>NC_057863.1:589077699-589381335 GCF_019393635.1 Dromiciops gliroides | reverse complement strand
GCCCTTTGGTTCAAAGTTACAATCTGTCACTGTAGAATTTTTTTTTTTTTAAGGCTTCAATATTTTACCCAAGAATTTACCTTCCCTTAATGTATTGGAGCATGTAATTTGTGGGGATTGTCAGGAATTTTACCTGACAGTTTAATTCACAACTCAACTTGGCTCCAAACAGACCCACCCCTATCCTATTTGTGGGATAATGCACTTAAAAGCTGTTTCTCTTTATTTAGAAGAAGATGATTCATGCTCATTGCTAACAAAGGAGAGCAGCCACAACAGCAGCTTTGAGATGATCGGTTCCATGATTGCTCCATATCAGCCTTGCAACAAGCAGTCTGGCCGTGGGACTGGCTTATTCCCTGGGGTGGGGGGGTTCCGATCCCTCTCCCCTGGGTTATTTCGAACAAGTTTGATCAGCTCCACTTCCAAGGTAAGACGGTGATCATTTTCCCATTCTCTTCTCTATTTCAATTCCCTCTACTCCATTACTAAACAAAGAGTGGCAGTGCCGGCCAACTTCCACCACTTTGCTTCTCTGTCTGGGTGCACTTGGAGAAGTTCTCTGCCTTCATCCCTTTGCACAGGTGGTCCCCCAGGTCTCTCAGTCTCTTCTTACCTCCACCTCAGCATCCCCGGCCTTCTTAGGAGGACTGTTTAGATGTGTCCTACTTCTCTGCGAGGCCTTTCCACCATTTACTCTCTCTCCCTCTTGAAATTACTTTGTCTATATATTATTATGTAATATTATGTAATTGTGGATTTTCTTAATAGAGGGTAAGTTCCCTGAGGGCAGGAACTATTTTGTTTTGGTCTTTGTCTCCCAAGTGCTCAGGACAGTGCCTTGCACAAAGCAGGTGCTTAATAAATGCGTGTTGACTAGACTTGGGAAACCTAAAATGTCTCCTCCTCCTTTCTGCCTCCACGCTGCCCCAGCCAGCCTCCCTTCACTTTGGGGGCGTCTTCCTTTCTTCCCTTCATTGCTGTACATTGTCCTCTTCAACTGTAATTTCCTGGGAGTGGAATAAATGTTTCCTATAGTAGCTTCTGTTGTTGTCATGGTGGTGAGTGACATTTGTAAAACGTTTTGTTTTTGTTTGGTTTTGTTTTGCTGCCAGAGTTCAGGGAAGCTGTCTGAGCCTTCCCTTCCCATAGAGGATTCCCAGGAGCTGTACAACGCCTCCCCGGAGCCGAAAACTCTCTTCCTGGGAGCAGGAGACTTCCAGTTCTGTTTAGAAGATGACACTCAGAGCCAACTGTTAGATGCAGATGGGTAGGTAGTCTTATGTTCCTGTGGGTGGGAATGCTGGTTGAGTGCCGCTTGATTTCGTTAAAAACAAAGTGAATTTCTGTTACTCCATCTGTGCCTAGTGCCGACTTCTGAGAAAGAGAAGGTATGTGGCCCACTAGGATTGTGCTCTGCAAGTTTGAACAAAATCTTCTACAGATAGAAGACAACATGTAAATAGACTTTGCTAGGGTTGTTTCTTTGAGGGCTAGCTTCTTTGAATCACACGGAAAACATCCCTGCATCTTTCCTCCTGTTTTGTAGGGTCATTATTTCATTAGAGTAAAGATTGACAGAGTTCTATCATGCTAAGTGGACATACCATCTGGCCCGCACAGGCCTCTTGGAATGAATATATGCTTTGAAACCCAGCCTAATCCTTTTCTTTTAGAATAGCTGTGGGGATTTTTTCACCAAAATAGCTTCTTCCCCTATTGAATTAGTAAGAGGCTGAAGTTTGGGTTTTTTGAATGCTCTTGTTCTGAACTGAAACCTGTTTTTTGTGCCTATATTATATGAAGGAGGCTTTGGAAGCAAGAGTTTGTTAAAGCTTGTCATAGATGCTTTAAGACATTTCTTCAGCAGATATTTAATGAAGCACCTGCTTGAAAATGGAACATGTACTAGGCACTGAGGGGAAATGGAAAGTTTAGTTTTGCCCTCAGAGAACTTACATCCTATTAAGGGAGATGAGATAACTACAATATACTATATTCCATGATAAGTATTTTATAAAGGGGCAAAGTGCTGTGTCAGATATCAGGGGGAAGATGATGGGTTAGTAATTAACACAGGGTCTGGCATTTTTAGGTTCTTAAATGTTGGGAATCACCGAAATAAATACCAGTCTTTGAAACCACGGGTGCCATTGGCCAGCATGGATGAGAATGCCATGGATGCCAATATGGACGAGCTGTTGGATTTGTGTACAGGGAAGTTTAAGTCTCAAGATGAAAAACCTTTGCCTGAGAAGGATGACAGAAAGGAAGACATGGAGGAACTTCTGGGTCTTTGTTCAGGGAAATTCACTTCTCAGGGTAAGTGCTGTAGCTGTACTTCTAAGTTTACCCATACATAGTCTTTGCTTCAGAAGAGAATCTTGCTTTTCCTTAGGGTGATGGTGTCCCCAGATACAATAGTGCTTCTTCCCAGAACTGATGGTATAGTTCCCTCTCATTTGAAATTCTGGTTTCTTCAACATGATAAAATAGCAGCTTGTGAGTTTTTTTTTCAAGAATGGACTGTGATGTGTGACTTTCTGCTTGTTTACAGCCTATGGAAATTTATGAGGAAGTGGTGATGGTGGTGGTGGTGGGGTCTTTGATTTGCTTACTTTGAGATTTGGTGAGCTGACAATTCTCTGGTTATAGGTGAGGAAATAACCCTGGGTAACAGATCTTCCTTTTGTTCTTTATAACAGATTCTTCAACGCCTGCTCCTTCAGAGTCCTCCAAGCAGGAGAAGGAGATGGGCATCGATGACCCAATGGCCGAAGCCCTCGCTCTTTGTTCAGGCTCCTTCCCAACAGAAAGGTGAGTCTTCATGATTATTGGGAATTTAGAAATACCCTGGTCCTCCTTGGAGTTAGATCCCACCTGACTGTCTTCATGAGGCCTAATGGGCTCTCATTATCCTATGGACTCGGTCCCCTGGGAAAGGGAGTTTGCTTTTCAACACATCAGGGTCACACTTTTGCATGATAAGGAGGGATCAGTTGCAGGAGGGTGTTTTAGTAGTTTCATTTGTGTTAGAGGAGAGGAGAGTTAGCAGAAGCAGAGAGTCTCATTAGCTGTGTCCTGAAATAACCACAGTAACAGGAGCAGGCTTGAAACCAGGAATCTAAATTCCCAGTTTGGGTGATTGCTACTCAGTTTGCCTTGAAGACCTTATTGATTGATTTGCATTTCAGGGAACAGGAAGGTGAAGAAGAGGAGGAGTTTGGTGATTTTCAGCTTGTCACTGATAGCAATGTGTCTGATAGTGAAGAAGTGAGTATCAAGACCCCAGAGAAATGACTGGACTGTTAACATGGATACATTGCCGTTTTCTTCCTGCCCAAGCGTTTGAGAGTCCCAGGTTTGGCGCCTTGTCAGAAGCAATTCCATAGATCGAAATGTTTGATTGGGCAGGAGATTGCCAAGCTGGCTCCCATCGAAAGCATATTTTAGTGTGTTTAGCCTAAGGTGTGACTCTCTCTTTTATGCGGCAGGGGGAGCATTCTGAATCCGACAATGAACCTTCTGAAGCCCAGGACGATGGTGATGAAGCTTCTGAATTGGAGGAAGCCCATGAGGAAGAAGATGATGATGAGGAAGAAGTCTTGAAGCAGTCTGAAAGACAAAAAAGGCAAATGTAAGGGGTCCTGCTCACTTCTATCGCCATGTGGGCCCACTCATAGAATTTCCCCTGTGGGCAGCTAGGTAGCGCAGTGGATAAAGCAGGAGGACCTTAGTTCAAATCCAGCCTCAGACACTTGACACTTACTAGCTGTGTGACCCTGGGCAAGTCACTTAACCCTCATTGCCCCACAAAAAAAAAAAAGAAAAGAAAAGAAAAAGAAAGGGGGAAAAAAGCATTTCCCTAGTGAACCTCATCTCTTCACTGGGTTGGGTCCATATTTGTGAGTCAACAAGTTCCTGTTGGGGGAAACAGGGTTCATCTAAAAGTAAGGCCTCAATTAGAGTAACGTTTCACTTTTTTCTTTGAGTCTTCCTAGAATCCTAAGATTTTGGAAGGGTCTTAAGAGACTTTAGAGTCCAATCTCCCCCAAACTGAAGGATTTCTTTCTATAACATGCCTTCTAGATGGTCGTCTAGTTTCTCCTTAAACACTTCCAGTGATTAGCAGCTTTGTGGTATAGTGAAAGGAGTACTGGACTTGAAGTGAGGAGGACCTAGCTTGGAGTCCCAGATCTGACACTTTCAACCCATGTTATTTTGGGCAGCTCACTTAACATCCTCTCTCTGAGCTTGGGTTTCCTCGTCTATAAAACAATACTACTACTCGTCTGTGCTTGCAAATAATACATACCTCACAGGTTAGAGTAAGGATAATATTTTATAAACCTTAAGCATTATATAAAGGTGACTAGTTATTATTGTATTTCTGGATAGCTCTATTTGGTTAAAAAAAAAAATCTTCCTTTCTGTTGACCCCAAATCTGCCTCCTTGTAACTTCCTTGTAACATTCGTGAGCCCTATTTCTGCGCTCTGAAGCTACAAGGAATCATTCTAAGCTCTTGTCTTCATGTCCCATCCTCCACCTGTCAAGCCATCTCTACACTCAGTTAAGCATCCCTGATTCTCTCAACTCTTCCTCATAGGACACGGTCTCCAGTTTCCTTTCCTTCTCCACCCTCTGTGATTTGTTATGCTTCCTAAACTACGTCCTTCACCAGCACACAATATGGTGAGCTGTTGGCTGCCTTGATCAGAATACTATGCCTTTTTAAACTTAGCATGCTATTACATTAGGGTTTTATTTTATTAGCTTGGTCACCTTGTTCATTTATAGGCTTGCAGTCCACTAAAAGTGCCAGTTTTTTCACTTGAACTACTGTTTGTTCAGCCGTTTCAGTCGTGTCCTACTCTTCATGACCCCATTTGGAGTTTAGCTGGCAAAGATACCGGAGTGGTTTGCCATTCCTACTCTACTCATTTGACAGATGAGGAAACTGAGGCAAGCAGGGTTGAGTGACTTGCTCAGGGTCACAAAACGTTAGGTCAGGTCTTGTACTGGGGCCAGGAATAATACCTGCCATGAACTTAGACTGAGCACATTGAATTATAGATGTCAGAACCTTCCAAGGTAGAGTCTGTAGGAAAGCTGCAGGCTGGGGATTTCTCCCAGGGTTCTATAACAGCACTGATAACACTGGGAGACATAGGACCAGAGACAGAGAGCAGGCTGGAGCAAAAGCGGGTCAGGACCCAGCTCAGGAATACTGTCTGGGGCAAGGGCAGAGAGGCCTTCTAGGGTCAAGTTGACCAAGTTCAGTGCTGACATAACCAACAAAAGGAGGCATTTGACCAAGACTTGACTCAACTTGCTGTACAAAACAATGAACTTTCATTGGGTACAGGTTGTTGTTGTTTGGCCTTCATTTTTGTTGTTGTTGTTGTTTTTGTTTGGGTTTTTTTGGTGAGGCAGTTGGGGTTAAGTGACTTGCCCAGGGTCACACAGCTAGTAAGTGTCAAGTGTCTGAGGCTGGATTTGAACTCAGGTCCTCCTGAATCCAGGGCTGGTGCTCTATCCACTGTACCACCTAGCTACCCCCTTTTGTCCTTCATTCTTGAAGAGAACCATGATAGGTGTCATGACTTGCAACAAATTGGATTTAAGTGAGGCAGGGCTGTGAAAGGTCACCAACCTCACCCCCTCCTCCAGAGCCATCTGGGTCCAGTGGCAAGATATACATCAGGGTGTCTGGAGGTGGTCTCAGATGTTTGAGGCAATTGGGGTTAAGCGACTTGCCCAGGGTCACACAGTAAGTGTCTAAGGTGAGATTTGAACTCAGATCCTCCTGACTGGAGGGCCAGTGCTCTATCCACTGCGCTACCTAGCTGCCCACTTGGGTACAAGTATATTTTTATGCTTAGCCATAGCCCTACCATTTCGCTTTTTCTAAATTTGCTACAAATATATAGCTTTTGTTCCTTATTTTGCTTACCATAACAATCACTACCTTGAGGTGTCAGTTATCATATCTTCCCCTCTTATACTTATAAAGTTGATTTCGGTGACCCAAATGGAGCATTTTACACTTACCCCTGATTTTTTTTGGTATTTCTAATTTTTTTTTTAGTCATAATCTAGACCAGGGGTTGGAAAATGCATAGCAGACCATATAAAAGCAGGTGGCAGGCTGGATTTTCCATAGTTTGCCAACCTCTGATCCATCCTGTCATAATATTTTGGCATCTTAATTCTATCATCTGCTATATTAGCTATCCCAGTCGTCCTCCTCTAAGCTGCTCACTTGATAAGTAAGTTGGCTTTTCATTCAGATTGCTGATAAAAGCCTTGAGCAAGGCCCAGTACAGAGCCAGCTGCACTGTACAAATAAAGGAGACTCAGGCCCAGGGCTCCGTGGCAACCTCTCTGATAGTGACATTTAGCAGATCTACTGTCAGTGTGAGCCAAAGACAGGGTTGTTAGGAGAACCTTGCTTAGTGTAGTGAAAGAAACACTGGACATGGAGTCTGAAAAGCCTGGGTTTAAGTCACTTCTGTGACCCTGGACAAGTCACTTCCCTCCTCTGCCCTCAGTTTCCTCTTTTATAAAATGATCTCTGGAATTGTTCTAAAGGCTCTCTGAGGTCTCTTTTTGGTCTAAAACCTAATACTCTTTGAGCTCATTCCTAGTTGAAGGCTGCGGTGGAGATGGGGGGCGGGGGTGAACGGGAGCACCTGAGGAGCTGTGAAAGGAAAACCTTCCTACCACCTGCTTGTACTCTCTTTTTCCATTCAGTTCCTCTCACACCCATTAAGCCTCCCTTGATGTACAGTAATTGAAAGCAAAATAGAGTTGGTTTGATCAGTCGAGCAGGTACACAGATTACAAGGTGGTCAGTTGGGGATGGGAAAGGAGTCTGCTTTTTTCCCCAGTGGGAGCATGTGGGCATGTGTGTGTGTGTGTGTGTGTGTGTGTGTGTGTTGGGGGAGGGGTGTATGGTTTTGTGTATGTTTGGGTTTTTTTAAACAACCTTCACATTTGCTCTCTAGGAGACTGAAGAAGTACCTGGAAGATGAGGCAGAGGTGTCAGGGAGTGAAGTGGGAAGTGAGGATGAGTACGATGGAGAAGAAATTGATGAATATGAAGAAGATGTAATTGATGAAGAGCTTCCTTCAGATGAAGAACTGCAGGATCAGGTCAACAAGATACACATGTCAGTATCCTGGCAAACTCTTTTGAGGGTCAGACATGAGGATCTTAAGAGATGTTTGCATCTAGTCCAATTGTTGATTCTGATTTTGGCCTCCTTTTCTCCGTAGGAAAGCCGTGTTGGATGATGATAAGCGACAGCTGCGCTTGTACCAGGAAAGGTACCTTGCTGATGGAGACCTGCACAGCGACGGCCCTGGACGCATGAGGAAGTTCCGTTGGAAGAACATAGGTGAGGTTTGGGGGCAGGGAATGTGTGCTTTGTGGATTTCTATCCTGTGCAAGATGAAAGTGGGAAGCCAGATGTCATTCCAGAGAACATGCCTAGCACTTAGTGGCAGTCAGTCCTTTCCCTCAGTGGTCTGGACAAGTTTTACATTGATAAAAGTGAATTCATGTTTTCCACAAGGCAGACGTATGCACCTGCCCAGTTTTTGTCTCGTAAGGTTGGAGAAAACTGACCTCTCTCCACCCTTCCCCCCATGCCTCTCTTGATTTAGATGATGCTTCCCAGATGGACATGTTTCACAGAGACTCTGATGAGGATCAGAGTGAAGAACAGCTTGACGAGACAGAAGCCAAATGGAGGAAAGAGCGGATTGAGCGAGAACAGTGGCTTCGGGACCAGGTACCAAGGCTATGGGAAATTTACCAGGTCTTTTATTATAGCATCCAAGTGAAAAGCACTAGTCTTCAATTCACAGCTTACTAGCAAGTTTCTTAACCTGTGTGGGCCTCAGAATCCTTCTTTGTTGGGTTAGATTAGATATTCTCTAAGGTCCTTCTCTGTGTTAAAATTATGTGACTGACAGGGCCTATGGAGTGGGCCAGAGCCTCCATCGGTGCCCTTCAGTAGCTTATGACAGTGTCTCCTTGGGAAGCTGTGTTCATGGCATGAACTCCTTTGATTTGTAACAGATCTTAGCAGTGCTCTCCAGCCATGCCCATGCAGCTGCCTGTGTAGCCAAGGTAGCTCAGGAAGCCAGAAGAAATGCAGAAACACATCTGTTTGTCCACTTGTTGCTTAAAACATATTGTATGGAATACTATTGTGCTGTAAGAAATGATGAGCAGGAAGAGTTCAGAGAAACCTGGAGGGTCTTACGTGAGCTGATGATGAGTGAGATGAGCAGAACCAGAAGAACATTGTACACAGTATCATCAACATTGAGTGTTGACCTACTGTGATGGACTATATTCTTCTCACCAATGCAATGGTACAGAAGAGTTCCAGGGAACTCATGATAGAAGAGGATCTCCAAATCCAAGAAAAAAAAAGAAAGAAAGAACTGTGGAGTATAGATGCTGATTGAACCATATTATTTCTTTTGTTTTGGGTGCTGTTGTTTTTTTTTTCTATTTTGAGGTTTTGCATCACTGCTCTGATTCTTTCTCTTGTAACAGGATTAATGCAGAAATAGGATTAATGTTATTATGTGTATATACATGTGTGTGTATATATATATCTATATGTATATGTATAGATATATATAGATATAACCTATATCAGATTACCTGCTGTCTAGGGGAGGGGGGAGGGAGGGGAGGGAGGGAGGGAGAAAAATCTGAAATTGTAAAGCATGTATAAACAAAAGTTGAGAACTATCTTTACATGTAACGGAAAAAATAAAATATCTCAAAAAAAAAAAAAAATAAAGTGTCTGGAACAACCAAAAAAAAAAAAAAAAAAATATTGTAAAATAGAAGACCGACTGCTTAGTAATCCTGGCCTCATAACCCCAAATTTGACAGGGCAGCCCTTTGGGGAGCTCTGGGAGAGTTGTGTGATTTTTCTGCTAATGGCATATGAATTTTATTTTCAGGCTCAGCAGGGGAAAATTACAGCTGAAGAGGAAGATGAAATTGGAGAAGAGAGTCAGTTTATGATCCTGGCTAAGAAAGCCACTGCCAAAGCACTTCAGAAAAAAGGTGAGCTGGCTGCCCACCCTTTGGTGCCAGTCTGCTTGGCTCGATCATGGAAGAAGGAGACCTATTTAGACAGAAGGAACTGTGACATGCTAGTCTTTGAGATCTTGGGGATCCTGAGTCTTGTGGTTTTCATTTCTCTGGCTTTTATTTGTGTAATATTCCCCAAACATGTTACATCAAATAAAAATGAGGCCATGCACAACCCCAGCACGACTCCAACATGGTATGAGGGTTACCTGGGCTTCTTACCAGTCTTGGAAGGCAAGGAGCTCTGGACAAATCAGGGGCACCATTCATCTTTCATGAGCGCCCAAGTGCTGCTTTGTCCCCTAGGCTCAAAACTGTTGCAATCTTCACTCATGTCACATTTTCTTTGGGTTCATGCCTTCCGATAACACTAAATTCCAGAAAGTACGCCCACAGTGTGATGGGGAGGGTCCTTGAGACCTAGAGTGTTGGGGGGAGGGGTCCTACTTTATCCTTAAAACAATAATAAATCTCTTATTTCTATATTGCTGTAAGGTTTACCAAGCCCTTCCCTGCCAACAGGCCTAACACTACAGATTTCTTATGGGCACCTACTCTAGTCTGAGCTCCTGCTGCAAAACTATCACAGTACCTGCTTCCAGGTTCATAGGATCATATATTTAGAGCCAAAAAGGATTTCCTGCCATCTGCCATCCAACGCTTGGTTTATTTGCATGGCTGGCTAGACAGTTAAGAATTAAAAGCTCACTTAGGCAGCTTTGCCCAGAACAAGTTTCTTCCGTGCCATTGCCAGGTAAGATGGATGCTCGTTTTTCTGTTTCCAGCCAACCATGTCACTGTTGTTCAGGAAGTGAAAACCTTGCCCAGGAGCCCCTTTGAAGCTATCAGACCTGGCAGTGCCCACCAGGTTAGTTGACACCCATTTTCAAAGCTGCCCCACCTCTCCTCTGCCTCTCCCTGCAGTCTGGCTTCTAGCCTCATCATTCAACAAGACTGCCCTCTCCAATAGTCTTCTCAGCCCTCATCCTTCTTGACCTGTCTGCAGCTTCTCACCCTGTTGATCCCTGTCTTCTCCTTGATCCTCTTTTTCCCCTAGGTTTTTAAGACACTCTTCTTTCTTGTTTCTCCTCCTACCTCTCTGACCAATCGTTCTCCGTCTCTCTTGCTGGCTCATCATCCAGGTTATGCCTGCTAGCCACGTGTGTCCCTCATGCTTCTGTCTTTTTCCTTTCTTTGGATCCCCAGTGTTTAGCACATTGCCCGGTATATCATAGGTGCTTAAGGGAATGTTTATTGACTGACCTGTCACAGCCTGGGGCTTCCTGTGTTGGAGTTGCTGGTGGGAGGAGGGAGGCTGGAGACTCTGCTTTGTTAGGGGTAGATGGAAGCAGGAGTAGAGTCTGTACCACTTCTGCTGTGAGGAAGGGCAGGCCTATGAAAGGGGCATTTAATGAAACCAGAAGAAATGAGGGATTCCTCTCCGTTTGCTGTGTGCCCACGGCTTGGAGCATTTGATACCCAGACTCTTTCGTCTCTCTCGCCAGCTAAGGACAGGCTCACTGCTGAATCAACCCAAAACCCTGCTGCAGAAGTTGTCGACCCTCTCTGACCTCAACCCTAGCGCTCCTCGAAACTCCCGGAATTTTGTCTTCCACACACTCTCCCCAGTCAAGAATGAGGAGGCAAAGGAGCCTTCTAAGCCCCAGGTAGGGAAAGGAGTGAGCTGATATGGGAAAGGGCCCTGCTACCGTGAGTCCTAGAGGAGCTACTCAAGTCATCCTCTGAATGATGTTTCCTACTTTGGTGACCTAGGCTGCTGTTACAGTGGCTAACCCTTTGGGTTCTGAATTCTCACATCCTCAAACATGTCCCAGGAGCATCGCTACACTCAGCATCATCGGCATGTTGACCTGCCCAGAAAAATGTGTATTTTGTTTCATTGTTAACCTGTTTCAATTTAAGGAGAATCGTAAGAGTTCAGTTCCAAGGTGTTTGATTACATAGGGCTATTTACTTTGACTGACTCCCTCTCTGTCTTGTAGGTGAAGAGAAAGGGTCTGCCTTTGGCCTCCCCATCTCCCAAGCACCTCAAAGCAGACAGCACTTTAGGACCAAACCGGAGCATCTTTAAGTACTTGGAAAGCTAACTTTGTCTAGACTTGGTGCCAACAACCACCTCGAGTCAAAAAGCCGGAATCGGAAGCCATCTTGGGACCTTCCTGGCACCAAGGGCTGGAATCGATTTCTGCTCCAACCTCCTCTCCTCTTTTCCCGGTCAGCACATTAAGAAGAAACTTTGAGGACTGAGCCCAGTACTTTCTGCATGCACAGCTTCCCTTTGCTGCTGCATCAGACTCTATATTGGCCACTGGTCTTCTGCTGCAGTGCTCAGGATGCCATCACTGAAACAATTGGCTAAAACTGTCCTTCCTCCGTTCAGTTTCTGATATACCATGTGGCACAGAGGCCTACCCTGACAGGAGGGGCAAGGTAGATAGATTGTGATTTAAAGAAGTACAGCATTGAGGAAGAAATCGGTGTTAATAACAGTGGCAGGGGCAGTCACCATGGTAGAATTAAATTCCCTTCAAAAAGATCCAGGGCAATGGGCCTTCAGAGGCTGGCCTTATAAATGTCATTGAACCCCCCCCCCCACACACACACACACATGTCCACACCCTTATTCCTCTCTTTCAATCAGCCTCAAATTTCCAGAAGTTTGCTTTTGTTGTTTTTATGGTACAATCTCCAAAAAGATTCTTCTCCTAGCACTCAGGCCCTCACCCTCATCGGGGTGAGATTGATAGGGAGAGGAAATAGGGTAATACCTCAAGCCCAGTGGCTTGAAGTCAGGAGAAACTTGCTCCTTTTTCCCTTAAATCCCCAACAAGACAGGCAAATCTTTTCACCTGGGCCAAAATCACCCTCCCCTAGTCAGAAGTCTAGGCTGCTTCTCACTCTCCGGAGGAGAATCTTCCCACTTGTATTTTTCCAGGGCTTGAACACGTGGCCCTTCCCTGACCAGGGCAGTGGCATTATCTTTAATTAATTAACCCAAGAGATGACCTCTGTGCCATTCCTGCCCCAGAAAATTGTTCTTTTGTACAAGCTTCGTGGCTGAAGGGAACTGTTCCCAGAGTTTCCCCCTGACCCGAGGAGCCAGGCTCCCCCAAAGAGGAAACTCGGAGTGCTTGGGGAGGCTGCTCAGGCCGTGCCGGTCCCTCTGGGAAGAAGGCCTTCCTGCGCATTAGTTCAGCTGGTATCATTAGGTCTGAGGCTTCTTTCAGTGCTTTCTGGCACTAATGATTCTGATGTCATATGGCAGAGCTATTTGTATATTTGTAATTTTATGGGGGTGGGGAGGAATGTATAAAATGTCTTAATGCAGATGTAGTTTGTAATAAATGTCAGTGCGTGTGACCCACAGAACAACTTTTTAAATTCTCAGGTCAGGTGTGTGTCTCTTTCTAGGACACATCGGCCCATTGAAAAAAGCCAGGCAGAATATCTTTGCCAGGAGCTGTGCCCTCAGCACGCCGGGCCTAGGAACAGCTGCAGTTTTTCCTTTGTCGGCCTCTAGGAATCACTAAGATTTGCCGATTGGATGCCAGGCTCATAGCTGGCCTTGCTTTCCTTCTTGGATCTTTCAAGCCTGCAGCTCGTCTCTGGCTTCTTTCAGTATTCCTTGGCCCCCATCCCCTGCTGTGCCTTGTTTTTGTTTTTTTTCTCCTGCAGAGAATCCCAAGGCCAAGCATCTTCAGCTTCCCCAGGTTGGGAGAGAATGGGAGACTGAGGCCTGGTAAATATGGAAAATCCTGATCCTAGCTAGGTCTCCAGGCCCTTATCCTTGGACAGGAAAGCTCCAGCTTCCACTCTAGCTGGCTCTCCCAGGATAGCTTCTCCTCCCTGACAGCTCGCACTCCTATTTCTTTATGTGGCTGGACAAAATCAGGGGTTTCTGCCCCCTGTGGGAGAAGGAGAATTCAGGCTGAATCACTAACATGAATTGGTCAGTCAGTAAGCATTTATTAAGTCATTGTGCTAAGCCCCGGGGATACAAATACACAAAAAAGAAAGAAAGATAGTCCCTGTCCTCAAGGAGCTTACAATCTAATGGGGGATTGTGGGGGGAACAACACCCAAAAGGAGTTGAAAGGCACGGGGAGAAAGGGAAGGCATGGTGGAAAAGTCAGGAGTCCCAGCATTCTACAGTCAGAAGAGAAGATGTTGTGAGCTGTGCTTCTTCCTTAAGTGGAGGGTGGGAGGCTCCTAGCTCCACCTTCTAATCGTCAGGACCTAGGGTGGGGATGAGGTGGAGCCTCAAGGCAGTAGATCTTGCAAGATGAAGAGCTTTTCCCAGTCATGAACTCCTTTCCTGGGGCAGAGGAGTCCCAAAATACTGCAATACAATGAGAAATGAGAAGGTCGAGGCAGGGGCCGCCTCAGCCAGACCCTGCAGCACCAACCTGTGAAGTTGTTTGTGCTGGCTGCACCTGGTGCCTGCAGTGGCCCGGCCTGGGCTGGGGAGAGAAGGTGGGAGTTCTATGTCAGATTCTATAAGGCTTTTACCTTGAGTGGCATTTCTATCCTGGGATTCAACTTTAGATAGGGCAGATCTTTCTTTTTGAGTTTGGTTGGAGAGTTATGGGGGAAACAACTACTCTATCTTGCCACTCATATAACCTTCAGGCTGATGACAAATGAAAGTGAATTTACTAGGTGAAGGTTAGAAGCCAATATGAATCGCCTGTAAGCTCCCCTCATTAGATTGGGCACTGCATGAGAGCAGGGATCATCTTTGCCTTTGTGTCCCCAGCCAAGCACCCCTTGATGAGGGATCTGGCAGCTGGATAGCACAATGGATACCGCACTCGACATGGAGTCAGGAAGATCTGAGTTCAAATCTCAACTCGGGCTCTTGCTGGTTTTTTGACTGGGCAAGTCATTTAACCCTGTTTGCCTCAATTTCCTCATCTGCAAAATGAGCCGCAGAAGGCAATGGCAAACCACATCAGTATCTCTGCCAAGAAAACCCCAAAAGGGGTAATGAGGGGACAGCTAGGTGGCACAGTGGATAAAGCACTGGCCCTGGATTCAGGAGTACCTGTGTTCAAATCTGGCCTCAGATGCTTGACACTTACTAGCTGTGTGACCCTGGGCAAGTCACTTAACCCCCATTGCCATGCCAAAAAAAAAAAAAAGGGTAACAGAAGAGTTGAACACAACTGAAAAGGACCAGAGAAATGGTGCTTTGTCACCATAACTATTATTTTCACTCAGGTTTTAAAAATATTTTATAGTTTATATATAAAGTGCTTGGTATAGAAATATTTTGTTATGAGTGTTTTGAAACCTAACAACAGGGGGGACTCAAACCCAAGCTTGTGGTCCTCCAGACGTGATCATGGGAGTTGTGCTCAGCTCCCTGTGGCCTTTGTTGAAGTTTTCACCCCAGCTGGGCTGCCCTCCCTGGGAGATGGGGAAAAGAGGCAGGGGCTCTCAGGGGAAGGTGTAGAATGCTGGGCAAGCCCATGCTTTGTTGTGTACTTTGAGCATGTTGGAGAATGTGAAAGTGGGAGAGGGAATGACCTTTAAAGGTGCTGTAGAAACCTGTGTGGTAGATGGATTTTTCTCCATGTTCCTCTCTTTAAACTGTTGGTGGTCAACACGAAGAGAACTGAGTATGGGGCCTTGATGGTGGGGAATGGAAGGGTTAACGCTGGCTGTCCCTTACACTGCCCCAACTGCCAAACAGCGAACAGCAGATGAAGGAGCTTGGCTTAATAGGTCCTAAATGATGAGTCCAGAAGAAATAACTAGAGGGAGGGAAGGATGGGGGGGGAGAGGGGAGACACACACACACACACACACACACACACACACACACACACGACTATTTCTCTTCAGCATTGGCCTGACAATAATCTACCTCCTCTGTAGCCACTTGAGGTCTGGGCTGCACACCCATACCTCAGCTCCTGTTCAGGCTTCATCCCAGGCTTTAGTCTTTCCTTCAGAGAGCCAGTTTGAGGTAGATGTAGAGTTCACAGACTCGGTATCAGAAGATTCATGAGCTGTGTGTGACCTGGAGGGAAGCCGCCTCTCTTTGTCTCAGTTTCCTCAACTGTCAAATGGGAAGGGTAGTTTAGCAGTACCTCCTTCCTTGAATTGCCAGGAGGGGCAGCTGGGATCTCGTCTAAGTGCTTCCACATAAATAAATCCATGGGGGTGGCTTTGCTATTCCCCTATGTCAGTGGCTGCTCGCCGTGCATGGGGATGGCCAAGAGCTGTGATCTGTGGGAATGTCTTAATGAGGAAAGATGAGGAAAGGAATGAATGTAGCCAGTGGTCTGAGATATAAAACCCCTGCTTGAGAGTTGGGGGTTGGAGGGTAGAGATGACAGCAAATCCAGCTTTAATGAGCTCTCTATTCCCTTGCTACCTCATTACTTTAACAGAGATTAACACGAGCCCTTTAGGGGAGCCCTTCAGGGGCCTCTTTATGTATAGCCGTCAGGGCACTGCTTAGTTGCTGAGGTCCTGTGGTGACAAGGTGCCCTTAGTCCCTTGCGGGGGGCAAAGGGGGAGGGGCTGGGGAAGTGGGTGGCTTGTGAGCATCTCAGCCCCTCCTTTGCCTGCTTTGAGGATTGAATGTAAATGGCTCACGCTGGAGGTTTGGCAGAGGGGGGATTTGGGTTGGTGCCACCTGGAGTAGCCTCCATCGATTCTTGGGGCCTTGTGGCCCAGGGCCAGAATCCCCTGAGGTTCTCTGAGATGTTCCTAGGGAACAGTGTTATGAGGGTCAGGGCCAATCTTCTTTAACTGTGCCCTCCTCCGCACCGCCAAGCATAGGTACTTCTATTCAGTCTGCACTTCTAGAACAAAGCATCTTGTTCCAACGCTTGGCACAATGCCAGGCACACAGTTGGTGCCTAATAAAATCCTGATTGACTGGCTACAGTAAAAACTCGCCCTATTTAATCCATACAGTAAACTGTGTGAGGTAGGTAAGAGAACTATTTTCATCTTGCAACTGCTAAAACTGAGACCTAGAAAGGAAAACTCCCATATGCTAGTTAGTGGTACAACAAAGAGGTTCTTGTTTGAGTCGTCTTTCCAATGTGCTAAGCCCTGGAAGGGACAGGGGGCCTAGAAATCCAGCCCCTGAACCCAGCTAGAAAGTCATTTCTATTTCCTCCCATGGGTCCCTGAAAGATAGTGAGGAGCCAGCAGGGACACTAGAAGTCATCTAGCTTAGCCTCTTCATTTTACACTCGAGGAAACAGGCCCAGAGAGAAGGGACTTTCGTCCAGTTGTACCTACCGTCATAGGTTGGTCAGGAAGGCTTTGCAAACCTTAAGAGTGTTATAAAAAGGTCATCTACTGCTCTAGCTAGTGGTAGAGCCAGGCTTGGAACCTGGGGCTTAGAGGATAGTCAGCCTCCACAACAGCCCCTTACCACTCTCCCTCTGCCCCCTGGGCTGTAGCATCTGACAGAGTGAGGGTTTACCTGGGCCTCCTCCGCGCTCACTCCCAGATTCTGCAGTATTTTGGGAACGTGAGCAAAGTCTCTCTGATTTGCTGGTGTCTCTGGAGACTGCCTCGTTCCCCAGCAACCTGAGTCTGTCATTGAGTCTGTTTTAATGGCTACACCTTGACTGCCAGGCCAACAGCGCTCTGACCCTTCCTGTCCCTCTTCCCTCTCTCCCTCCCTCTTTCTGCTCTCACCTCAAAGGCTTTTCATTTCCAGGTTATTGATCTGCTTCTCCCCTGGGGTGGAAGGCTATGCAGGGAGGGGCTCCTGCTCCGCTGAGAGATATGCCCACAGTTGCTGCTTGGAGGTATCGTAAAGAAGTAGTGGGGCAGGCAGGAAACCCGGCTTCCATCTCCCATGGCCCAGAATGAGAAATAATCTGAGAAGCTTTAGGGGAAGGTTCTAGGCTCCCCACTTCCTCAGTGCCTGGACTCCTTTTTGTATAAAGGAGATGAAAGGGGTTCCCAGCTACCCAGGACTAGATATGGGTACCCTGGGGCAAAGACTGAGCTTTGAGAAGTAATGGGCCTACCCTGAAGTCTAGGGAGGTATTGAGTTCAGTCATGATCTGACCCATATGCTATTCCCCACCCCCACTCTCTTCCTCTTCCTAGGGAGGAAAGCCAACCTCTGCCTATCCCAACTCTTTGTCTTGTCTAATTTAACTTATGTTATTTATCAAAGAGACAGGTTATTTGGCAAACCAGATGGACCCAGGCAAAAATCATCTGGGTTTTCCAAATGTGAAAAATTAGATCCCAGTGGCCAGGAGGGAAGCTTGAGCCTTGAGGGGGGGTGGGGGTGGGTGAAAAGGGAAGTCTCATATGACTGTTGGTCAGACCAAAATGATCATTTGGGAGGAAGGGGGAGAAGAGGGATAGTTAACCATATTAACCCTTCTCCCCCCCCCCCATGAGTGTCATCCTTTTATTTCCAAAGCTCATCCTGATCTGTGACCCTGTCTGTGGCCAGGGCCTCATTCGAAGGTATGTGAACTGTCTGGGACGAATGGGAGGAGGGACCCTTTCTCCAAGCCTGGGAATTCTTTGGGATCTGAAGTCAAACAAGAAAATTCGACAGCCATCTCAGGGAAAAGAAAACAAATCTTGGTGTTTGGTTGATGAGGACAGGAGATAGGGGCTGCTTCTTCCAGCCTCTGACCTTCCTTTTCTGGACAGCTGAGGCACACCGCTGCTGTCAAATATATTTCCTGTACCTGGGGAGCCGAATCCTCCCTGGTCCCTTCCTGTCCCCCTCTGATATTTGTATATGGTCAAATGAGTTTCAATCATGGCATCTAGAACCCGAGTTAAAAACCAGGAAGAAATCCCCACGGATGCCTGTTTGTTGCCCAGCCAGCTTGGTGGGTGTGGGGTTGGCAATTTGTGAGTTAGGGGTAGGGTTTTTCTCTATGATTTTTCCTTTATTTAATTAAATCAAATTAATTAACTAATTAGTTTTGGTTTTAGACTTTTATTTTCCAAATTACGCATAAAAGCAAATTTTGACGTCAATTAAAAAAAAACACTTTGTGTTCCAACTTCTCTTCCTCCCTCCTCTCCCACCCCCACCCCAAGAGCTCAAACAATTCAACATAAATTATACATGAGTAGTCATGGAAAATAATTCTACATTATCTGGGTTGTGAGAGAAAACAGGACTATATTCCTTTAAAATCTCAAGAAAAGGAGGCACCATTAGCCTTCTTGAACCATTCATTGGCTCATACTTTCCCCGGACCTCGGTTTTCTCATCTGTAAAATGGGCAAGGGTGACTTCTTCGGATCTAAGGACTGACCTCTTTGCTGTGTGTACCGATCTATTTCCCAGGCTTGGAGTACTCTCCTCTACCAATTGGAATTCCTGATTTGGGACAGCTAGGTGGAAAAAAAAGAATCAGTTCAAGGTCCTCCTCCTGCTCCTCCCGCCGCCGCCCCGCCTCACCTGCAGCCACTAGTGCCTTCCTAGATATGTCACTTTGTATTTATCTTGTATATCTATATCTATACACATACAGGGCACTAGGTGGCGCCATAGTGCACAGAGCTCCAGTACTGGACTCGGGAAGCCCCCAGTTTCAATCTGATCTCAGACAGTGAAACTCTGGGCAAATCACTTCACCCTGTTTGTCTGTTTCCTCTTCTGTAAAAATGAGTTGGAGAAGGGCATGGTGAATGAACCACTCTAGTATCTTTACCATGAAAATTCCAAAATGGGTCAGGAAGAACCGGACATGACTGAGACAACTGCTCATATATTTGGTCTCCCCTATTAGAACGTGAGCTTTTTGAGCAAGGGAAAAAGTTTTACTTTTTTTTTTTTTTTTGGTAAGGCGATTGGGATTAAGTGACTTGCCCAGGGTCACACAGCTAATAAGTGTTAAGTGTCTGAAGCTAGATTTGAACTCAGGTCCTCCTGAATCCAAGGCCAGTGCTCTATCCACTGCACCACCTAGCTGCCCCGAAAAGTTTTACTTTATCTGTTATCTCCAGTGCTCAGTATAGTGCCTGGCACATAGTAGGCACTTAACAAGCATTTGGTTGATTGAACTAATTCAATTCAACAAGCATCAATTAAAGTTGTCTGGCGGGTTCCCAGCCTTAAAGCATCTGATTTCCTTGATGTTCCAATCCAGATCTCAGTCCTTCAGTGCATTGGCAGAGGTCCTTGGCTGTGGCCAAAAAATTCCTCTTGCTGATGATGAGCCCCTGGAATCTTGGTGAAGCTGTTCCTCAGAGAACAGACATGAACCTTAAAGTATATAAGTGCTGGGGCAGCTAGGTGGCGCAGTGGATAAAGCACTGCCCTTGGATTCAGGAGGACCTGAGTTCAAGTCCAGCCTCAGACACTTGACACTTAACTAGCTGTGTGACCCTGGGCAAGTCACTTAACCCTTATTGCCATGCAAAAAACCCCAATCATTTAAGTAATTTTTTTTTTTTTTGGTGAGGCAATTGGGGTTAAGTGACTTGCCCAGGGTCACACAGCTAGTAAGTGTTAAGTGTCTGAGGCCGGATTTGAACTCAGGTCCTCCTGACTCCAGGGCCAGTGCTCTATCCATTGCTCCACCTAGCTGCCCCGACCCCAATCATTTAAAAAAAAAAGTATATAAGTGCAGCCTATTTTCATCAGGCTCAAAGCCTTTGCATATCGGTAACTCAGTGAATAAAATGCCAGGCCTGGAGTCAGGAAGACCTGAGCTCAAATCTGGCCTCAGATACTTCCTGTGTGACCTTGGCAAGTCACTTAACCCTGTTTGCCTCAGTTTCCTCATCTGTAAAATGGGTTGGGGAAAGAAATATCGAAACATTCCAGTATCTTTGCCAAGAAAACCCCAACCAGGGTCATAAAGAGTCGTGAACAACAGCCAGGGGTTATACTACTGTCATAGGCTTTGAGAGCTCAGGGTCACCTCTGTGATGAGACATTAGAAGAACATTCAAATGTTCTCACCAGGGGGTGATGCTGCCCTCAGAGAGCTTCCTTATAAATTATAAGTTTAAGTACATTAGGGAGGTCCAGGTACAGTGTTACAGGAGTCCAGAATTAGAGTTGGAAGGCCCTGTAGAAATCAATCCGTCCAATCCTTTCATTTTACAGTTGGGGAAATAGATCCGGGGGTGAAGTGACTTTCCTAGGGTCACACACAAGCAGGTCCCCCGACTCCAGATCTAGGGTTCTTCCCACTCTATCCTGTTGTCTTAGTCTACAGGAGAGTGTCACTGATAGAGGAAGTGGGGAGGACATCATGGAGGAAGTAAAAAGGAAAGAAGGGAGTCCATTTCAATTCCAAGGCTTTGAATGTGGGAGACAAGAGTGCCTTGTGGAGGCTTCCTATATATACTATAACAGAGATAAAGCTTCCAGAAATCTAAACACCTGCTCCTGATTCTGTCACTATGGGTCATCACCAATAGCATGGTCGAGATGAGACCACTCAGTAGGGCTGTGGGTAGGGGTGGCCTAAAGGGGCTATTCATAAAAGTAACTGACATGTATGTAATGCATTGTAAATGCTTCACAGCTACTGGAGGCGTTATTATTTCACAGCTAGCATTTGCACCCCAGCTACTCATTATTCCACCGTGTCTCTCTGTACACAAGTCAGAAAGCAGGGACCGGCTGTTCACTGGGTGATGGAGGGAAGAACAGAACCTCTGGAGATTAGGAATATCAGGCCAGGAGTGGGGAGGGGCCTCTTTTTGCTTGCCAATCTGGCGTTAGCGTTACCCAGTGGGCAAAGGGTGTGGGCCAGGTATGTGCTCATGGGAAAGGGAGGGAAGGGCCCCATCCTCAGCTATGCCCATGTTCTATGCATACATAATGAGGGGAGATTCTTGCACCTGCCCAAGAGCCACAGGGGTAGAGGAATCAGGGGTGAGGAAAGGACGGGGAAGGATCTTTCCCTGTGGAAGGGAGTGGGGAACAAACAGGTGTTCAGTGTTCCCCCAATCACCTTCCATCTCCAGCCCTCTCCCGGGGTGGGGGTGGGGGTAGGGGTGGAGGGGAGCTGGTGGTTGCTTCGCTGCTATCTGACCACCAGAGGGCAGCAATGTCACAGCCACCTGGCCTGGCCTGGGTGCCTGTGAGCTGGTTGACAGCTTGGGACTTGAGCGGAGAGAGTGTGTGGGGGAGAGGTCCCCCTCCCTTCTTGTCCGCTTGTTCTAGCCCTCACTTGGGAGTGTGGCTCATACCTTCATGAAACTAGGGGCTTAGATGCACATGAGCTAGGTCAGATTGACACTGCTCGGGTGCTTTGGCATTCATTCTTCCTTTCCCATCCCAATTTCCAAGGACGTGGTCCAGAGCGTCCAACCCCACCTCACCCTCTGTGCCTTCTGCCCAGGTGGCTCTATCCACAGGCATCCCATCCAGCCCCTCCACCCCTCCTCCCTCTCCCTGCTTGTTCCAGGGCCAGGTTAGCCAAGAAGAAGCTGGCCTCTCCCCTCCTCATCTCTGAGGGCCCTGGGGGAGGGTGGGGGATATAGGTGGTGGTGGAGGGGGTCATTCCCCCTAGCTCCAGCATTAACCTCCTGTCACTCACTCAGCTCAGCCAAGTTCTACTTAGCCCCCTGGCCCTCCCTATCTCACCCCAATGTCTCCCACCTCTCTCCCCTGCCAACCAAGACAGATTGGTTTTCTCCAAGACAAAATAATTGCTTGGGCCTCAGGGCCCCAGCTAGGCTGGGTCCTGGCACTGTATTCCAGCTCTCCTAGTCCTACTTGTGATATTGATTTTTATTTTTATTTATCACAATGATTTGTGTGTGTATGTGTCAGAGAGAGAGGAGAGAGAGAGAGAGAGAGAGAGAGAGAGAGAGAGAGAGAGAGAGAGAGAGAGAGAGAGAGAGATTGATTTAGCCAGCATTGGTTTTGGGATGAGGGGATAGGTGGATAAACTAATTTCTTCATATCACAATTTAGTTTCTCATGCTCGGCCCACATCAGCCTTCTGACAACTACTCTTCTCTTCTCCCCCTGTCCCCCTTCCTCTGTCTCCCAGATTCTTCAGAATCTCCTTTTATCCTTATCCCTAGTCCCTAACACTATGCCTTGAACTTAATAAATGCTTGTTGGATTAAACTGATTCCTTTCCTCTTCCCCAACCTCCCTGACGAGAATTTCGTTTTCTATTCTTAATCTTCCCTCCTTTCCCCAAAGCTTCTACAAGTAATCTCCTTCCAACTTGAAAAAAAAGGAGTGAGTCTCATCTGTCAGGGCTGGATTAGGGCTAGTGCTTCACAGAGAGAGGGTAATAGACCAAATGACCCCTGACCTTTCCCTCTCCCCTCTCCCCTCTCCCCCAGCCTGGGTAAGGAGCTGGCTGAATAAAGAACGATGACATTTGTTGTCACTTCTCAGTTTAAGGCCACAGGGCTGGGTCTAAGGACCTTCCCTATATTGCCCCTCCTCCTGCCAAGTCTGGGACCTGGGGTTGGGAGTCAGGAGAACAGTCTTTGGTAATTTAGAGTTACCTCTTTTCCCCAGCTTCCTTGGGAGGGCAATCCCTCTTCAAGGCTACCCAGGGGCAGCCTTGGGACTAGTTCAATTCAATTCTGCTTTTCCAATGCACCCACTCTATGCTAGTAACTGTGCTACATGCTTGTGATACAGACAGAAACCAAACCAGACCCCCCCTCCCCCCTCCCCCCTCCCCCACCCAAGGAGATCACACTCCATTAGAGAAAAACAACATAAACACAGGTAGATATGTACAAAATGTGTAGAGAATAAATTTATAGTGATGTGTGTGTGTGTGTGTGTGTGTGTGTGTGTGTGTGTGTGTGTGTGCGCGCGCGCGCTTCGAAGGGAGCTAGGGAGTCTAAGAAACAGAGATAGGGAAGGAGAGTGCTCCTGCCTCGCTGTGATTTATCTGCTGCCTCAGTTGACCCATCTGTGAAATGGGCCTAAGTGAAGATCTTCAAACAGAGTCTAGTTGACCGCTTGTTTTTAATACCAAAGAGGAAATATTTATTCAGGTTTGAGACTAGAGAAAGGGTTCTTAATCTTTGTGTGTCATGGACCCCTTGGGTAGTCTAATGAAGCTATTTTTTTTCTCAGAATAATGTTTTTAAATACATAAAATATATGGGATTTCAAAGAAAACTAATTATTGTGAGAGAGATGTCATTCTTTTCACATCTAAGTGCAAAGACCCCCTGAAATCTATCCATGAACCCTTTGAGAGTCTGTGGATCCCAGGTTAATAAACCTTGCATTAGGGAGTATCCAAGGTCTCTTCTAACTCTTGACCTATGGGAAATTGAAGAATGGACACAGTTGAATAAGAGAGACCTTCCCTGAGCTGTGGGTGACCAAAGATATCCTATGATGTACCCCTAGGTATCTGGGTATAAAGCAGTATGTGTTATCCTGGGGGAGATACGTTTAGACCAGATGACATGTAAAAGGATGTGCTGGAGGCAGGGGGATGGACAAGGAGAAACCCCCAGGGGCAAGGGAATGAGAAATGATGTTCCCCTCACTGCTATCTTAACAGATCCCCAAGAGCCAAGGAGCTTTCTGTAGGAATAACTTAGTTCAATGGTCCCTGCTCCCCCTGCCCATCCCTAAGCCCCTTTTGGGTCCATAGGGATGAATAAATCATTGCTTAATAAAAACCAAGAGGCAGCTGCCTGGTTAGTGACACCCCATCCTGGTCCCTCTAGCCCGCCTCCTCCCCGCCCCAGGCACATGCCCTGACTATAGAGGGCTGGTGAAGCAAAGCAATTGATACACCCAGCTCCCGAGACCCATTGAGACCAGGCCCCTTCGCACGAGCCGCTGCTCTGGGCCCATTCATTTGGCCCTTTGTGCTGGGGGTTAAGTGGCTACACGTGGGGGGCCCGAAAGGGCCCATCAGCCTTTGAAAAGACGCTTGACACTGAGCCCTTCTCTTCCTCCTCCTCCTGCTGCTGCTTCATGAGGATGAGGCAGGAGAGGTGGGCGGCCCCCGGGAGGGCCCCCGGATTAGGGAGTCTGACTAGGCAGCTGCTGGGAGGGGGAATGAGCACAGCTCCTCTTGCTCTCACCCCCTCCTGCCCTCCTCACTCATTCTTAGAATCTAAGCATCACTAACTGGAGAGGGACTCCAGACACCAACTCCTCTAGCTCTGCCCTCCTGGTAGTCGTTGGTCTTTGCCCATATCCCACCATGAGACACATACACACATACTTTGAGGTCCCCATAGTGTTTTTACCATCTTCTGTCTCCTGACACAGGGATCAGGGGTTAGAAGAGTGTATCTGTAGAATGCCTTGGATTAGATTAGTTTTCTCTTAGCCTCAGGGTGTTTTTCTTGGCTTTGGGGGGGGGGGCAATGGAGGTTAAGTGACTTGCCCAGGGTCACACAGCTAGCAAGTGTCAAGTGTCTGAGGTCAGATTTGAACTCAGGTACTCCTGAATCCAGGGCCAGTGCTCTATCCACTGCGCCACCTAGCTACCCCCCAGATTAGATTAGTTTTCTAAGTCAAACTAGGCAGTGTGGAGTAAGGGGCATGACAAACCATCTCGCTTAAATTCTCCACTGCTGGAGAGACTTCTCTCACATTCTTTTTTTTTTTTTTAGGGAGGCAATCGGGGTTAAGTGACTTGCCCAAGGTCACACAGCTAGTAAGTGTTAAGTTTGTGAGGCCAGATTTGAACTCAGGTACTCTTGACTCCAGGGTGGGTGCTCTATCCACTGTACCATCTAGCTGCCCTTCTCTCACATTCTTAATGCTCTAGGAGTGGGAGGGAGGAAATAAGCATTTATTAAGCACCTACTCTGTGTGGGTCCGTAATGGGTGCTTTACAGATATTATCTCATTTGGTCCTCACAACCCTGTGAAATAGATGCTAAAGATCATAAGAGCCTCATTTTACAGTTGAGGAAACTGAGGCAGACAGAAGTTAAGTAAGTTAGACCGAGATGGAACAGGCAGGATTCAGACTCAGATTTTCCTGGCTCCAGGCCCACTGCTCTAACCACTGCACCACCTCAGTGCCTCCAAGCAGCTCCACTCTCCAAACCTCAGCATGGCAGCCCTCCATGGCTTAGGGGACTACGACCTGTGCATGAGTAAAATGTGCCCTGAACGATGAATGCTTTATGGATCATGAAAACCGGACTGGTGCTGGAAACCACTGCATCTCCTTTTCAGCTCAGATGTTCTAGCATTCACGACTGAAACTGGAGAGGAAGAGATGAGTCACTTCCTCCTCTTATTGAATTTCCAAGACTTCTTTGAAACAGCCTTCTTCCCCAAGAGCTCCCAGCCATCCAGCTGTAGAGATTAGAGCTAGAAGGGGCCTCAGCATCGTACAATTTTGAAATGGTCCTCTCCTCCAGCCCATGCCTGTAAAGGATTTCCTTCTATGGGACTTGTGGTCCAACCCCTGCCCTTGGAGGCAGTCCATCCTGTTTGGGGACAGCTGTAATTGTTACGAAAGTTTTCCTGACATTTAATCTGATTTGGTCTCTGCAGCTTCTACTCCATCAAACCTGGTTCTGTTCTCTGAGGCTAAACAGGGCACGGCTTCAAATGCAAATACTTGAGAATAGCTATTGGGATCCCTGAGCTAAATGGCCCCACGGAGTTTCATATTCCACCATCCCACTTTCATCAGTCTACATACACTATATCGCGTAGTTCTATGGACAACCCGTAGAGCTGGTTTGTTGGTACATATATTTTGGCCAGACACTGCAATCAAATTAATCACTAAACATTTATTTATTAAGTACCTACTATACATCAAAGCAGCTAGATGGCACAGTGGATAAAGCACCAGCCCTGGATTTAGGAGGACCTGAGTTCAAATCTGGCCTCAGACACTTGACACGTACTAGCTGTGTGACCCTGGGCAAGTCACTTAACCCTCATTGCCCTGCAAAAAAGCAAAAAAAAAAAACCCCCAAAACCCAACAAAAAATGTACCTACTATATATCAGGCCCTATGCTAAGTGCTGGGGATATAAAGAAAAGATGAGATAGTTTCTACCCTGAGGGGCTTGTTCATCTCAAAGAAGACCAATGCCAACGACATGTTTTTTTGGTTTGTTTGTTTTGTGGGGCAATGAGGGTTAAGTGACTCGCCTAGGGTCACACAACTAGTAAGTATCAAGTTCTGAGGCCGGATTTGAACTCAGGTTCTCCTGAATCCAGGGCCAGTACTTTATCCATTGTGCCACTTAGCTGCCCCAAGACCAATGATATCTTGAAGGTGATGTCTTGACTTGTGCATGAATTGGATTTAAGTGAGGCAGATTCATACAAAGTTGTCAGCCTCATTCTCTCTTCCTGAGTCATCAAAGACTATGGCCCAGGATGCAGTGGGTGACCTTGGTGTCTTTGATGTCTGACTAAGTGCTAAAGTGGACAGGTAGGTGATGCATTGGATAGAACACTGGCTCTGAAGTTGGGAGGACTTGAGTTCAAATCTCACCTCAGACACTTACTAGCTGTGTGACCCTGGGCAAGTCACTTAACCCCAATTGCCTTCAACATCCGGGGCCATCTCCAGTCATCCTAATATATATCTTGCCACTGGACCCAGATGGCTCTGGAGGAGAGAGTGAGGTTGGTGACCTTGCACAGCCCTCCCTCACTTCAATCCAATTCGATGCAAGTCATGACATTACCTCCCAATGTCATGGTCCTCTTCCAGAATGAAGGACAAACAACAAGTGCTAAGTGCTCCACAGTGCCTGCTCTGTGGCCATTGGAACAAATTGTTCTCATCCCGTTCCACTGGGGAGGTCTCCACATGCTTGGGGTATACATCCCCCAACTCACTGACAGGTTTGAGGCTGTTGGTTACCCTCAACCTGGTTGCCATAAACCCATCTGCCAAGATGGTTTTAGCAGGGTGTGGCCCCTGCACCTACTACAGCTTCTTGGGAGCCATAGCACTTCCGTGTGCAACTAGCACATCTGGCACAAGGGCTCCCTGTGTGCTTTTCCGGGCTTCTCATCCACCTTTGGTGTCCCCTTGTCATCCAGCTCTCACCTGTGGCTCCAAGAACCTAGAAGATCTTACAATCATGGGGAAGAGAGAGGAGGAGGAGGAGGAGGAGAGATGAAACAGCATATACTTCCCCTATCCTAACAGGGTGTCTATCTTCCACCCTGGAGCCCTGAGCTCCTGATTAATGAGCATTCACCACAATGAGGTCTAAACTCATTGATTGGCACTATAGCCATTTTCTGGCTGTGCTGCCTCTAGTACCCTTCCTCCGGGAACAATAATCAAATCATCGCTACCCTTCCTGGAAAAGACATTTCAGTCGATTATCCCATGAGTCTACTCACCCTTCCTGTGACTTCTCAGAACTAAAGCATCCCTACATGCTCACTAATACCCTATATTGTGTTATATTTCCATATTAGACTGTAAGTTCCTGGAGGGCAGGGACCATCTTGTGTTTTATATTCATATCCCCACTGCGGAGCACAGTGCCTTAAACTTAGTGAACACTTAATAAATGGTTTTTCATTCATTAATTCATATACAAAACAGTTATAAAATAGATATAAGGGAATTTGGAAGGTGGGCACTAGAAAGTTGGGGGATCAAGAAATGTTTCATGTAGAAGGTGGCACTGGAACTGAACCTTGAAGGACAGTCAAAGAATGAACTGGGTCTAGAATTGAAGGGGAGGAAGCAAGTCTGCCAGTATTCCGTCTCTATGGAGATTATGGATGCTCAACCAAACATAGTTTCCCTGTTTGCAAGGGCTCTTCCAGGACTCCATGATTGTCTGCTTTTTATAGGTGCCTTCTTAGCTTCTGTTGCCAATAATAGTAACATATTTGATTAGCACTCTAAGGTTTCTTCTACAAAAATCCCTCCTTAGTAGTGCCTCTATAGTGGGAAACTGGGTTTGTAAAGCACTAAGCTCAATGCCTAGTGCATAGTTGATGCTTGATATAAGTTTGTTCCCTACCCATCTCCAATGTGATCATAAGAAGTCATTTAACCTCTGTCCTCAGTTTCCTCCTGTGCAAAATGGAGATAGCAATAGCACCTTCCTTCCAGGGTTGTTGTGAGGATCAAATGAGATAAAATGTGTAAAGTGCTTTGTAAACTTTAAAGTGCTACAAAAGACTACCTGCTGCTGCTTCTACTACTAGTACCACCATTACCACCACTGCCACTACCAAAGGTGGTACCACCTTTACCACCACCACTACTCCCACTTCTCCTTCTTCTTCTGTTGTTGCTGCTGCTGCTATTACTACCACCACCACTGCCACCACCACCACCACTGCCACCACTACTACAATTATTACTCCTCCTTGTCCAACAATCATGTATTCCCTGAGTCTTCTGTCTTCCCGTCTAAACACCTCCAGTTTCTTCAAATGATCATTCCCCTGCCATGATCTTGAGGGCCTTTGCTACCTAGATCACCTTCCTCTGGTTGCTCTTTAGGTCGACTGAATCTTAGTCCAGAGGTCTTTCCACTGCATCCCAGAAATGACAACTTCCCTGTAAAGCATCCACACTGTAGTTACTACTGTCTAGTTCCCAGCAGCACCTAGCAGATCACTTGGCCTGAAAGTTTATCCTACCCATTTGCCTCTACCTGATCTCTCTGGATGATGCCCTATCCCGGAACCAATGGGTAGATCTGGCAAGGTGTTCAAGGGTAAAAGAAAGGAATGAGGAGGCAGGGAGAAGAATATTTAGAGAAGGGTTGATTTATTATGACAAAAAGACTGAGACTGACCTCCACCATAGACCTTTGTTTATTGCCCATAGGGCCCAGCTTAGGGGCAGCTTCTGGATAATAAGCAACCTGAACTAAAGACCCTACCTCAAGGAGGCAAATTAAACCACAGGTTTCAAAGGGATAGGACTTATGCCTAGAATGTGGCTCTGGAAATGTAAATCTTAATTTAAAAAGAATAGAATAGATAAAGGGAATGAAATAGGGATTTAAGAAGATATATTCAGGGGCAGCTAGGTGGCGCAGTGGATAGGGCACCGGCCCTGGAGTCAGGAGTACCTGAGTTCAAATCCGGCCTCAGACACTTAACACTTACTAGCTGTGCGACCCTGGGCAAGTCACTTAACCCCAATTGCCTCACCAAAAAAAAAAAAAGTATTGAAGAAGATATATTCATATGAGGAAATCCAAGAACAAGAGGAGGCAAACTTGGTGAAGATCAATAGAGAAACAAAAGCCAAATTGTCTGGATGGAAGGAAAACATTGGTCAAACATGCAGGAAACAAATCAGAAACAGATCATTTGTTATGAAGGCCTAATGTATTAATGGACTCCAGTTTTCTTGATCTCCTCTGTCGACACTCTTATTTTTTACCAAAAGCACTGGAAAATCATTGCTTTGTTTTAATGATAGCCTTATTCTTCAACAACTGTTGTTCTGGACCTGATGTTGACCAAAAGTTTCTAAAGTAGAAATGATGGGAACCTTTGGGGGATGTCACCACTCCACTTTGGGATTTATAGTTCAGAAGAAGGGGAAAGGGGGTATAGTTTGACATGGACTTTAGTCTTGGGGAGAATTAATTTAAAAGGTTTCAGAGAAAGGATAGGTGAGATTCCCATGTTCTTCAATTCTACAGAGGAGATAATCCCAAGGAGGATGAGAAACTACAGGGAATAAAAAACAATTCTAAGGAGGAAAATAATGAGAGCTAAAGAGTGAGTGGGTGCTCAGTGAGCTGATTTTTAAAAAATGGATTTTTGAAAAAAGAAGGTGGAAGTAATGAGGGTGGGGGAATGATGGAAAAAGAACACAATAGAATAGCCTGGAAATTATTGTGTGAATAGTGTCAGGAACACTAAAGCTCAGAATGAGTAATGGATCGGTTAGTAAAGAATGCTAAGGACAATAACAAAAAGGGAATCTTTTAGCTATGTTGGGAAAAAAGAGAAGGTTGATTCATTTGTTTTTTTAGGGGGGAGGCAATCAGTGTTAAGTGACTTACCCAGGGTCACACAACTACTAAGTATCTGAGGCCAGATTTGAACTCAGGAAAACGAGTCTCTCTGACTCCAGGCCCCAGTGCTCTACCCAAGGTCACACAACTACTAAGTATCTGAGGCCAGATTTGAACTCAGGAAAACGAGTCTCTCTGACTCCAGGCCCTGGTGCTCTACCCAAGGTCACACAACTACTAAGTATCTGAGGCCAGATTTGAACTCAGGAAAACGAGTCTCTCTGACTCCAGGCCCCGGTGCTCTATCCACTGTACCACCTATCTGCCCAGAGTCAGAGGACCTGAGTTCAAATCCCACCTCTGACATTTACTACCAGTGTGACCTTCTTCCATTTGTGTGTGAACTACCCAACATCCTCTGGGGAAGCCCATTCTTTGGGGAAACTCCCAGTGGGCATAATGGAAGGAGTCTGTGAGCCCAACACAGCATTAATTTCTTTATCTTCTTCTCTGGGGGTTTCTGGTCTCTCTTATTCTGGGGGGTCTCTGGCATGTCCAACCTCTATTGACCAGAATCTCTAGAATCCCTCTGGGGATCTCTGTAAGGCAAAGGGGCAGGAGGGCTTCAATGGAAGGTCTCTGCCCAGATTATAGTTAATGGTCTTCACATTTCAAGGAGAGGGGATTTCATCAGTATGATGACTCCCCTCCATGAATACCAAGCATCTCATTTCCTGTAGACGTTAGGATATGGTCTTATAGACTGGCCACAGTGGGGAAATTCATCTTTCTTGCCAGGTGGGTAACCTGGCAAGGAACCTTTTCAGACTTCTCAAGGCTAGGCCTCAGACCAAAACACACAGTCTATCATATGGGTACTCCAAGCTCATCGAGCCTGGTAAGACCTAGCAGAGCTTAGTCCCTGACAGCATGGCTTTTGAAAACCCAGAATTAACTCCTTGTCACAATGAGGCATCAGCTAGGACTTCAGTGGGAGGGAGCGCGGTACAATGGCAAAAGCACTAACTCTTCTATCAGAAGACCTGGACTTAAATTGTGCCTCTGAGGCTTAAAACCTGTGTGACTTTGGGCAAGTCGCTGTGACTCAGCTTCTTTATCTGTAACATGAGGTGGTTGGCTAGATGTCCTGCGAAGTCTCTTCCGATCTGTAAGTCTATCCCTGTTGTTTTAAGTGTTCTCTGTGTGTATTCCAGGTCTGAGCCTCCCTTTATACCAGAGGCTTCATATAGACAGGGCTACCTTTTCCCCCTCAGACTGTGTGGTCCTTGAGGGCAGAGGCTCTGCCTCAACTCCTCCTTTCTCTTTCTGCCTCATAGAAGCCAGTTTGGGTTAGGTTGCTGCTAAGATCAGAGATCAGAAGGAGAAATTTCTTGGAAAATAAACAGCCCAAGGCTCGATCTCCTCTTAAGGGAAATTTATGAAAGCAGAAAGGAGAATGGGGGAGGGCAACTCACTGCCCCAGGGCGGACACTGAGCTGAATGAAGATGTAAGAAATGCCCAGGTCCCCAAGCACCTACCTTTCTCTGCCCCTTCTTTACCCTCACCCTGCCACCTATCTCCCAAGGAAGGAGAGAGGGTAAGCTTGGATAGCCAGTGGATGCTAAAATCTCAGACCCAAACTTAAGTGCTGAATGAGCCCTTAGAGGGAGACCCCCTGTCCAACCTCCCCATCTTATAGATGGGAAAACCGAGGTCCTAAAGCAACATACATCATCATCACAGCCCCATGTGGATGTTCAGATGTACTTACTCATAGAGTCATAGGATTTAAGCTGGAAGGGACCTCAGAGCATATCTAGTGAGATCACTGAGTTTGGAATCAGAGTATGGGAGTTCTCCATTGCTGCCACATTTGTGTGACCATGGGCAAGTTACTTGATCTTTTTGGTCCTCAGTTTCCTCATCTGTAAAATGATGGAATTGGACTAGATGACTTCTAAGGTCCTATCTGGTTCTAAAGGGGTAGCTAGGTGACATAGTGGATAGAGTACCAGGTCTCGAGTTGGGAAGACCTGAGTTCAAATACTGCCTCACACACTTGCTAGCTGTGTGACCCTAAGTCACTTAACCCTGTTTGCCTCAGTTTACTCATCTGTAAAATGGGCTGGAGAAGGAAATTACAAACCACTCTAGTATCCATGCCAAGAAAATCCCAAATAGGGTCCAGTTGGACTCAACTGAAAAACGAATGAACAAAAACCAGCTCTAAATCTATGATTCTTTCATCCAGCCCATAACTGTACAGAATTGTTCTCTACAGTATCCCTGAGAAGTAGTCATCTAGCTTCTTCTCGAGTTCAGTTATTTTAGTCATGTCTGAATCTTTGTGACCCCCTTTGGGGTTTTCTTGGCAAAAATATTGGAGTCATTTGCCATTTCCTTCTCCAGCTCATTTTACAAATGTGGAAACTGAGGCAAACAAGGTTGAGTGACTTGCCCAGGGTCACACAGAGAGTAAGTGTCTGAAGCCAGGTTTGAACTCAGGAAGATGAATCTTCCTGACTCCAGCCCAGCAATCTACCCACTGCACCATCTAGCTGCTCTTGAATGCCTCCAATGACTGGCAATTCACTTTTTTTCCAGTTCCCAATAAAGGAGTGGATGGAATAGCTGTTCTCTGACTCAGGGTCTCAATTTCTCCAGAGACCTAAGGGATTGTACCATGCCAGGTAGCCTCGTTAGACATCATCCATCCATCCATCCATCCATCCATCCATCCATCCATCCATCCATCCATCCATCTATCCATCCATCCATCCATCCATCCATCCATCCATCCATCCATCCATCCATCTATCCATCCATCCATCCATCCATGTACCATCTATCCATCCATCCATCCATCCATCCATCCATCCATCCATCCATCCATCCATCTAACTATCCAATCATTCATCCATCAGTCTTGGCATTCTTCCTTCCAAGACTAGGCTTTGGCATCCCTATCACTTGGCAGGCTGCTTTAAAGAAATGGTATCAAATAAATTCGAGGTCCAAAATTCTTTGAGCTTAGCACAGAAGACTCAGAGACAGAGAGCTTTCCCCAGCATTTCAAACATCTTGTTCATTATAATCTAATTTATGAATGTACATTTCTTCTTATCGAGATAAGTCATAAATAAATATTACTGATACTCATCTTCTCAGGTGGCTTCGGGGTCAGAACTCAGATAAAGAAACTAGTTGAGGAGACACAGCTCCAAGTCAAGCCCAGGAACTAGGAGACCTGGTTTCCAATCTAAGTTCTGCTACCATCTCCCGAAGGAGATTCCAAGCAGGTTCCTTCTTGACCATGGTCTCCCTGTCTTCTCCTGGAAGAACTGGAATTAGGTGTCTAAGGGCCTTCCCAGCTCTGACAATCTATCATTCTAGGCAGGGCTCCCACAGTTGATTAATCTCTTTACTGTGGAGGGACAACCTAGATTATTCAAATCCTTGATAATCCGGACATACCAGTCACCACCTTCCATAAACCTTCTGGTAGGGAAGCACAGGGTGGGGAGGGCTGGAGTGGTGCAGGGAGCCTTGATAAGAAGCCATTGGAGAATGAAAGGAAGAAGAAGCAGCAAGGTGTGGAGAACCCTCAAAGAGGATCATCAGCCCTGGGATAGCTGAGTGTAGGCCGGCCCCAGGGGGAGACTGGATTTAGGAAGCAATGGGTCACAGAGTGGGGAGGAAGCTGGGATGGAGGATGGGACAAGGTCAGCATTCAGCCTCTGTCTTGGGGTCGTGGTTGCAGCCCCTGCTGGAGGCCTCGGATCAGCTCCTTCCGGTTGTCCAGGATTGTGTCAAAGCTCTCTTGCAGACGGGCCTGCTGGCTGGCCAGACGGCACTGGAGGCCTCGGATCCACTGTAGCAACGCCAGACGACGGTACATGACCAGGTGAACGTGGTGTTTTTCTTTCTCTTGTTCCTTGTAGCGCTCCCGAGCCAGCAGCTGCTGCACTGCCTGAGTTACAGTGGGTAGGAAGGCACTGGGGGCTGGACCAGGCTCTGGGGGGCCCGGGCAGGGGCTGGGGGTATCCCAGGAGGGCCCTGGGCTGCTCTCAGGACTTTCTACGCTCAGGGAGCTGCTGGCATAGCCAATATCTTCCAAGGGGGAGCCAGCAGCAGCCGTGGCCACTTCCCCACTGCCCTTCTCTGGCTTGGGCCCTGAAGCTATGGGAAGTTCAGCCCCCTCAGGTGGGCTGCGCATCTCCCCTACTGTCGGGAGGAAGTAGCCATCAGGCTGAGGGCCCGGGAGACCATGGGTGGAGGGCTGCCTCTTGCCCAGGGGAGCCTGGTTGTCAGAGGGGACTGAGGGAAGGTTCTGCATGAGGGGCAGTTCCCCCCCACCCAGACCAGGACCCCGGGCCCCACCAAGTCCTCGGCTCCAATTCTCATTGGCATCATAGGTGCTGGCCACAAAGTTGGAGTTACTGTCTGGTTCATAGTCGTGTTGAGACACAGAGGCAGGTGGGCCCCCCAGGAATGGGGCTTCAGGAGGCCCAGACTGTACTGCGAACATCCTAACTGTTGGGGGGGGAAAGGAGAGAGAAAACATTTTTTGTATTTATAGTGCCAAACACAGGGCCTTATTAATAATAGGTGCTTACTAATTGTTTGTTTAATTTAATGGGTTAAGATTGACCAAGGCCACTAAGTAAGGATGCCCTAAAGTGAAAAGGAAGAGAGGACATGAACTTTCCCAGTGAATCTCCCCCCTCAGTGCCTTTGCATAAGGCTTGAATACCATCCCTCTTCACCACTTCTTTTGTGTGTGTGTGTGTGTGTGTGTGTGTGTGTGTGTGAGAGAGAGAGAGAGAGAGAGAGGGAGAGAGCAGAGGCAATTGGGGTTAAGTGACTTGCCCAGGGTTACACAGCTAGTAAGTGTTAAGTGTCTGAGGCCAGATTTGAACTCAGGTCTTTCTGACTCCAGGGCTGGTGCTCTATCCACTGTGCCACCTAGCTGCGCCCCCTCACTACTTCTTAGAGCTCAGCTGGAACACCCCCCTCCTATATGAGCCTATCCTGTTCCCCATGGCTACCAATGCCCCTTCCGGTCCCCACCTCTTCCATTAGACAATGAGGTCTTTGAGAAGGGGGATGGTCTTTTGCCTTTCTTTGCATCCCTAGGCTTAGTAGAGTGCATGGTACACAGCAGGTGCTTAATAAATGCTTATTGACTTACTGAAATTGCTTTGTGTATAAATTAGTCAATGAGCATTTATTAAACACCTGTTATGTGCCACACACAGTGCTAAATGCTGGGGAATCAAATACAAATAAAAATAAAGACAGTACCTGCCCTGAAAGAGCTTACAATCTGATGGAAGAATTCACACAAAAGAAAGCTGAAAGGGGGTGAACCATCCCCAGCCATTTAAATTGGCCCTTTCCAGGGAAAAACAGCCACAAAACTTTAGAGATCTGGCCACCAAGGCCTCCTAGACTTAAAGAAAAATAAAAACAAAGCCCCTACAGACTTGGGGCTAGAAGGTACTGTAGAGATCTTCTACCCACCTTCAAGTCAAACTCATAGATAAAAAGTATATATAATTGTTGTCTCCTCCTCTTCTCCTCTCCCTCATACAACCCCTTGCAATCTGGCTTTTGACCTCATAATAAAACTGAAATCACCTTATCCAAGGTTAGGAATGATCTTAGTTTCTAAGCCTCTTCTCAGTCATCATCCTTCTTGACCTCTGTCCGGCATTTGATACCAACCACCCTTCTCCTCCAGGATACTCTCTCCTGCCTGGATTATTATAGGCAACTGGGGTTAAGAAGCTTGCCCAGGATCACACAGCTAGTAAGTGTCTGAGGCTGGATTTGAACTCAGCTTGTACTGACTTGAGGCCTGACACTCTATCCACTGTGCAACCTCCTGCTTGGATTTTTGTGACACTGCTCTCTTCTTCTGGCTCTCCTACCTGTTTGGCTTTTCCTCCTCCTGCTCCTGTGCTGAATCATCGTCAGTGTCTAGTCTCCCTCCTCATCATTTGTAGGGGTACCCAAGGACTTTGTTTGGAGCCCTCTTGTCTCTAATTTCTCTAAGCAATATCGACTTCCATGGAGTTATCATCTCTATGTAGGTGACTTTCAGATTGAAATCTCCAGCCCTGGTCTATCTCCTGAATTCTAATCCTGCATTACTAATTGTCCATTGGACATTTCTAAATAGATGTTCCACAGGCTTCTCATTTGAAAAGGAAACGGCTAGCTAAAAAGGTGGTGTCTGAGAACTGGATTTTTGGGTCCCTAAATACAGAGGCAACTCACCAACCAACTTAGACTTGAAACAGAAATGTACAGAAAATGAAAGCAAGACCAGGTAACAGAGGATGAATATAACAGCACAGCATGGTTCTGTAAAAATAGCATCAGAAATGCTGAAGCTCAGAATGAGCTAAGGCTAGCAAGGGGAGCTAAGTACACACACACAAGGTTTCTTTCTTTTCTTAAAAACTATATTCATAAAAAAAGGAAGATCAGAGAAGGGATAGGACCTTTTTTTGAGGTTGATGGGATGATAAATGGATAACCGAGATAAAACAGGGCTAATCCATTCCAATTTTGCTTCCATTTTCTCTGTCAAGGAGAATAACATTTTCAGTGGAAATGACAGAAGAGAGAGGGTGAGGAGGGAACTTGATAGCTTAGAGAAGTAAAGAGGTGGTAAGAATTTTTCTTGATGAATTCAAGACACCTGGACCAGACAAACTACTTCTGGTCCTGAAAGAACCAGTAGACGTGATTACTGAACTACCATATCTGAAGCTACAGATATCTGAAGGACTGTACAAAATTAGGATGGTATCTCAAGACTGGAGAAGGGGATGTGTTGTCCCAATTTTCCTATAAAGGTCAATGACCTTGACTTCAGTTCTGGGGATCATTTAGGAAGTGGTGAAGGAACAGAAAAAAAAAGAACTGGTGCTTGCAAAGATAGCCAGAATGCTTTCATCAAGAGTTGGTCCTACTAATGTCATCTCATTTCCTTTTTTTTTGATAGAGCAACTAAGCTGGTGGATAAGGGAGCATGCTAAATTATGGTTAACCTAGATTTCAGTAAAACATTTTACAAAGTATAATACTTAGAATGATAATAGCATTTATATAGAATTTTAATATTTGCAAAGTACTTTACTTCATTTGATCCTCACAAAAATTCTGGGAGATAGGTACTGTTATTATCCCCATTTTACAGATAAGGAAACTGAGGCATATAGAGGGTAAATGACTTGCTCAGGGTCACATAGTTCTTCAGTGTCTGAGGTTGGATTTGAATTCAAGTTCCACTGTCCCACATAGCTATAACTAAAGACATCTCAAACTATTTTTATGAAGAAGACAAGACACATACAGACTAGATAATAATAAAATTAAAGAACTTCAGAACTTGTCGATGAACTCGACTGGAAGTATGATAGTATATGGTTTAATTTCAACATGGCAGGATTCTCTAGTGAAGTTTCCAAGAGATCTGTAATAATAACAATAGTTATTATTACATTTTTATAGCATCTACTATGTGCCAGGCACTATGCTAAGCACTTTAGAAATATTATTTCATTTGATCCTCACAGAAATTCTGGAAGGTAGGGACTATCATTATCCCCACTTTACAGATGAGGAAACTGAGGCAAACAGAGGTTAAGTGACTTGCCCAGTATCACTTAGCTGGTAAACACCTGAGACTAGATTTGAACTTATGTCTCCCTGATTCCAGACCCTGCACTCTAGCCATTACCCCACCTAGATGCTTCAAACAGCGTCTCTCCCTGTGCTATGTATTACAGAATCATACATTTAGAGCTGCAGGGGACCTTATTGGCCATCAAGTCCACTTCCCTCATTTGGAAGGAAAGTAGAATGAAGGTCATAGAGGTTACTTGACTTACCCAAGGTCATACAGCTAGTAAGCCTCTAAGGCAATATTCAAAGCTAAGTCTTCCTTACTTCAAGTTTGGCACTCTAGGCAGTAAGACATACTGCCTCAATTATCAATGATTTGGATAAAACCATGAATGGTATGAATACTCATAGAATTTGCAGATGGCACAAAGTTGGGAAGAATAGCCAACACGATGGATGACAGTCATGCTATAACAACAACAACAAAAACAAGAATAATGCAGCTAGGTGGCACAGTGGATAGAGTGCTGGGCATGGAGTCAAGAAAACTCCTCTTCTTGAGTTCAAATCTGGCCTTAGACACTTACTAGCTCTGTAACCATAGGCAAATCACCTAACCCATTTTGCCTCAGTTTCCTCATCTGTAAAATGAGTTGGTGAGGGAAATGGCAAACCATTCCAGTATCTCTGCCAAGAAAATCCCAAATGGGGTCACAAAGAGTCAGATATGACTGAAATGACTGAACAATAACAAAGAACAATAATTATAATAATAACCAGAACTTGTATAGTGTTTTATGGTTTGCAAAGTGCTTTATATATGTTATCTCAATTGATTTTCCCAACAACCCTGAGGTAGTTACTATTATTCTCCTCATGGTACAGGTGGGGAAACCAAAACAGGTTAAGTGACTTGCCAAGGCTCACACAGCTAAGTAAGTGACTGAATAAGCACTCTGTGTTCACCAATAGGTAAGAACATTGGATTGGCTCTAATAAGGTGAAATTCCAAAGGGATAAATGAAGTCTTACATTTGGGTTTAAAAATCAGCTTTACAAAAAAAAAGGGCAGCTAGGTGGCATAGTGGATAGAGCATTGGCCCTGGAGTCAGGAGTACCTGAGTTCAAATCTGGCCTCAGACACTTAACACTTACTAGCTATGTGACCCTGGGCAAGTCACTTAACCCCAACTGCCTCACTTAAAAAAAAAAATCAGCTTTACAAGTACAGTTCAGGGGAGGCATGGTTAGACAGCAGTTTGAAAAAAATAGTGCAATTTTAGTGCATGATAAACTCAATACTCAAAGTCAATATGAGTTAGCAATGTGATGTGATATCTAAGAAAGCTAATATCACATTATTAAAAGAAGTATAGCTTATAGGAATAAGGTGTACCCTGCCTTAGACAGACCACTCCTAGAATATTGTGTTCAGTTCTAGGTGTCACTATTGAAAAATGACATTTCTAAGTTGAAGAACATTTAGATGAGGGCACCAAAAATGAAGAAGGATCTTGAATTCAAGTCCAATGCATTTAGGTTAAGGAAGTTGGGATGTTCAGTTCAGAGAAGAGAGGACTCAGTGAGAACAAAATGGTTGTTTCAATCATTTAAAGGGTTAACAAGTTAAAGTGAGATTAGTTTTTCTCTGTTTGGCCCCAGAGGGCACAACCAGAAGTAATGGATAGATGTGGAAAAGAATCCATTTTAGGTTTAGTATCAGGAAAAAACTTCCTAATAATAATGGAACTGGTGGTGGCAAAGAACTGGAAATCGAGAGGATGCCCATCATTTGGGAAATGGCTAAGTTGTGGTGTATGATTGTGATGGAAGACTACCGTGTTGTGAGAAATGATGAACTGGTTGATTTTAGAAAACTTTGGGATGTCTTGTATGAAATAGTAAAAATGAAGTGAGCAGAACCAAGAGAACATTGTATACCATAACAGCAATATTGTTCAAAGGATAATTGTGAGCAACAAAGTTATTCTGAGTACTAGAAATACTCAGATCAACTATAAAGGACCTATGAAGGAAGATGTTATCCACCTCCAGAGAAGGGACTGATAAAAAGAAGTACGAGTAGTATGGAAATGTGGGTCAAATGGTGTTGTTCTCTAGTGTGGGGAAGGGGGAAGGGAGACGATTTGGAACTTAGAACGTAACAAGAAAGGGACAAAAAGAAGGAAGGAAAGAAAGGAGAAAAATGGAGCTGTCCAGAAGTGAAAAGGACTGCCTGCCTGAGGAGGGTGGTAGGTTCTCTCTCTTTGAAGGTCTTCAAGCACTTCCTGGAGGATCACTTGGCCCATAAGTTAAATGGGGGGACTCCTTTTGTGTATGGGTTGGCCTAGTGTTCCCTTCCAGCCCTCCGATTTTGTGATTCTGTGATTCTATGATTCTATGTTCACAGCTGCCAACGTGATATTCTTATAGTACAGGACTGACCAGGTCACTCCCCTGCTCAGGAAGCTCCAGTGCCTCTCATCTTCCTCTAGGATAAAATACAAATTCCTCTCTGTTAGGCAAAGATTGTTCTTCACAATCTGGCTCCAACTTATTTTTCCAGACTAAATGTATATTCTTCTTCTTTACTCCCTCCAGGTTCCAGCCAAGGTAGAGTACTTGCTCTTCCCGAGACATGTTTCCTCTCCTGTCCCACAGGCCTGGAATATTCTTCTTCATTGCTGCTGCTTCTTGAAATTCCTAGCTCCCTTCGAGGCTCAATTTAAGAGCTACCCTGTTTAGAAGGTATTTCTGGATTCCTCCAGTTTCTACTCCTTCTCCCAACCCTGTGTACTTTAAAAGTATATATATTCTAGGGGACAGTTAGGTACAGTTAGGTACAGTGGATAAAGCACCGGCTCTGGATTCAGGAGGACCTGAGTTCAAATCCAGCCTTAGACACATGACACTTACTAGCTGTGTGACCTTGGGCAAGTCACTTAACCCTCATTGCCCTGCCCCACCCCCCAAAAAATATATATGTGTGTATATATATATATGTATATTCTGTATTAACTTCTTGGTGTACATATTTTATATACTGTATAGCCTTTATTAACTTACCAGTACACATTTTTGTATATATCATATTTCTCACTGGTGTGCATTTGGGGCTGTGTATACATATAGATCCCATTTTTACTTTTTTCTGCCCCCACCTCTTACTTTCAAAGCCTTTGAAGGCAGAACTTACCTCACTTTTGTATTTGTATTTCCACGGGCTAGCACATAATATGGGCTTAATTAATAGCTGTTAGTTGATTGATTGATTACTAGATGGATCGGAACACTGAGGCATTGAGTAGAAAGACCTTGAATGACTGAATCAGACTCCTCCTGGCGTCCACATCAGGAGGTCCTTTCTACCTTCTGTTGCTATGGTTCCCATTATACCTAGCTCTGTCTGCCCTCTCTCTCCTGTTGCTCTAGGCCTGATCAGTCATTACCCTCCCTGTGAATAGCAGGGACTAGAACAAATACAAGTTTAGGTTTGGACTCAGAGAGGGTGTCATCACCGACTAGAATCCATTTTGTAAGGCTTACAGAAAATAAGAAATTGTCCTGCCAAGGTGTCTAGCAAGGCAGGGGAGTGATGGGGCAGGGGTAAAAGGAGGAGAACGGCCACCACAAGGTGTAAGGAGGGAAGAGGGGATAAAATATCGTTTAGGGAGCTGTCTTTGAAATGGTTTTCAAATCCCCAAGTATGGTGGCTATGAGATATGTCTGTGCTGTGCGCATCTGGGGCTGTGTATACACATGGATACGTGTATATTGCTGCATGCCCATGCATATAATTTATGTGTTGTATGTATATTTGTATACATGTGTGTTTTTCTAAGTGCAGTGTACTTGGGTAGTGTGGTTGTGTGCCCCGTCTGTATAGTGTAAGGTATGAGTAATGTGTATGTGTGTGGTACCTGTGTGCATGTGCTATTGATAGTATGATGAAATATCCATAGCCATATGGAACTGAGTGTTGATCAGTCATCTGGGCTCCACTAACGTGCCTGGCAGGCCTGACAATTCCTTAGGCCCTGCCACCAAAGGGTCTCTGGCACACATGCCCACTACCTCCAAGACCTTGGGAGGCCTAGACCTGGAGGAGGATCCCGGGGCTGATAGGGAGGGAAGAGGAGTGGGAGGGGAGGAAGGCTCTTCGGTCAGTCAGCGCCCCCACATACACTCCGTCCTTGTGGAGTACAAGCAAAACCAGAGCATCCTTACCCTTATCCTCATCCTCAGCCTCCCGGTTCCCCTCTTCCTCCCAACTGGGCCTCCCGCAAGCCCCGCCCCCACCTCCATTCCCAGCCATTGCTCTGGCGGGGGTGGGGGATGCTGCAGGAGACGCTCCTCCTTCCTCCTCTCTCTTACCCCCCCCCCCCATCCGCAGCCCTGGGACGCCAGGGACGCGTCTTCCCCCTCCCCCCCAAGCAGGGGCCACTGCGGTGGCTGGAGCTCCCCCAGCCCCCTTTGCGGAGCCCCGGCTTCTGAAGTTCCCCCACCCAAAACAAAACAAAATGACCACCCCGCCCAGAGCCCGGACTCACAGCCCAGAGGTGCCCTGGCCCACCCGGCTCGGGCTCCGGCTCCGCTCCGGCTCCAGCCGCAGGAAAGCGTCACTGAGTCACCGGCCTGGCAAGGAGTGCGGAAAAGGGAGGGGCGGGGCCCTGGCTGCAGCGGAGGCTGCACACACACTCTCACACAGACAGACACACGCACGCACGCACACACAGGGAAACACACAGAGGCACACACTCGGGAAAACACACAGGTACACAGAGGCACAGGTTTGGGCACACGCAGGCACACATGTAAACACAGTCTCACTGTATGAATACACACACACACACACACACACACGCACGCACAGAGCATACACTTGCTGGGAAAGGTGGGTGACATGGTGGGGGCTTCAAGGCCACCTTCCCAGAAAGGAAGGATTCTTGGGAGAAAGATACAGACAGCTGAACAGGAAGGGTATACACGTATGTGCTCCTGTGTGTAGGCCCATGAATAATTCTTCTCTGTGCTTTGAGTGCACAATCCTGAAAACTTCTGTGCCGACCAGATGATCTCCAAGCATCCTTATACTTTTTTTTTTTAGTGAGGCAATTGGGGTTAGGTGACTTGCCCAGGGTCACACAGCTAGTAAGTGTTAAGTGTCTGAGGCCGGATTTGAACTCAGGTACTCCTGACTCCAAGGCCAGTGCTCTATCCACTGTGCCACCTAGCTGCCCCTCATCCTTATACTTTTTAATCCTAGAAATGCTATGACCTCTGCAGTGGAAATAACAGAATGGTGTGTGTTCACAATTCAGGCATGTATGCTTAACATGTAGGCCTATGTATTAATTTGCAGATATGTCCAGGTGCAGTTATGTATGGTCCATGCACTCAACGGAGGTGGGTATGTGCATGTTCATGTGTGGGTTCTCACTCCCTAATTTATTTTTGTTTCCCCCCCCAATTTATTCTTTTTTTAAACATTTTCCCCCCAATTTATTCTTTATCCCATTTACCACAGGAGTTGTTCCAAACCTTTTCTTCTCTCCTCAAGTGTCCCCATAGCACTCTTATCGCCCATCTTCTCAGCAGAGGGTCTTACCTCGTACCTTACCTGAAAAAAAACTTTGAGCAAATAAGTCATTTTGACTATTATAAATACCCAAATTAACTACAAAGGACATATGAAGGAAGACACTATCTGCATCCAGAGAAAGAACTGATAAATAGAAATGTGTATAGAATGTTTTTACATGCACACACACACACACACACACACACACACACACACATTTCTGTCTAATAGTAGCCTTCTCTTGGGTAGAGGGGAGAGGAAAAAAATTCACGCGATGACTTTATTATATATTTTAAAGGAATAGCAAATTGCATATAATAGATTTGCAGTTTTGTGTGCAATCATCTTTTTTATTATACTGTGTTATGGAAATGCTTGTTTTATTCCATAAATTAAAAGTTAAATAAATGAAAATGAAAACAAATGGCAAATCATGCTGTTTCTCCAGCCACAAAATCTACAGGTTATTTCCCAAAGACTCCGCAGAGCCTTCCCTTGTAACAAAGGTAGAGGGAATAGCCTAGTTGGTCATTGTGGCAATCAGAGTTCTGGCATCTTATAATTTCATCTTCCTTTATGTTATTGTGGTTATTGTATAAATGCTTCTGTTTGCTCCTCCTTGGGTTCATACAGGTCTTTCTGAATATTTCTTAATTCTTCACATTCATAATTTCTTTTTTTTTTTAATTTTTTTTTTTTTTGCGGGGCAATGGGGGGTAAGTGACTTGCCCAGGGTCACACAGCTAGTAAGTGTCAAGTGTCTGAGGCCAGATTTGAACTCAGGTACTCCTGAATCCAAGGCTGGCGCTTTACCACTGCGCCATCTAGCTGCCCCCCATTCATAATTTCTTATGGCATAACATTCCCTTATATTTGTGTAACTCAACTTGTTCAGCTGTTCTCTCATTGAAGTGCATACACTTTGTTTCTAATTCTTTACTACTACACATTAAAAAAGTGCTACTACAAATATTTTGGTATATATGAACCCTTGCTCTCTATTTTTTACCTCCTTGGAATATAGATCTAGTAACATTATTACCAATTCATAGAGTATGTACACTTAAAAAACCCCAAACAAACCACTTTTCTGGTTCAATTCCTAATTGTTTTTCAGCATAGTTGGACCGGTTTCACAGCTCTACAGGTACATCACTGTGCTTGTCTTCCCACGGTCCCTCCAACACATACTATTTTCATCTTTTGTATTTCTGTGCTAGTCTGATGAATGCAAGATGGAAACCTCAGAGTTATTTTCATTTGCATTTCCCTTATTAGTGATTTGGAACACTTTTTTCATATGCTTGTTGATAATCTGCATTCGTTGTTTTATTTTTTATAACAAGTGTTCATTAGGTGCATACTATGTGCCAGGCACTTTGCTAAGTACCTTACAAATATGATCTCCTTTGATCCTCACAATGACTCTGCAATGTAGGGGCTGTTATTATTCTTATTTTATAGATGAGGAAACTGAGGCAGATGGAGTTAAATGATCTGCCCAGTGCCACACAGCCAGTAAGAGTCTGAGGCCATATTTGAAGAAAGGTCTTCCAGATTCCAGACCCAGGGCTCTCTCCACTGTGCTAACTAGTTACCTTTATTTGCAGCTTTATAGATGCCTCTTTTGATAGTATTTGTATACTTTGCTCACTTATCTATTGAGAGAATGGTTCTTATTCTCATATATCTGTATCGATTCTCTTTATCTCTTGGATACGGACCTTTTTTAATGAGAGAGAGAATTTCATTCAAATATCTTGCCCTATAAGCAGTTTTTCTTTTTCTTTTCATTCTAGTTGCATTGATTTTGTCCATAGTCTTTTTTGTTTGTTTGTTTGTTTGTTTGTTTGTTTGTTTGTTTTTGTTTTTGGCGGGGCAATGAGGGTTAAGTGATTTGCCCAGGGTCACACAGCTAGTAAGTGTCAGGTGTCTGAGGCCGGATTTGAACTCAGGTCCTCCTGAATCCAGGGCTGGTGCTTTATCCACTGTACCACCTAGCTGCCCCAGTTCATAGTCTTTTTTATTTTATCTATTTTATTATTTTAAAAAGACGATGAACAAATCAATGCAATTAGAATTTTATGATCACCTCTATTCTTTGTTTGGCTAAGAGTTCTTACCATAGCCATAATAGTGTAAGGTATCACCTTTTATTTTCCTCTAATTTGTAAAAATGATCTGACCTTTTATATTTAGGTCACATACCTATTTTCAACTTACTGTGGACTGTTGTATCAAACGTTGTTCTAAACCTAATTTTTGCCACACTGCTTTCTAGTTTTCCTATGATTTCTTGTTTAATAGCATCCTTATGTAAGTAGTTTGTGTCCTTGCCAACTGCCTTGTACAGAGGAGGAAACTAAGGTTCAGAAATGTTATATGAAATCATAAGTGGGAAAACTTTTTGTAACCGATAGAGTTCAGCCCAGATGTGCTATTATTTATTTACTTCAATATCAATTCCTACCACTGTAAAATGAGGGAGTCAGACTATATGATCTCTAAAGTCTTTTCCAGCTCTAAATCTATGGTCTTCTATGGAGTGATTCTGCTCTGTCTCACTTTCCCAGAACCAGGCCAGCTACAGGTTTTAGTGTACATCCTGAGGGACTTGGGGCAAGGGGAAATCTCTTCCCTCTACTGCCATTGGCTTAGGCCCCCCACCTTCTATGTTTCCCTCTCCCCACTGTTAGGTGCCAATAAGTAGAACCCCAGTTCCATTTAACCACTTAACATTACTCAGCTCTTTTTTTTTTTTTTTTAGTGAGGCAATTGGGGTTAAGTGACTTGCCCAGGGTCACACAGCTAGTAAGTGTTAAGTGTCTGAGGCTGGATTTGAACTCAGGTACTCCTGACTCCAGGGTTAGTGCTCTATCCACTGCGCCACATAGCTGACCCTTACTCAGCTCTTTCAAAGGGATGTTTACTTTAAAGATGTAACATGAACAAAGTATGAATGTTTCCTGCCAGCAGCTCAGAAGGCCTACTCTAGCTTACCCTACCTCTTTCTCTGGTAAGAGTAGGGTCATTCATAACATGGTTTCACAAAATATGGGTCTCACCAAGTTCATGCCCAGATGCAGCCTGGTTTCCATCTCAGACCCACTGGCCTGGGTCCTTAATGTAACTCTCAAAGGCCATTTCTTGCTCTTCTGGGTGCCAATGCTGTACTGGCTATAAACTTGGACTCTAGAATTCCAGGATGCATTCAGAGGCTCCATCCATTCCTCAAAATGGAAGAAAACAAAAGCAGATACCAAGAAGCAAGGATTTTTTTTTCCATAGGACCACATGGTCCTAGAAAGAAGGCCTCAAGGCCCCCCTTAAAAGCATTGTCTCTCATTGGGTGCCATGAATAAAGGAACCAATGAGATTCCCTCAAGTATGGAAGCCAAGGGACTGGGCCAGAGATGACTTAGCCTTTTTTGAAGACATTTCCAGCTCCAACTGTTTAGCCAATCATAGAAGGTAGCTTTATACAACATAATTAGCAGACTGGAAACAATGTCTACGCATGCTCCAGTCTTGCCAAGGTCCTTCCATTCCACATAATCATGACTTTTCCAGAAGCAGGATCCACAATCTCTCCCTAGGGAGAGACCAGAAAGATGAGATGTCATTGTTATTATGTGTATTTCTTCCGCTGATGATTATTGAGATCTCTCCTTCTGTAACTATAAAATAGAGAGTGGCTGTGGTCTAAGAATTCATCACCACAATCCCGGCCACAGTCCATCCCCAGTCCACACACAAAGCCTTTTCTAGCCTGGTATTTATTGTTATTATTTTTCCAATGGAGACTGGTTGCCATAGATGTCGGTTGCCATAGGTCTTGGGGAATTGGGAGTCCAAAGAGCAAGAATTAGGTGGGTATTCCTCCCTCTCAGCCTCAACATTCTGTGATTTGGGGAGTCTGAGATGATAGGAAAGAGGAAAGGACTAGGGTGTCAGTTTTGTGAGCTGTTGATATGACTTTAGCTCTACAGGGAAGGAGAGTTAAGGATTCAGGCTGAGGGGGGCTGTCCCTAGTAGAGCCAGTGCTGGCTAGGGTTGAGTAAAAGGACTTGTGGGTGCCTGTGGCTGGTGTTGAAGTTGGATTGATAACCTTCTCCTAGGGTGGGGGTGGAGCTGCCAAGCAATGCTTATCTGCCTTAGCCTAGGCTAATGGCCTGGGGGCAGATAAGGTTTAAAGCCCCATTCTGTGGTGTGTGTGTGTGTGTGTGTGTGTGTGTGTGTGTGTGTGTGTGTTTAGGGGAAGGGAAGGGAGGACGGGGTAGACCTGGGTTGAGAATATTGATTGGGAGTGAGAAACAGGAGCTGAGGGCTGGAGGAGGGAGGTAAGCATGAAGCTGAGGACTATGACAAGGGAAGAAAACTAGGGACATTGCAGGACAAGGGGGGCGGGGCTTGGTGAGAAAAGAATAAGGGGATTGAGGTCTGGGGGGAAGAGGACTGAAGGGAGCGGGAGAGTCAAGGGGCTTAGAGTTGGGCAGCATCAGGGCATACAGAAACTGTATGTGGGACTTGCCTCTGTTAGTTCCCAGAGAGACCAAAGAGCCCTGGCCCTCAATACTAAGGGAAATGAGCTCTTTGAGGGTCAGAGGAAGTGGTTTATCTTGTCACAGTGGGTGCCCTTCATAATCACTCACTAATTATTTTTTATTTAATAGTATGTATTTTTGTTTTGTTTTGTTTTGTTTGTGGGGCAATGGGGGTTAAGTGACTTGCCCAGGGTCACACAGCTAGTAAGTGTCAAGTGTCTGAGGCCGGATTTGAACTCAGGTACTCCTGAATCCAGGGCCGGTGCTTTATCCACTGCGCCACCTAGCTGCCCCAATAGTATGTATTTTTAAAAAGAGGAATATAATTCAGGCTTGGAATAAGCAGGGTTCCCCCAAGCTGGACTGAAAACCCATTTCTGACACCTACTAGCTGTGTGATTTGCAAATTATTTCCCCTCTTTCAATTTCAGTTTTCTCCTCTGTTGGATGGGGAAAATAATAGTTTTCCTATCTACCTCTCAGGATTGTTGGGAGATGGAGGGCTTTGTAAATCTGAAGGCTATGTAGAATTGGGAGCTATGATGATGACACAGGGAAGCAGGGTGGTGGTGCCTGCCAGGTAGGGGACTGATTCTTCCTCATGATTTCTTTTTCCTGTTTACCTTTTTATGCTTCTCTAGGGTTTTGTATTTGAAAGTCAAATTTTCTATTCACTTCAGGTCTTTTCATCATGAATGCCTGAAAGTCTTCTTTTTCAATGAAGTCCCATTTTCTCCCCTGAAAGATTATAATCAGTTTTACTTGGGTAGGTGATACTTGATTGTAATCCCAGTTCCTTTACCCTCTAGAATATCATATTCCATGCCCTCCAATCCTTCAATGTAGAAACTGCTAGATCTTGGGTTATCCTGACTGTGGCTCCACAGTACTTGAATTGTTTCTTTCTGGCTGCTTGCAATATTTTCTCCTTGACCTGGGAGCTCTAGAATTTGGCTATAATATTCCTGGAAGTTTTCATTTTGGGATCTCTTTCAGGAAAGGGGACTGATTCTCACAAAACCAGCAAAAGAATTGATTACCTCTTTCTTATGTAATTACATACCCTGTCAGGAACTCAGAGGAGGGAAAGCTCTCTGAAGTTTGAGAGGGAGGAAGGAAGGATATTAATGAAGACTTCCTGGAGGAGGATGAAGGACTTTACTTGGGCCTTTGAAGGATGGGCAGGATTTGTGTTAGCTGAGCAGAGGGAGAGAGTACTAAGAGGGAGGGAAGGAAAGGCATAATAGGAGCCAAGTCTAGAAAGTAAGGATGAGCCTGGCACCTACCTATGGGGTAGGGAGGGGAGCATGACTAGATGGAAGTCAAGTGAAGGTATGTAAGAGAAAAGGTTGTTGAAGACAAGGCAGGTTAAGGGCAGGGGTTGAATGCCAAGTAGAGGAGTTTTACTGGTATTTTGGAAGAAAAGAGAAAAGGTGGAGGAATGTCAAAGCAGTCAAACTCTCAACTTATGCACATACTTAAACATTCATAGGGATGCTATTACAGAGAAGGGGGTCAGTCAGTCAATATGCATTTATTGTGTCTACTATGTGTCTGGCACTATGCTAAGCAATGGGGATACAAGAAGAGGCAAAAACAGTCCCTGCCCTCAAGGAGCTCACAATCTAATGGGGGAGACAACAAGTAGATATGTACAAACAAGCAATAGACAGGATAAATAGGAATCGTTAAGAGAGGGAAGACTTTAGAATTAAGAGAAGTTGGGAAAGACTTCCTGTAGAAGATGGAATTTTAGTTGGAGCTTACAAGAAGACAGGAAGTAGAAATGAGGAGGGAGAGCATTCCAGGCATGGGGGAAGAACACTAGGGAGCATTCACTGGAGTATTCACTAGTTATCACATTGTAGTTAGGAGGCTTGGGTTCTAGTCAAGCCTTGGATATTAAGCCTTGAGCAAGTCATTGATCTGAATTTTCTTCTCTATAAAACAAGGAGTTTGGATTAAAGCAATCAACCAATTAGTCAATAAGCATTAATTAGGCACTTTATGTGGCAGATTAAGCAACTATGATTAAACAAGATTAAGCAACTGTGTGTCAATTAGGGCAGCTAGGTGGCCCAATGGATAGAGTGCCAAGCCTAGAGACAGAAAATCTTATCTTCCTGAGTTCAAATCTGGCCTCAGACACTTACTCACTGTGTGGTTCTGGGCAAGTCACTTAACCACGGTTGTCTCAGTTTCCTCATCTATAAAGTGAACTGGGGAAGGAAATGGCAAATCACACCAGTATCTCTGCCAAGAACACCCCAGATGGGGTAATGAAGAGTAGGACATGACTGAAAACAACTGAACAGCAACATGTGTCATGTTCTGTGCTGAGCACTGGGGATACAAAGACAAAAATTCAATCTTCCCTCCCTTTAAGACTTTATTGGGGTGCAAACAACATGTCCATATAAAAACTGGTACAACATATATACCAAGTAAATAGAAGATAATAAGAGGCAGGGAGGCAATAGCAATGGGAAGGGGGTTAGGAATGGGGGGCAGGGGTGGAGTGAATTAAGAAAGATCCTATTGAGGTGATACCTGAGCTGACTGTGAAGGGAGCTAGGGATTCTAAGAGATGAAGGTAAAGAGGGAGTGCATTCCAGGCATGAGCAATAATCCATCCAAAGGCATTGAGAAAGGAGATGGGAAAAATAGCAGGAGGGCCGGCTTGAGTGGACAAGAGAATTCTTGAAAGGGAATCATGTTAAAAAAAATCTAAAAAGGTGGAGCCAGGTTATTAAGTCTTTAAATACTAAACTGAAGAGTTTTATTTTTGTTCTAGAAGCAATAGGGAGGCACTAGAGGTTCTTGATCAGAAGAGCAACATGGTTAGATCTCTGCTTTAGAAACATCATTGTGGATTGGAGAGGAGAGAGACCTGAGGTAGGGAGACCAAATAGGAAGCAATTGTAATAAATCCAGGCAAGAGGAGATGAAAGCCTGAAGTAGGGTTAGGGTGATAGCTGTAGGAGGAGTGAGAAGGTAATAGGTGAGAGAGCTTAAGGAAAGAGCTTTACTAAGGTTCCCTCTACTAGATTATGAGTTTATAAACACACACTTTCATCATATATATTCACACAACTGTAGATAATCACACAGAGATACATACACGCTGAAGTTCTTTAGAGTAAGGTTGAACTCAATTTTGGATGGCACTTGACATGTGAAGGCTCTGTGGGCTCCAGAACTTGCTCCCATCTCTCTTCCCCTCTCTCTACACTGGCGCTTCATTTCATTTAAGGAATCTCTCTTGCCTTCCAGGTCTAGGGACCATTGGAGACTATCCAAGTCTGCTACTTACTGGTTTGTACTTCAGAAAGCCCACTGGCCCTGTGGGGACATACTACCTCTCTCTCCAAACTTTATCCTTCCCCAGCAGTCTCTTACATATACCCCCCTCCCCAAATCCTTGAAACCTTTTGACAAGTTGATTCCTTAATTGCTTCATTTATCATCAGCCTGTTTGGGGAAGAGATGTCAGTGGGTTCTGACAGGGGTGGAACAGGAGGAGGGGAGAGGAGGGCTTTTATCTGAAACCCACATTGCCAGTGGGCCCCAGATGTCTAATAGAGGAGGGCTACCTGTGCTAACCTGCCCTCTTGCTGAGCCTGCAATAGCCCCCTTCACCTATTAATGCAGAATTACTTTCCCTAGCCTCCATCTCTACCTTCCTCATCAGAGGAGGAAGAGTTGGGGGTGAATGAATAGGTTCTGTTTTTTGAAATCCTGTTCCCCTAGAGAAGTTTGTCATGGTCACCATCTTTGTCCTCATCCTTATCAATAGATAATATTTTCACCGTAATCATTTATCATGAGGATGAAGGTGGCAAGGAAGATTTGGTCCTCACAACAGTCTGGGCAGATATACAGTGTAAATATATTTTTTTAAAATTTCTATGGAGTCGGTGAAGAAATTGATGCTGAGAGGTGAAAAGACTCAGTCACAGAATCTGGGGATTGGAAAGGGACCCTAGAGGTCATGTAGTCCAACCCCTTGCTTATTCTACAACATCTTCCAATAAATGTTTTTCTAGCCTCTGCTTAAAGATCTCTATTGAAAAGGAACTTACTACCTTATAAAGAAGCTCATTCAATTTCTGGAATGCTCTAATAGTGGCAGCTAAGGTGGCACAGTGGATAGAATGCCAGGCTTGAAGTCAGGAAGACTCATCTTCCTGAGTTCAAATCTGACCTCAGACACTTACTAGCTGTGTGACCCTGGGAAAATCACTTAACCCTGTTTGCCTCAGTGTCCTCATCGGTCAAATGAGCCAGAGAAGGAAATGGCAAACCACGCTAGTATGTGTGCCAAGAAAACCCAAAATGGGGTCAGGAAGAGTCAGACATGACTGAAATGATTGAATAACAATCATTGTTGGTATGTTTTTCCTAAAACAGAGCCCAAGTCTGGCTCTCTTGGAGTCCCGTCCATTGATCTGCCTTCTGAAGACAAACAGAAAAAAAAATCGAATCCCTCTTCCATAAGGCAGTAATGCTGTCCCTACTCCTAAATCTTCTCTCCTCTAAGCCAAACATCTCCAGTTGTTTTAACTGATGTGTATACAACATGTCTTTGAGTAACCTCATTATTTCCTGGTCATTCTCTTGGACATGCTGCAGCCTGTGTGTGCATATGCTAAATTTTGTCCCTGGAAATGGACAAAGTATTCTAGTTATGGTCTGACCAGGTCAGAGGGGGGGATGATGATAGATAATAATTACCATGATAATAACTAATAATATTTACGTGATGTTTTACAGTTTATAAAGTACTTTCTTCAAAACAACACTGGGAGGCGGATAGAGTACAGTAGAATGATGGATTGCTTCTTTCTGGTCACCATGAATCTATTAATACAATCTATGATCCCATTTTATCTTATATGGACATGGCTGTTTGCATGTTGTTTCTCCCATTAGACTGGGCTCCTTAAGGCAATGGGCTTACATTTGCTTTTTCTTTGTATTCCTAGCATTTAGCACAGTGCTTGGCCCATAGTAGGCACTTAATAAATGCTTGCTGATATTAATTTTTTGACTGCCATTTTATTCTATTAACTCACATTGTGTTCTCTAAACCCCTTTCCCCCATTCTACCCCCTCCCCCCCCCCCGCCCCCGTGCATTTTTCACATGAACTACTTTCTCCATCCAACAACTTGGTCCTATTCTTATGCAATTGATTTTTTTAACACTAGTATAGGGACATTTACTTTTTATTTTTTACATTTGTCCGGATTTTCATTTTTTTCCGAGATTTGACCAGTCATAGCCTGCTAAGATTTCGATTCTATTGTCCATTATGGAAAGTCGCTCTTCTAGTTTTCTGTCATCTTAAAGCTGATAAGCCTAACATTGATACTTCTTCAATGTCATTGATAAGAAGGTTGAATGGAATTGGTCAAGGGCAGAATTCTTTGGCTGACAGTACAGACCTCCATCCAGATGGACATTAATCCATCATGCAACACATTTTAGGTTCAGACATCCAATGGGTTTTGAAGCTAGCACTCTATTTGGTCCAGAAGGATATTATGAGACTTAAAAAACATGTCTAGCAGAAATCGAATACACAGTGACCACAACATTCTCCAATCTTCCAGTAAGTTCTACCATATATCTAGGAAGGGGCAAAATTGGGTCTAGAATCTAGATCTAGAACCTAAGTTATGCCTCATAGACTCTTCACACTAAAGGATGCTGTGTCAGGGAATGTTGAGGTCAGGGGAGGATTGTCCTTGAGGGTACCTGGGGGTAAAGAGGACTTGGGGGGTACAAGATCCTGAAAAGGGGCCTGAAAAGGGATCCTGACAGGGCTGAAAAGCCCTGGGAGGATGGGTGATGTAGAGGAATAAGCCTGGTTTGGGATTCTGTGGACTTGGATTTGAATCTGGACTTTTTCACTTGTCTGATTTTGGACAAGGAATTTAACCTCTCTGGGCCCAAGCTACCTTATCTGTAAAATGGGGCAGGTGGACCAGATGACCTCAAAAATCCTTGTGAGCTCTAAATCTATGAATCAATGATCTTTTGGGATCATATAGCCCACACCTTTTATTTACAGATATGGAAACTGAGGCCCAGATTGGTGGAAGTGACTAGTCCAAGGTCATAAAAATAGTGTGAGAGGGATGGAGGCCCAGGCCCTCTGAATCCCAATCCAGCCCCTTTCCCATCACTCCATGGCATAGAGGACCTCTCCACAGGAATTGGATATATGAAGGAGAATAGTATCCAAGACCAGAGGAGAGAGCCAGGGGCAGTCTCTGAGTTTGGGAGGATGAGGGCTAAGTCCTCAGCAGGGCCCTCAGCTGGTGTTTGGTGGTCCCCGTGGGCGGCTCTCGGAGGGCCTGGAGAGGCGGGCCGGGCTTGGCCCCTGCCTGCCTCGTATTCTCTCGTCCCCACAAGAGCAGACAATGAAAGCACGGCTTCAATGGACTTCTTAGAACCCAGACTGAACCTCATCAAATCCCGCCCTGGCCTAAGCCCGGGCTGGCACAAAGGCTGGGGGCTGAGGAGGGCGGGGGGCCAGGAGGCCCTTTCTACACAGATAACAAGTTTTCACAAGACTGTTTATCCGCACAATTTGGATGGACGTTTAGTGCTTCTAATCCCAATAAGCGTGAAACAGCTCTCCCTCCCAGGGAAGCAGGTGCGTTGTCTCAGCCCCGCGGGCTGGGCAGCAGTCCCTTTGCCAATGGCATTCTCCGGCCTGCCTGGGGGGCTCGGCCTGGCAGGCTGGGCCAGCTGCTGTCTGAATGCCTGGGCCTTTCCCAAAGTCCCCCCAACCCACCACACACTGGTTTTGTCTCCTCCCTTCTCAGTCCCCTCCCCACTTAGCTCCTGCTCAAAGAGGCAGCAAAATGGTACAAGGGTTAAGGCCATTGAGCCAAATGCCCAACAAAAGACAGGCAAAGGGGGAGCAGCCCCCCCTAATCCATTGATGGGGGGAGGGGTGATTAGCATCAGGTCTTTGGGGCCGGGGGTAAAGGGAGAATTCTGTAAGAGCAGAGGCGGGGGCCCAGGGGGTCTTCTCCATGTGGGAGAGTGGATGCACAAGTGGGTTATGTGCTACCTGTGTGTGTGTTTGTGAGTTCATGTGTGGGTGTCTAAATGAGTTTTTGGGGATGTGGGGATCTATATGGATATGTGTATGTGTGTTTAAATGGTTGTGTGTGTGTCTGAAGGTGTGAGGAGACAGATATGGAAGCACCCTCTTCCCCTCTCCCCTCCTTCCTAAGGCCTCCTACACTGATGAAATCGGATGGGTCTAACTCTGGTACACCTTGGCTATAGAGCAACATCCCGGCGAAGAGAGGGAGCATGGAATAGTAGGACAGGCCCTGGCTTGGAGGCAGGAGGGCCTGGGTTCAAATCCCAGCTCTTCTACTTCCTAATTGTATGGCCTTGGGCAATCACTTCATGTTTTCTGAGCTTCAGTTTCCTCATGTATAAAATGAAAGGTCCTTCTAGATAAGATCTATGATCCCACGGCCCTCAGAACTAGCACTAGGGAGGAGACTGGGTCAGAAACATTCAGGGCAGGGTTTTTCCAGGCCCGCTAGGCCCTCCCAACTCTCAAATCCCTCTGTGACCTTCAACCCTTCTGTCCCACTCAATTCTTCCAGCCCCTCCATTCCCTCCACTCCCCCAGCCTTTCTGCCTACTCCAATCCCTCCTCCACCTCTATCCCCTGCTCTCCTTTTGCTCAGCTAGCCCCGGAGAGAGGGATCTTCAAGTGCCATCCTCTGGGGGCCGGGAATGCAGCTTAGAACCTGTCCTGCTTCCTCTGGTCATACCTAGACCTGTAGGAGCCCCCAGTATGAATGGAGCAGGTGGACTAGATGACCCCTTTTGTGCTCTAAATGTACGATCCTATGATCTTTTGGGATCATTCAGTTCAATCCTCTCATTTATAGATGAGAAAACTGAGGCCCAGGTACAGGAGGTGACTTGATTGCTCCTCCTCCCATATCTACCACATAGAGAACTATCTGATGCCCACATTCCTTGACATGGAATCTGTGGATGGGGGCTTGAATCTCCGTATGGAGGAAGGCTGACCTGGCATGTCACATATACACATACTCTGTGACACATGAAGACCCTAAAATTCTTATATACAATTGCACCATCACACCATTAAAAGACTACTGGTATGTGTAGCTACATATATAGTTCCATGAGATCACATATACATATGGACACACACAACAATACATTCTCAAGGATATACACATTCAGGCATGCACGTGTTCTCCATTCACATGCGTGCATACAATCATACTGAGTTACACATTTTCTCAGTCCTATGCACTCAAATGCACACACATCCTTGCTTAAACACTCACCAACACACTTAGCCCTACATATACAAAATTACATCCTCCGAGTCACAGCCAAAAAACGTTCACACACATCATTACATAATTCATAGTCACACAGGTTTCATACACATGCATACTTACTTACAAAGTTACACATCCTCATAGCCACCCTTGGGCAGGCATACTCATGTATGGTTACATAGACATGCTATCTTACCAAAAAAAATCACAAGGGGAATTGTGCTCAAGTCAGGAGAGATCCCTGATGTCCTCCTAAGATTTGCTCCTTTGTCGAAAGGGTCATAATCATAGCTAACATTTATACAGTGCTTTAGTGTTTCCAAAGCACTTTACATATGTTATCTCAGTTGACCCTCACAACAACCTTGGGAGGTAGGTGTTATTATTACCTCCATTTTACAGATGACAGAACGGAGGTGGGCTAAATGACTTGTCCTGGGTCACACAGCTATGCTCTGGCCCACCTAGTTCCTCTTTTACACAGCCTCCCGGACTGTTCTTATGACTGGGGGATAGTACTTTGTTACCTTCTCTGGGCTTCACTTAACTCTTAGCTCTTTACTAGAAGTAAGCCCCTAATTCAGAGACTTGAGAAGGCAGTGGGAGTGTTGTATGATCTTGCAGGTATATAGGGAGACATGTGCTGTAGGGCTTGACTCCTGGCATGAGGAGAGTTTGGGGAGGAAGAAGGACCAGAAGGGCTTCAGAATGGTCCAGAAACAATCCCCTGCTCCTTTTGCCTAGGGACACTCAGATTTGATGGAGATGCAGGGAGAAACCACCATACTGTGCCTCCTGGGGCTGGCACACAGCCCATCAGAAGCCATCTGGGAGCCCACCTGGCCCTGGCAGTCTGCCTACCCAGATTCCTCCAGGGGCAAGGTTCCCTCCTCCCCACATATGTAGCTACAGGGTCTCTCTACCCCCAGCCCAAGGTCATCCCATGCCCAGGAAACCTGGCATTGACTCCTGGGTCCAGTAGAAGACTATGCCCATGTGGTTAATATATGTGCCCATGGTATATTTGGGCACCTTAGGGCCAGAAAGATGGGTCCTGGAGCAACCAAAGAGACTGTGGGTACCTCTTCGACTCGGCAGGGATATACCTCTAATATACCTCTATCAAGGGAATCTCCCTTCCCGAGTCCTAAAGTCTGAAGGATGGGGACGAGTTAATATTTTCTTTGCAAAGTTAGTGTTTGGGAGTGATGGATTCCACTTACATTTTTGGTGGCCACAAACAACCCCTCAGGATCCTGAGAATGAATGACTCATCTACCTGTCATGGCTATAGTTATATATGTGTGTGTATATATATATGGGGGGGAAGGGAGGTAAGTTTGTTTTACTGGCAGACATGATAGGATCTCTTAGGGGCCTTTCCTGATTAAGGAGTCTCTGATTCATCCTCCCCGGCTATCTCTTTATGTGAAATGGTGTTTTAAAAATTGTATTTGTTTGTCAGTGAACAAATAGAGGATTCAATTTTCTCTCCTTCTTATTCCCTCTACCAGTGGAAAAAGAAAAACCTTGTAAGAAATATGTGGAATGGGGGGTTGGGGCATTTCCATACTACCCAAGAGGGTAGGCCAACACAGAATGTCCAGCATGTTTCAGTTCTTTAGTGTACCCTGTCATCCCCATGAGTAATGCCATCTAATGTGATCTTTTGTTTGTTTGTTTGTTTTTAGGCAATTGAGGTTGAGTGACTTGCCCAGGGTCACACAGCTAGTAAGTGTCAAATGTCTGAGGCCCGTTTTTTTTTTTAGTGAGGCAATTGGGGTTAAGTGACTTGCCCAGGGTCACACAGCTAGTAAGTGTTAAGTGTCTGAGGCCGAATTTGAACTCAGGTCCTCCTGACTCTAGGGCCTGTGCTTTATCCACTGTGCCACCTAGCTGCTCCCATCTAATGTGATCTTAACGTGCCCCAAATCCCCATTCTGTATGGGTAGTTAAGCAAAACAAATTTCTCCATTGCAACATCCCAAAGATGTCTCATTCTGTATCCTCAATCCTTCACTTCTCCTTCAAGATGTGGGTACCATGCTCCATCATTAGCCCCCTGGAATGATGGTCAGTCATTGCATTGCTTTAATAAAAGTTCTTAAGTCTTTCAAAGTTATTTGACTTTGTAATGTTGCTGTTTTTGTTGTCTTTTATAATGTTGTTATTTCCGTGCTTAACACAGCACCTGACACATAGTAGGTGCTTAATAAATGCTTGTTGACAGACTTACTGACTTATTGTATAAATTATTCTTCTTGTTCTGCTCTCTTCATTCTCCATTATTTTTTCCCAGGTCTCACTGAAACCTTTTCTTCATTTCTTACAGCATAATAGTATCCCTTTGCAGTAATATACCAGAATTTATATAGCCATTCCCCAATTGATAGTCACCCTTTCAATTTCCAGGTCTTTGCTTCTACAAAAAGAACTGTTATAAATTTTGTTTCATCCATATGGGCCCCTTTCCTCTTTCTTTGATCTCTTTGGTGTCAAAGGATATGCACAATTTAGTTTTTTGGGTGTGGTTCCAAATTGCTTTCCAGAATAGTTGTGCCAATTCATAGCTCTACCAATAGTGCATCAGTATGTCTGAGATCTTTCCAATATTTGTCATTTTCCTTTTTTTTTTTTTTTTTTGGCCAACTTTACTAACCTGATGGGTATAGAGTGCAATCTCAGAGTTGCTTTCATTAGCATTTCTTATATTATTAGTGATTTGGAGCATTTTTATATTTGGTTTTCCTTAGAAAACTGTCTCTTCATATCCTTTGACAATTTAGCAGCGGGAGGATGGCTCATAAATTTGAATCAGTTCTTCACATATATTGAAAATGAGACCTTTATGTAAAGTTTTTTTCTTAAAGTTGCTTTAGGTAGAATCCCTGTCCCTAGGCTCTCTTCTGCGTGTTCTTCTTCACCAGGCTATTCGTGGCATTCCATTTCCCTTCACCTTCCCCAAGTTGACTAGCTCCCAAATTCATCAGCTCTTTTTATGAAGAGAGCCCAGAGCTCACACTGGGAGCTACTGGAGTCAGGGGGAGCTAGTGGACTGGGGCCAAAAAAACTCAAGACCCAAGTGATTTGAGCCTGACCCCTTGAACTTGCTAGAATCTCTGCACTCACAAAGTTCCGTACTACTGAAGTTATGTGAGTTACATACTCCTTTTAGAGCTTGTGTTTGTGTGAGATTCTGCTTAGAGACGTGTAGATATGAATGTATCCATGAAACTTGGTGAAAGTGTGGGTGAGGGTACATTTGTGAATGAATGTGTGTATTTATGAATTCCTTTGAATATGGGAGTTGTTGTATGTGACTGGGTCTGCCAGTGTTAGTGTATTTGACAATGCATACCTGAGTTTGTGAACTTTCATAATTGAGATGGAACATGAGGATGGATGTGTGCATGTATGTGTTTATGTGTTTAAGTGAATATCAATGGCAGGGAAGATAGGAGGGGCAGGTTGCCCAGAGCCCTGTCTGTCCCCTGTGGAGTTTGCTCCAAGTGACCTGGGCAGCTTCTAATCCTCCCTAATCGATAGCTGCAGCCCCCGCCTGAGGCCATGGGGATAGAGAATCCCCCCCCCTTCAGATTATCCCCTTTGGTTACAGAGGAGCCAGAAGGGGGGAAGCTGTCACCCTAATCTCATTGCCAAGGGGGCCTTCAAAGCTTATTCACCGTGGCTTCAGCCTGGGGGAAAAAAGAGGCCTGGGAAGGGGGGTGATGGTGCTGTGTGCTTGCTTTCAAAGCTGGAGGAGCTGGGATTGTCCCAACTAGTTCCCCCTAGTTTGTGGTTCTTAAATATGTGTGTCTCCGTGTGCGTGTGTGTGCGCGCGCACGCGCGCGCACATTTGTATTAACAATCTTTTACGGATCTCTCTGAGTGTAAGTATATGTATGTATGAGAAGGTGTGAGGGTATGTACATATGCATGTGTGAGTAAATTTATACATGTATCTATTGGGGTTTGGGGGAGGTAACTGTGAGAGTCAGGAAATAAAATTGAAATCAGAAGCCCTTTTGGTGTAATGGAAAAAGCCTTGGAGCTGGATTTGAACTCTAGCTCTGCTGCCTAGTAATTTTTTCACATTGGATGAGTCATTTTCTCTCTCCAGAGACATTCTTTTTTTTTGGGGGGGGGGCAGGGCAATGAGGGTTAAGTGAATTGCCCAAGCTCACACAGCTAGTAAGTGTCAAGTGTCTGAGGTCAAATTTGAACTCACGTCCTCCTGATTCCAGGGCTGGTGCTCTATCCACTGCGCCACCTAGCTGCCTGCCTCAGTTACGTTCTTTTTTTTTTTTTTTTTAAATTGCAGGGCACTGAGGGTTAAGTGACTTGCCTAGGGTCACACAGCTAGTAAGTTTCAAGTGTCTGAGGCCGGATTTGAACTCAGGTACTCCTGAATCCAGGGCCAGTGCTCTATCTACTGTGCCACCTAGCTGCCTGCCTCAGTTCCATTCTAAATAAAGTCTAAGGTAATCAAAGCCTGGTATTCAAGGCTTTCTAGAATATGGCCTCTCCCTCTCCCTCTAGTGTGATCTCCCTTGCTTCCTCTTACTAAAGGCATAGGTAAACCAGTAACTCTTGTCTTTTGGTCACTGTTAAAGGGAAGTTGAGTGAAAGAAGAAAGGCCAAAGAGTCAGGGGGGAACCTTCCTTCCTCAGTAGATTGTAAGAGCTAGAAAGACTCCACCCTTCCTCTTTTTAGGAGGTTTCTTTGGGAATCTGCCAGCTCACTCTTGGACTTAGAGAAGATGGAGGTGATTTCTCCTTCTCCTCTCTCTCCTCCAGTGGCAACCACAAGCATAGAGCAACAAGGATTTTTGTGTTTGCCTACACAAGTCTGAGATTGAATCTCAAACCCCTGATTGCCTCTTCTGCTATGTGTTTCTTTCCCTGAGCACAGGTACTGACCAGAAAATCTTCACCTTGTTAATTACTTAGTACAGCTCCAAGGAAAATGTGAAATATCTAATCAATAGTCTCCCAAAGTTGTTACCTCCCTGGAGAGTATATCAGGTGTGATGGGCTCTTGCTTTATGTTTTAAGTATTTGCTAACTTATATTTATGAGCTTTGTATTTTGAACATTTCTTTCATTGTGGAGGAAATAAATAGCTGCCCTATACTTTGATTATTTTTTTGAGTCGGTTCCTTTCCATAAATTGGTGAGTTCCTTCTGGGGGCCTCTATTTTGGTGACAAGGTTATACTGGCCATGCTTCATCTGTTTATGTGCTATGCTTTTGACTTTCCAAACTTGACCACCACCACTCACCTGCCTATTCACCTGGGAATTTCCCTCAACACCTGAAGCTTTCTCACTCTGTACATTCTTCAGCCACATTGAGTACCTTTTCTAGAGGGTACCCTGTCAATCCTTTTTATGAAGAGATCCTGTACGTGGCTAAGCTTTGTTTTAGAGATTTTTGCCAAAGTTCTACTCCGGAGGCATAATGAGCCTGAGAACATGCAAACAGCCTGACTCTTTTTCCTTTGGGGTCAAACTGCCCCCAGCTAGTATGAGCCCAGAGTAGCAGTGCCTTGTAGGAATCGGACTCTTGGGATACATACAAGTCATGGGTAAAATGCCAGGGTTGAACTTGACGTCTTCTGAGACCCCTTCCAGTTTTAAAGCTCCATCCATTCAGATTTTGCCCTAGAGTAACAGAAAGCACCTTTTAATGAATGTGTTACCCTTCCTTATGTTTCATTTGGTATTGAAATTCAGAGACCCACTGAACAAAATTATGTATCTGTGGTTGTAAGGATCTTATAGGATCTTAATGTGCATAAGAACCTTTGTTTTAGGAGGGCTTTTAAGGCTGCGTTCTTAATCTGCCAAGTGGAAAGGATTGCTCTTAATCATTTTCGTGAGCCCTTCTTGGCTGTGCTTTTAGTTTTCCAGACTTCACCACAATGAGTCAGCTGCCTTCTCAACTTGGAACTTCCCCTCTGCCATGCCAGCCCTCTTCTTTGCATTGGTAAGTTCCTTCTGGGGGCCTCCATTTGATGACAAGCCCAGACTGGCCATTGCTTCATTCCCCTCCTTGCTGTGCTTCTGACTCTACTCAGCTGCCTATTTACCCTGGAACTTCCCTCAATACCTGGGTCCTTCTTACTTTGGATATTCCTTCACCATGCCAGCCCCCTCCTCCCATTCATGAACTCCTTCTGGGGTATCCATTTTGGCAACAGGCCCTAACTGACCATGCATCATCTCCTTCCCTGTTGTGCTTTTTATGTGTTGTCTTCCTCTGTTGGAATATAAGCTCCTTGAGGGAAAGAACTGTGGTGTGTGTGTGTGTGTGTACATATGTATCTATACATGGATGTGTATGTGTGTATCCATACCCATACATAGCCATAGCCATATCTACCTCTACCTCTGCTTCTATCCATCCATCCATCTATCTATCTATCTATCTATCTATCTATCTATCTATCTATCTATCTATCTATCTATCTATCTATCTATCTATCTATCCTCAACATTTAGCTCATTGCCTGTCATGCAGTAAATGCTTAATATATGCTTGTTGCTTGCTTGCTCAATCAACATACGATCAGGACAATAATATCTTTTATTTTCCATAATTCTCAATCAACTGTGTGACTAAGATGTAGCATGTCTTTGGGAATTGTCTGGAAAAGGCTTCTGGCTTCCCCTAAATTTCTGTCAGGTATTCCCTCAAAAAGATTTTGTAAAGATGAGAAAGTAGACTAAGAATCAGTAATTACGGGGGCAGCTAGGTGGCGCAGTAGATAAAGCACTGGCCTTGGATTCAGGAGGACCTGAGTTCCAATCCAGCCTCAGACACTTGACACTTACTAGCTGTGTGACCCTGGGCAAGTCACTTAACCCTCATTGCCCTGCAAAAAAAAAAAAAAAAAAAGAATCAGTAATTACTAATGTCTTCTTGCCACTTAAAATAAAGTCTTCCATCACCTTTTCCATTTTTAAGAGTCTTCTTTTCTTTGAGATATACTGAAAAATCAATCTCTTACTGCCTTTAAAATAGCATCACCTCCAGCATGTATTTCCTCTTTGTGTATTTGGTTGAATGAATAAATGAATGAAAAAGCATTTATTAAACACTTACTATATGTCAAGCACTATGCAAAAGTGCTGAGGATACAAATGGAAAAATTGAGACAGTCTCTGCTCTGGAGGAGCTTACAATCTAATTGAAAGAGATGGCACATAAAAGGAAGTTCAGCTGCAGGGCAGATGGAAGTCCTGAGAAGTCCTAAATGCAGTGCTGAAATAGGGGGCAAGGCCTAATGGTCCTTAGGTTACATAAGCCAGTCACAAGACATACTGGTGGAAATGGGAAGGTCTTCCATCTCCTTGAAAGGAATGGAGTTGTTGACTTCCACAATATTCAGGCTCTGTGAGCAGCCCAGCAGCTGGGGCAAAGGAGAAAGGCCAGAGCAGAGAGTGCTCTCAGTGGCAACAGGTTATCTCATCCATTGGCCATGGCAGAGGGATTCTGGGACCTGGAATGGCCCAGGCTGAGAGAGAGGGTTTTTTTTTTTTTGCTGTTTCGTGAGATGTTCCTTGCACTCTTTTGCCATCTCCCTGTATAATGTTTTCCAAATGAGCTTTAATTCTAACCTACTGTTAGTCTTGGCTTCTATGTCTCTCATTCCGCAAGGAGAGCAAATTTTTGTTGACCTTCTCCTTGATGCCGTTATCTTACATCCGTTAACCTTCTTTAGGAAATGGTGATAAGCAGTCAATGTATTTACTTTTATCCATTTCTCATTTTTTCAGAGCCAACAGCTTGTTTAACTAGGTTAGCTTGGAGCTATTGTGATGTGATATATAGCATCTTTTGCTTATCCTTGTCCTTTTTTCAAATTACATGTTAATTCTGACCTTCCCTCTATACTGACCTCACACTGACAGCTGATCCTGAAATCATTCTGTGACTGGTAACTTGTTTTTCGTCTGTTAAGATCGAATTAATTTCATTAAAAAAAAAAGATATTGTTCAATATTCATCACATCCAGTCTTTTCTGACTTTTTAAAGAAAGGATTTAAACAAATTGTGGTGTGTCGGTGAAATGTTATCGAGCCAAAAGAAATGACTAAGGTGAAGCATTTGGGGAAGCTTGGGAAGACTTGTATGAACTGATGCAGGTACCTGATAAAGTCATCTCTTTTCAGAAAACCATTCCTAACTCTTTGGACTTTTCTACCTTCCAATTTTCCAGCTCCCTTTTATGTGTTATCTATCCCACTAAAATTTAAGTTCCTTGAGGGCAATATAGTGGGGTGTCGGTAAATGTTAAGTGACTGGTTTTGGGGAAAAAATGTATCACAACACACTTTGAAGTTTATTTTGTATCATTAACACTTTCTCCTCCACTTTATTAAGTCTAGACAATCAACAAAACAATAAATCAGGTCCCGATTTTTGGATGTGCTGATTTCTGGGGTATAAATTTTCATACTGAAATTTTAACAATTGGCTTCCTACAGCAGGTTTGAGTTTGCTCTAGCACATCCCTGAGGCAGGGACTGTCTTTTATTTTTCACCTTATATTTGGGTTCCTGCTGCTTAGCTTGGTACCTAGCACAAAGCAAGACCTGAATAAATACTCTATCTATAGAACCCTCTTTACAGGTTGTTAGGTTCAAATGTTATAATATTTGTAAAAAGTGCTTAGCACAGTGCCTGGCATACAGTAGGTATTTAATGAATGCTTGTTTCCTTCCTTCTTTTCTATCTATCTAGTTATTATCTATCCATCTAACTACCTCTTTCTGTCACTCTGTCTCCGTCTCTCTGTTTTATAAACGCGCGCTTGCGCACGCACACACACACACACACACACACACACACACACACATTATTGAAATAGTCTTCTAATTGGTCTCCTTGTCTCATTTGTCTTCCCACTCCAATCCATTCTACATCCAGCTGCCAAAACTATTTTCCTTAAGAGTAGATCTAGGGGCAGCTAGGTGGTGCAGTGGATAAAGCACCGGCCCTGGATTCAGGAGTAACTGAGTTCAAATCCGGCCTCAGACCCTTGACACTTACTAGCTGTGTGACCCTGGGCAAGTCACTTAACCCCCATTGCCCCGCATAAAAAAAAAGAATAAAAAAAAAAGTAGATCTGACCATGCCAGCCTTCAATTCAATAAACTTCAGTGACTCCCTAGTGCCAGGATCAAATGCAAAGTCTTTTTCTGGATATTTAAACCCCTTAACAACCTTGATCCTTCCTACCTTTTTTTCCCCTAATGTTCTAGCACTTTACTGCCCTCCATGCAATTTGTAATCTAACTACACTGGACTACTACACTGATAGGGCAGCTGGGAGGCACAGTGGATAGAGCACTCGACCTGGAGTCAAGAAGACTCCAGTTCAAATCCTGCCTCAGACAGTTACTAGCTGTGTGGCCCTGGGAAGTCACTTAGCTCTGTTTGTCTCAGAGCTGGTGAAGGAAATGCCAAACCGCTCCAGAATCTTTTGCCAAGAAAACCCCAAATGGGATCACAAAGAGTCTGGCATTACTGAAATGACTGAACAACAACAACAACAACAACAACATGCTGGACTACTTGCTATTCCTCAGACATGACACTCTCATCTTCCATCACCATGTCTTTGCACTGACCGTTCACCACCCCCAGAATGCTCTGCACCTCACCTCCACCTCTTGGCTTTTCTGGCTTCCTTCAAAATTTACTCAAATACCACCTTCTGTAAAAAAAAGCCCATCCCACATCTCCTTCTTCACCAGGCCTCTTTTGGGGCCTCCATCTTAGGCTTCCTTGCCTTTCATTCTCAGTCTCATGTATTTAGTGGCATGTTTCTGTGGGAAGGAATTACTCACAGATGTCATTTCTCTTTATTTGCTTCCTATGACTGCAGCTTTCAACAAATGATTTTATTTTGTTACTCTTAGCTTCCAAATGCACTAAAATTCAAGTAGGTGTGAATGACATTGTCACATTGACTGTCTGTGGAGATCAGATTGGCACTAGCCTTTTGTTTTTCATGTACCATGTTATGTTTTATTTGTCCTTTGACATTTGTTTTAATCCAGGAATGTCCGTGGTATTTAAAGGATCAATAAATTAATATTAAAATGCAGTGAACAAACAAATAAAAAAGCCTGTCCCAGTCTCCCATTTGCTAGTCCCTTCCCCTCTGAGATTACCTTCTATTTACTTTTTTTTTTTTGCAGGGCAATGAGGGTTAAGTGACTTGCCCAGGGTCACACAGCTAGTAAGTGTCAAGTGTCTGAGGCCGGATTTGAACTCAGGTCCTCCCGAATCCAAGGCCAGTGCTTTATCCACTGCGCCACCTAACTGCCCCCTATTTACTTTCTATATGTCTTGTATGTACCTAGTTGTTTACATATTGTCTCCTATTAGAATGTGGGCACCTTGAAGGGAGGAAGAGCCTTTCTTTATATCCCCAGCGCCTGGTACATAGGAAACATTCATAAATACTTACCAACTCAGGGTCATTGGACAAAAACTTAGCATTTCCATATAATGGATGGAGCAATGAAGTTGGCATCGGGAACACCTGGGCCGGACACACGTCTCTAATACTTAATATCTATGTGACTATGGATAAGATAATCTACCTCTCTGAGCCTCAGTTTTCTTATTTGTAAAATGGGGGTGATATTGCCGTTGTACCTCCCTCATAGAGTTGTTCCCAGGCTCAGATAAGATCATAGATCTCTAGAACTGGAAATGTGTTTCTCATATGCTATCTAGTACCACTCCCTTCTTCCACAGATATAGAAACCAAGACCCAGGGAGGCTGTGATTTTCTTAATACCATAGGTGGCAAGTTGATAAGTGACAGCAGCAGGATTTGTACCTAGGTCCTCTGATTTCAGTCAGTATTTTTTTTTTCTTTTTACCTGAAAGATCAGCACATTCTCTGCAATGTATAGCTGAGAAATTAAGTGATCTGCTCAGGATCACATAGCCCTTGTGATGCCCCCTCCATCCTTAGCTAGGAACCTTCTCAAGATAGAGATTGCTACCAGCAGACTACTGGATGTCCTTTGAGCTTAAAAGGAACCATATGAGACCTTGTGTTTCACTAACATAACCTTGGAAAAACTAGGGTCACAAACGCATACCTCACTGAAGTGAGACATCAGAAGAGCATTTTGTTTATTATTATTATTATTATTTGGTGGGGCAATGAGGGTTAAGTGACTTGCCTAAGGTCACACAGCTAGTAAGTGTCAAGTATCTGAGGCTGGATTTGAACTCAGGTCCTCCTTAATCCAGGGCTGATGCTTTATCCACTGCACCACCTAGCTGCCCCCTCAGAAGAGCAGTTTGTGAAAGCCATCATCTTAATAGCTTTTCATTTGGTTTGCATGACTATGCATATTTGTTTAAAAGGATTTTTTTCTTTTTAAAAAATGGGGGTGTTAGAGAAAATAGATGTTATTCATTAAAAATAATTGACTTTTTTTTTGGGTTTGTTTTTGTTTTTTTGGTGAGGCAATTGGGGTTAAGTGACTTGCCCAGGGTCACACAGCTAGTAAGTGTGTAAAGTGTCTGAGGTCGGATTTGAACTCAGGTCCTCCTGAATCCAAGGCCAGTGCTCTATCCACTACGCCACCTAGCTGCCCCAATAATAGACTCTTTAAAAAAATTTTATTTAAAGTTTTAGTTCCAAATTCTATCCCTCCCTCCCTCCTCTCTCCCCTCCCCAAGGTGGTAAGTAATCAGATATAGAGGTTATACATGTGATCATATAAAACATTATCATATTAGTCATTTTGTATAAGAAGACTCAAAAGAAAGAAAGTAAAAAATAGCATGCTTCAGTCTGTATTCGATTAATATCAGTTCTTTCTCTGGAGATGGATAGCATGCTTCATCATTAGTTCTTTGGGATTGTCTTGGATCATTGTTATTGCTAAGAATAGCTAAGTCTTCATCATACAATGTTGCCATTACTGAGTACAACCTACTCCTGGTTCTACTCACTTCACTTTACGTCATCAATTCATGTAAGAGTTTCCAGATTTTTCTGAAATCATCCTGCTCGTTATTTCTTATAGAACAATAATATTCCATTACAGTCATACAACACAGCTTGTTTAATCATCCCCAGTTGATGGGCATCCCTTTGATTTCCAATTCTTAGCCACCACAAAAAGAGCTGCTATAAATAAAAATAATAGCCTCTTCCATATGACAATTTGAGCTGTTAGGTAGTATAGTGGATAGAACACTGGACTTGGAGTCAGTAAGATTAGAGTTCAAATCTGACCTGAGACACTTACTAGCTGTGGGACTCTGGATAAGTTGCTTAGCTGCAATCTACCTCAGATTCCTTATAGGTAAAATAGGTATAATAATAGAACTAATCTCCCAGGATTGTTATGAGGGTTAGGTAAAATATAATAGCTGTAAAATGTTTGGCACATAGTAGGTGCTTATTAAGTGCTTGTGCATTGTACATGTGTGAACCCAGACAAATTTCAGCACGCCAAGCAATTTTCCAAGACTCTAAATTACAGACAAATTGCTAATATTTATTTGCATTTATGGAGGGAGTTTTCACACTGGAAGTCTTCTACATTGAAGTGATCCAAACTCCAGAATGTGCACGCGTGTGTGTGCACGCACACACACACGAACACGCCTTCTTGCATTGGTTTCATTCTTTCTAGGCTATAAATTACTTTATTTGCATTGTATTATATGAGATGATGTTGCAAAGCCCTTAGCACAGCGCCTGACACATAACAGGTCTTTAATAAATGGTTGGTCTTTTCCCCTCTGCCTCCCTTACCAGCTCTAAGAGGAAGGCAAGGCAGTCAGGGGCTGTGGATCTCTATTTTATAGATGAAGAAGGTAGGACTCAGAGATGTTGTATTTATTAGTCAGGTCCTCCAACTAGTCAATGGCAGAATCATGATGAGAATTCTGGCTTTGTGACCTCAGATCACTTTCTTTCTTTCATACTGTCCTGCCCCGAGGTTCTGGCTGGGATCTGGCTCCTAACTGTAGAATCTCCCAAAGGGCCCTTCCTAGACATCTTGGCATCTCTAAGGTCTAGCTCCACTTGCTGTCTTTATCTCCCACTCCTACCAAGGAGGCTGAACCCCTGCCTTTGACTGTCACAATCTCCTCTGGTGTCTCCTCCATTGCCTTCCCTGTGCCCAAAGGATAGAGGCAGCTGCATTTGGAGAGGCTCAAATCCAGGACCATGCAGGATCCAGCTTGAACCAGAACTAGAGAGTCAATTGTTAAATTTTCAGTGTCAGCAATCACACTTTGGAAATTGGTAAATGCTACAAAGCAGGGTTTGATTGATTGTTTTGTTGACTGTCTAGACTTAAGAAAGGGATAGAGAAAATGCCAACAATGCAGATTAAGCTTAAATGTGTAGTAAGGGTACATTTACTTTTCTGGAGAGTTGGTTGTTAAACATTTACCAGCACATCTTTTGTCAGATCTCATCTGGCTCTTGAGACTTTCTACCTTTGGGGTGGGCCAAGGTATCCTGAAGACTGAGGATCCTGAGGTATGGAGGTACAATAGGCCCCAAAGTCTCTCTTAAAGTCAACAGAGGTAACTAATCCCCCAAACCCAACAAGTGAAAGGAAATACAGAAGAATGGGAAATGGAGTTAGGGTCAGAGGGTCTGGGTTTGAATCCTAGCTAGCTAGCTAGCTTCCTAGATAGATGTATAGATAGATAAATTGATGGATAGATAGATAAAAGATGGATAGATAAATAGGTAGAAAGATGGATGGGTAGATGGGTATATAGATAAGAGATAGATAAAAAGATAGAAAAATGATAGATGAGAAGATAGATGAATAGATAGATGAAAAGATGGATGGATAAGAAGATGGATAGATTATTAGATATGGTAGATGGAATGACAGATAAGAAGGTAGATTGTTAAATAAGAAGATAGATGAATAGATAGGTAAAAAGGTAGATAAGAAGATAGGCAGATGGATAGATAGATGAAATGATAGATAGAAAGATAGGAAGATAGATTGATGGATAGATGAATAGGTAGATAGTAAATAGACAGGTAGATAGATAGACAAAGCATTTATTAAGCATTTACTAAGTGCAAGGGAAAAAAATACAATCATGCAAGATAGTATTTTCCCCTCAAGAAGCTTACATTCTATTGGGAGAAAACAATGTATGGGGAAATAGGAGAAGAAGGAAAGAACGAGTACTCATACTGGGGCAATGTGGTGGGCAAGGAAGGGAGGAGACTTCCGGGAAGGAGTCAGGTGAAGTGTGGTTATTGCCCTTCTTAAAACCTGTGGAGGGGGGGCAGCTAGGTGGCGCAGTGGATAGAGCACCGGCCCTGGAGTTAGGAGTACCTGAGTTCAAACCCGGCCTCAGACACATAACACTTACTAGCTGTGTGATCTTGGGCAAGTCACTTAACCCCAATTGCCTCACTAAAAACCAAACAAACAACAAAAAAAAAACCTGTGGAGGGGGGAGACACCAATGAGGAGAAGAAGGCTCCAGGGCAGACATTTCACAGGGTGGTAACATGGTGAGCAAGATGGATGAATGTTGGCTCTGCTTTATATTACCTTCGAACCCCTTAATCTCTTAACCTGTCTGGGCCTCAGTTTGCTCATCTGCATTAGAGGATATCCCAGACCTCTTCTAGTATTAACTCTATCCTAGGGACTGTTGATGCGGTTAGAGTTTAGTAGCACCTCTAATCCTGCCTGTAGGGTCATGGCAATAATTGTGCTCTCCCTGTCCCTCACCTGACTCCAAGGTGCTCACCCTGATAGCTCTTGGCCTAATTGCCCTACAGTTTATGGCAGAAAAAGCCACTTCTTCCCTGCTAGGTTATTATTCCTTGTAGGTACAGTAATGTCTCTAGGAATTTCTGGGTATGGTCTCACCTCCCATTTTCAGGCGGCCCTCCCTGGCTCTACCTGACTTCCCCAGCACTCCAAACAACCCCATTTCGCTGTGCCAGGAGGTCAGTAATAGTTGATCCCACCTCTGACACGCATTTCATATGTGACTTGGGCAAGTAATGTAAGTTCTCTGGGCCTCAGTTTACTCATATGTAAAATGAGTTGGCTGGGTTAAATGACCTCTAAGGTCTCTTTCAATTCTAAATCTGTGATCCTAAGAACTTGGGATGAAACTGTCAAAGAAGGCAAATTTAGACAAAGCCATGATAACTCAGCTGGGCCTGAGCCCAGGCTGGGCCTGTGCAGGCAGTCCTAACTTCTCAGTAGGGCAGCAAGTGCCCTTCCCACCCCCTGCTGAGGTTTTTCCCAGACAAGGACAGCTGCCAGAGGAGAGAGACTTCTCTTGGCTGATTCCCCAGTTCCCTATAATTGGCTCAGATAACATCACTATCCTCAACCCTCAAATGAGTTTTCTTTCTTCAGAAGAGCTCAGACCTCACCTGGTCGGCTAATGAGATCTCCCACCTCTTGGGTGGGCCAAAGCACCCATTTTCTACAGGAAGTTGAAGCCCTGAAAATTAAAAAAAAATTATTTTAAAAAAGACCTTTTTCTAGGTCAAATGTAGGAACAGGACCGAGAAGGTCTGGCTTCCAAACTTCTGGCTTATGGGGTGACAGGGTATGTTATAGAAAGTAAGCCTAAGGCACCTTATGGATTTTCATACTACTTCCCATTTCTGTAAGTCTTTTCATACCTGTTACATGACAGCAACTCTGTGAGGTAAGCCAGACAGATGCTGGGCTACTCAATTGGATAGATGGAACCTAGGGACTTGCTCAAGGTCATTCAGAGAGTAGCTAAGAGGCCCAGGTCTGCTAAGTCTTAGGTCCAGTTCCCCCCCACCCCCAATGTACACCCACTCAATACCCAGTAATGCAAGAGGAAAAGAAGCTCAGAGAAAGAGGGAAGTCACAAGTTTTCTTCCCGCCCCCCCCCTTCTTGCCAGTCTAGGGCTCTACTTCATAAACTCTTAGTTTTTGATTGTTGCATTGACTGAAAGGCATTCAAAACTTAAATGTGTTTGGGGGTGGGAGACATAATAGTCCAATTTGAGGAGCATCCAAGCATGAGAATGGAAATAATAGGAGATAAGCTGGAAAGGTAAGTAACACCACCCTGTGAGAGACTTGAATGCCAGGCAGAAGACTCTGAATTTTGTTTTTCAAGCAAAAACAGAACAAAAACAAAACACACTGAAGATTTCTGAGTCAGTAAGTGAACAAGCATTTATTTTCTATAATATTTTATTTTATGTTTTCCAGTTACAAGTAGTTTTCAGCATTCATTTTTGCAAGATTTTGAGTTCCAGATTTTTCTCCCTCCTTCCCTTCCCTTCCCCCCGCCCAAGTCAGCAAGCATCTGATATAGGTTATACATTACAATCATGTTAAACGTATTTCCACATTAGTCGTGTTGAACAAGCATTTATTAAGCACTTACTGTAGGCTAAATACTGTGATAGGCACCGAAGTTAAAAAAAAAAGACAAAAATAGTTCCTGCTCTCAAGGAGCTTTCGTTCTAATGGGGGGGGGGCACGTGTAAATGGCAATTAAATACAAGATACATACAGAGTAGAAGAAGACAATCTCAGAGAGAAGTTACTAGCAGCTGGGAGGCATGGGAAAGACTTCCTGCAGAGGGTTGAGTCTTGAAGGAAGCCAGTTCTATGCATTTCTGGAGTGGAGGGGTCCTCAGTGGTAAAATGGTCTTGGGAGGCTAGTACCACCACAGTCCCCGCTATACCATCCCTCACATTTGCTTGAAGACCGCACCCCCCCCCCCCGATTATGAGGACCAGGACCCCACTAACTCCGAGCCAGAATATTCCACTTGGGGCCAGCTCTGTTAGGAATTTTTTCCTTATGTTAAGCAGAAATCTGCTTCCTGTATGTAACTTCTTCCCATCCTTTCCGACTGTGCCCTCCGGGGACAAAAAGAACAAGTCTGAACGCTCTTCCCTCACAGCTCTTCAGATACTTGAAAGCTAAATCACAGAACGTCAGAGCTGAAGAGAGCCTTAGCGATGACTTGGGCTGATTCCCTTTTTCTCCAGATGATGAAACTAAGGCTAAGAGAGGAGAGATGATCGGCCCAGGGCCACACGCAGGAAGCTGGGGGTTGGGCACCCAGGCTTCCTTCACTTCTAGTCCGGGGTTCTCTCCGCGAGATCATTCTACCTCTCCCTATTTCGACACCCTGGGGGTGAGGGAGTGGGGGGGGGAGGGGAGAGCTTTTCTCTTCTCTAGACAAAACATTCACGCTCCTTTAATTGAGTCTACTATTGCACGGGTTTCAGGACCCATCTCAGCAGTCACTTTAAGACAGATGAGGGGGGGAAAAAGGCAGATGAGGAAATTGAGGCCCTGGGGGGAAAAAGTAACTTACCAACTCAGGAGCCAGTGACAGAGCTAAGATTGGAACCCAGGTCTCATGATTCCCAGTTATTCTTTCTCCCACTCCGTGCTGCCTCTATAATATTGGGGGGAGGAGGGGCGGAGTGGGGTGGGAGGGGAGCTGATCGAAAGAGAAACAAAGTCACAGATGTGGCCATTGACTAGGGACAGAACTTCCTCTCTCCTTCTCCCTTCCCAGCCAGGCTCTAGCTGCCCTTTCCTTTTCCTATACCCAGAGCTAATGTGGGGGCAACAGGCTCAAAGGGCAAGGGGGAATCCCAACCTACCAACCCCGAATTGTAGGAAGTAAGGAGGCGGCTCCTTTAATAGCAGGAGCTGAGAGGTGGAGAGGGAGAGGAGGAGGGAGAGAGAAAAGGAGGGAGGGAGGCTCCTTGCTCCCTCCAGGCCTAACCTAATCACCACCGCTCTGCATTATTACCCTGCCTAACGCAGCATGCTTTTAAATAAAATATGCAAAGATTTCTCTCTCAAATTATTTCCCCAGGGCCCGGCCCGCCATCTCCGCTGCGTGTGCATGTTAATCTGAAAAATGCAAATGTCGCACCCCCCCCCCCCATCTGCTGGGCTCTGGACATTTATTCCCCTTTTTTTTCTGGGGATTTTTTCCTATTTTCCCCCCAGAAAGCACCAAGCTGCTCTCTTGCTTTCCTCAGACTTCCTTCTCTCTGGATCACTTAAATCTGGGGGTGGGGTATGAGTCCAGCCTGTGACCCCAGTCTTAAAGTTTCCCCACCCCACCAAAATGGAGGATGAAGGTACTTTTCCCAGGCTCAAGGATCAGTGCATAGAAATCTGAATGTGCCTGACCCCTTGGGGAGAGCCCTGGTTCCCTCTAATTTGTCCAGGCCCACCCCCGGAGAACCAATTGGGAAATGTCACTCCTTCCCTTCCCTGCACTCCTCAGTTCTCCCTCTTTTGTTCCCTCCTCCTTTTCCAGACCCCCTCCTCTCTGACCTTCTTTCCCTTGCTTCTAGAAATACATAGGCAGGTCGCTTATAACAACCATCCCTTTTCACAGAAAATGTTGGTAGCTGTCTTAATTTCAGACTCCTCTGGCTGGCTGGCATTCAAAGCCTTCCACAGTGTGGTGCCATTTACCTTTTTAGCCTTATAGCATGTGCTTCCCCTTCATACACTTGCCTACTTTTCAGAGATTTCGGTATTTATTCCTTGTCTATCACTTCCAAATTTGAATGTCCTTCAATCAGTCGACTGAAGGAGCAATGGAAGAGCATTTATTAAGTGCTGGGCACTGTGCTAAGCATCGAGAATCTAAAGGCAAAGATAAACCGGTCCCTGTGCTCAAAGAGTTGACAGGTTTTTGGTTTTTTTGTTTGTTTTTGTTTTGTTTTGCTTTTTTGCGGGACAGTGAGGGTTAAGTAACTTGTCCAGGGTCACACAGCTAGTAAGTGTCAAGTGTCTGAGGTGGGATTTGAACTCAGGTCTTCCTGAATCTAGGGCAGGTGCTTTGTCCACTGCACCACCTAGTTACCTCCAGTTGGCATTTCTATGGGATTACTAGGGTTTTCTATTTCGTTTTGTCTCCCTACTGAGCTAAGCTTCCTTTTTAGGATCAGGGCCATAGGTTATTCATCTTTGTCTTTCCCAGAACCAAGAGCAGTGCTTTGCACACAGTCATTGCTTAATAAATGTCGGCAGAATTTAACTTGTTTAATAGTAGCAGTAATAGGGGCAGGTAGGTGGTTCAGTGGATAAAACACCAGCCCTGGATTCAGGAAGACCTGAGTTCAAATCCAGCCTCAGACACCAGACACTTGACACTTTCCAGCTGTGTGACCCTGGGCAAGTCACTTAACCCTCATTGCTCCGCCCCCCCCAAAAAACCCCCAGAAAACAGTGGCAATAATATCAATGTTTTTTTTTTATTGTATTTATTTGATAATCATAATATTAGCATTTGTTTCATGGGACAGCTATTGCTTTTTCTTTGCATCTCCAGATGCACATAGAGAGTACTTAATAAGTACTTGTTGATTGATTGGATTTCTTTAAAAATAACAATAGTAGGGGCAGCTAGATGGCGCAGTGGATAGAGCACCGGCCCTGGATTCAGGAATACCTGAGTTCGAATCCAGCCTCAGACATTTAACACTAGCTGTGTGACCCTGGGCAAGTCACTTAACCCCAATTGCCTCACCAAAAAAAAAAAAGTTAAAAAAAGATAACAATAGTATTGATAATTGAATTAATGGTTGGCATTTTTATGACAGTTACCTTGGCAAGTGTTTTGGCATCCATCATGTCATCTCATCCTCACAGCACACAGGGAGGCAGCACAGGGATTATTATTTCCATTATACAGATGATGAGACCAAGGCCCAGAGCGGGAATTAAATGACTCAGTAAAGGTGAGAGGAAGAAGAGTGGTGAATCCTTGTCAAGAGGACTACTGAGGCAATATTTTTTCACTTAATAGTATTTTTTTTTGGTTACATGTAAAGTTAGCTTTCAACATTCATTCTTTTTTGTTTGTTTGTTTGGTTTTTTTTAGTGAGGCAATTGGGGTTAAGTGACTTGCCCAGGGTCACACAGCTAGTAAGTATTAAGTGTCTGAGGCCCTATTTGAACTCAGGTATTCCTGACTCCAGGGCCGGTGCTCTATCCACTGCGCCATCTAGCTGCCCCTCAACATTCATTCTTGTAAGATTTTGAGTTCCAAATTTTTCTCTCTCTCCCTTCCCTCCCCCCTTCCCAAGACAGCAAGTAATCTGATAAAGGTTATACATGTACAATCATGTTAAACATATTTCTGCATTAGTTATGTTGTGAAAGAAGAATCAGAAAAAAAGGGGGAAACCACAAGAAAGAAGAAACAAAAAGCAGCAACAACAAAGTGAAAAATAATACACTTTGATCTGCATTCAGACTCCATCATTCTTTTTCTGGATGTGGACAGCATTTTCCATCATGAATCTTTTGGAGTTGTCTTGGATCATTGTACTGTGGAGCAGAGCTAAGTCTATCACAGCTGATCATCACACAGTGTTCTTGTTACTGTGTACAATATTCTCCTGGTTCTTCTCACTTCACTCAGCATCAATTCATGTAAGTCTTTCCAGGCCTTTTCTGAAATCTGCCTGCTCACCATTTCTTATAATACTATATTATTCCATTATACTTATATACCACAACTTATTCGGATATTCCCCAGTTGATGGGCATCCCCATAATTTCTAATTCTTTGCCACCACAAAAAAACTTTTGTACATGTGGGTCCTTTTCCCTTTTTTATAATATCTTTGGGATACAGACCTAGTAGTGGTATTGATGGGTCAAAAGTTATGCCCAGTTTTATAGCCCTTTGGGCATATTTCCAAATTGTTCTCCAGGATGGCTGGATCAGTATAAAACTCCATCAACAACCTATTAGTATTCCAATTTTCCCATATCTTCTCCATTATCCTATTCTGTCGTATTAGTCAATCTGATAGGTGTGAGGTAGTACCTCAGAGTTGTTTTGATTTGTATTTCCCTAATCAATTATGATTTAGATAATTTTTTCATAAGACTATAGATAGCTTTGATTTCTTCATCTTAAAACTGCCTGTTCATATACTTAGACCATATATCAATTGGGTGATGACTTGTATTCTTATAAATTTGACTCAGGGGGCAGCTAGGTGGTGTAGTGGATAGAGCACTGGCCCTGGATTCAGGAGGACCTGAGTTCAAATCTGGCCTCAGACACTTGACACTTACTGTGTGACCCTGGGCAAGTCACTTAACCCCAATTGCCTCAACCAAAAAAAAAATGTTTTTAAATTGATTCAGTTCTCGATATATTTGAGAAAGGAGGCCTTTATAAAAATCATTGGCTGTAAAATTTGTTTCCCAGTTTTTTTCTTTTCTTCCAATCTTGGTTGCATTGGTTTTGTTTTGCAAAAAAAAATTTTAATTTAATGTAACAAAAATTCTCCATTTTGCATTTCATAATGTTCTCTATCTCTTGGTTGGTCATAAATTCTTCCCTTCTCCATAGATCTGATAGGTAAACTATTTCTTGCCCTCCTAATTTGCTTATGGTATCACTGAAGCAATTATTTTTCAATCTGATAATGCTATTTTAAAGGTCTGCTGTTTTTGTGGGGCACCTGTAGAAGATCTGGAGAACCTACCACAATGCACCAGATAACTACTATTCACCTCTGAGGTTTTCATCACTGCTGATTTCTGAAGGAAAGTTTTCAGAAAAGAAAAGCAGATTTGGGAAGTAAACAACTGTTATCTGACCATGATATTTGTATTTCTAGACCCACTAGAAATGATAGGAGCAACAGACTCCTGGCTTGGGATAAGTGCACCCAACACAGGCTAGTAGGAATGGATTTACCTGGAATGTAACAAAACTAATCAAAAGAACTTTAAATTGAAGAAAAAAAAAGGGAAAAAACAAGGAAACTCTTACTGTATTATACACACACACACAAATATCTGTCTTTCTATTTGTCTATTTATCTAGATATGTAACTATCAATTTACTTAATTATTCATCTAGCTATCTCCTATTGGATACCTTAGCTGTAATGTAATTAGAAGAATAGGGACAGAGATGTTTAGAAACAAAAACCACAAAGAAGCTGACAATAAAACACATGGTCGCAGATATCTATACACAGATGGACAAAGTACAGACGACAAGCAAATTGTATTAGAGATTCTATTCTAAGGAGGCAAATTGGACATCATAAATGTCACTGATACTTGGTAAAGTAATTCACATAATTGGAATATGGCTCTGGAAGGACATACTTTATTCAGAAGGAACAAGATAGGTTAAAAAAAAAGCTGGCATTAAGGCAGAGTAGCATCATATATTAAGAAATAAATCCAGGAACCAGCTGAGGGAGATAATGGTAAAAAAACAAGAACAAATTTGTCTATATTAGGCTCCCTTCCCCTCACTGTTCTTAGGCATTCTCAGTCACCATTCTTGATGACTAGACTGTCCTGATGACTGCTTGGAAACTTGAGTATGTGTAGATATTCTCTACTAGCTGTGTATGCTTCATGCTTGAATTGAGTCCTCCTTTATTGGTTGCATCAACTCCATATGTGTGTAGATATACACATATATGTATATGTGTTTATGTATGTATATATGTATTATGTAGTTTGTGTGTGTGTTTCTGTGGCGGGGGGGGGGGGGGGAGGGAGGTGCACAGAATTGCCAAACTATCATTTCCCGATGACACGTAAGTCCTCCTCCCACCACAGTCAGACTGTAACCTGGCTATTTTGAGCTTCTAAATCCCATTTAAATCTTTCTCTTAATGCACACAGTGTTTCTATTATGTTTATCTTTGCTTTCTGTATAGAAATAAAACGACCTGTTTATACTCAATTTATATTTGATTGGATGCCTTTTTAAAAAACTTTTACTCGGTCTTTGGAGAAACTTTAGACAAGAGCCAAAAGTAACATTACTATAACTGGTGATTTTCCTCTGGAGGTTGAGGGTGGTGCGGGGGCAGGGAGGTTTATGAGCCAACAAATGCGATTAGAGAAATCTACTTCTTATATTGAGAGATCAGGCAACCCTAGAGCAATGAACCCTGACAAATTGTGACACTAGGTAAGGGACAGGAATTGACATGTCACCAGCCCCTCTAGTCTCAGCCAATTGGTGCCCAGCTACCAACTATGCTAGATTGGTAAGGATCAACAGAGGCAAAAATAGAAGTGATTTTGTCCTATTTTACTTAATTTTATTTGGGGAGTGGGTATATCTGGAAATGACGATGATATAAAAATGAATGATAGCAATAAAATTTTGAAACAAAACATATACAGAGGATGAAAGCAAGGGAAGTTAATGTAGAATGAATGCAAAATTATGGTAGATTCTTGCACGAATAGTGTCAGTGGTGCTAAGGTTGCTAAGAGATCTAAAGACAACAAGAAAAGCGCTTTTCAGGCTATATTCAGAAAGAAAGGACAAGAAACAGTATGGCATAGTAGTTGGAGAGTAGACCTCAGAACCAGGATCACCTGGGTTCAGGGGCTGCCTCTGATACATATTATGTGTCCTAGGACCAGTCACTAACTTATCTCTTAGAGAGTTTGTCAGGACAACTAAGGATATAAATTGCAAAGAAGATGCCCACCTATGTTGATAGAGGAACTTTCCTCTCCCAGCAGTTCTCTATGCTGATGAAATCACAAGTCCAGTTCCTATCCCTGTCTGGAAAATAAGAGGATCAAAAAAGGAATTCGGCTGCCATTCTAAGTGGATGGAATAATTACTGACCTTAGAGGGAAAATAAAGTTGCTTAATTCTTATTTTTACTTCTGTTTTCTCTACCAAGGGGAATATTCTTTTTTTTTTTTTTTTTTTTTTGCGGGACAATGGGGGTTAAGTGACTTGCCCAGGGTCACACAGCTAGTAAGTGTCAAGTGTCTGAGGCCGGATTTGAACTCAGGTACTCCTGAATCCAGGGCCGGTGCTTTATCCACTGTGCCACCTAGCCGCCCTGGGAATATTCTTTTAACTGGAAAGGACACAGTACATATGACACAATACAATATAACATAACATTATACAATACAAAGCAGCAAAGCATTTATTAAGCACAATTAACAAATTCAATCAAATGAGAAAATTTTTGTAAAACACTTATCACAGAGCCCAGCTCATAACAGGTGCTATATAAGTGCTTTCCCCCCTTCCCCTTCCCTTACTATATTCCAAGCAGTGATAGTCCCTAGTGATAGTAAGAAAAAATAAGAACAACAAATAACAGTTCCCATCCTCAAGGAATTTATATTCTTTTTGGCATGATACAACATATAAAAAAGATAAGTATATTCATGATGAGTTTAGGAGGGAGAGGGCACTAACTACTTGAGGAATAAAGATCTCTCTCTCTCTCTCTGTCTCTCCCTTTCTGTCTCTCCCTTTCTGTCTCTCTCTGTCTCTGTGTGTGTCTCTCTGTCTCTGTCTCTTTCTGTCTCTGTCTCTGTCTGTCTGTCTCTGTCTGTCTGTCTCTGTCTCTCTGTCTCTCTCTCTCCCTCCCTCCTCCTTCTAGTTTCCCTACATCATGGTTTCAATAAGACAACTCCTTGCCTTCTCAGAGGTCCTAGTCCAGGGGAACAGACATGTTCACAGATAACTATAATACAAGGAAGAACATGATAAGTTTAGTAAGAGAGGTGCCAACAAAGTGCTGTTGGAATTTGGAGGGTGGATTATTTCTAATTGGTGGAGGTTAGAAAAAGTTTCACCAAGGAGATGGCATTTGACTTGGATCTTGAAGAACTGATTGGAATGAAAAAGGTGAAACTGAGGGAAATTCCAAGTGGAAGGAATAAGTTGAAAAGGTTCAGAAGGACAAAAAAAATCTCACCATGAAAAGCTATTATAATAATACAAGGATTCAAGACACAAACTCAGAAGAAGAGAATAAATAACTCCAAAACATCTATAAACAAAGCCTTAAATTATTTCTTCTCAATCTGTTTTCCCAGTTAGTTCTTTTAGCTACCAGATACCTTACATTTTCTTCTTCTCAGACTTGACTTTGTTTTAATATTTCTTGTTATCTGATGAAGTCATTGGCTTCTATTTGATCTATTTTAATTTTCATGAGTTTGTTGCTTGGGAAAGGTTTCATATCTCTTGTGCCAAGCTGTTAATTTCCTTTCCAATTTTTCCTTCCATAGCACTCATTTCTCTTTCAACTTTTCCTCTAGAGATCTCATTTTTTTGATAAAAATTAAATTCTTTTAAAAGAAACTATTGCTTTATCTTTTTCAGGAATTCTACTTGAATTTATGCTCAGACTGTGTTTAAGAATTGTTGAACTACCTGAATGCCATGACCAAAAAAAAGAGCCTTGACATACTTTTCAAAAGATTCTTAAAACTGCCCAGATCTCTTAGAACCAAGAAGAAAAGTAGAAATAGAAATTATCTACTGATTATCACCTGAAAGAAACCACAAAATGAAAACATTTTAGCCAAAAATCGGAACTTCCAGGTCAAAGAAAAAAAAGTAGTACAAGCATCCAGAAAGATAGAATTCAAGTAATCCACAGTAAGGCTCACACATTATTTATTTATTTATTTTGCTCATCTGACACATTTAATAAACATTAGTTGGAATTAGTGTATTGAATTTAAAATAAAGTTTTCTTTCCAATAACAGAAAATGATCCTGCCCACTGAAGTAAATGTTGCCAGATGCAGCTGATTTTGTACATTTTCAGATTTTAGATCTGTAGATGTTGTCTTTTTTTAAAGTGTATTCTGAACTTAAAAAAAATTGAGTTCAGAATTATTTTTCCTACTGTCTGCACCTCCTCCACCCATTTAGACATCAAGAAATGTGATATCAATCATACATGTGAAAGCATGCAAAACATATTTGAATATTAGCCTTGTCGAAAAAAAAAAACAAGAAAAATAAAGTGAAAATAAAATATGTTTCAATCTGCATTCAGACTCTATCAGGTTTTTCTTTGGAGGTGTATAGAATTTTTCATCATAGGTCCTTTAGAATTATCTTGGATCACTGCATTGGTCAAAATAGCCATCACTCACAGTTGATTATTGTACAAAAATTGTTATTGCTGTGTATACTTGTCCTCTTGGTTCCGCTCACTTCACTTTGCATCAGTTCAATTTCCAATTTTTTGCTGCCACAAAAAGAGCTTTTATAAATATTTTTGTATATATGGGTCCTTTTCCTTTTTCTTTGATTTCTTTGGGGTATAAAACTGATAGTGGTATTGCTGGGTAAAAGAATATGCACGTTTTTATAGCCTTTTGGGCATAGTTCCAAATTGTTCTCCAGAATGGTTAGGTCAATTCACAGCTCCACTAGGAATGCATTAGTGTCCCAATTTTTCACATCCCCTTTGACATTTTGTAATTTTCCTTTTCTGTCATGTTAACCAATCTAATAGGTGTGAGTGCCTCAGATTTGTTTTAACTTGCATTTCTCTAATCAATAATGATTTAGATCATTTTTATATGACTATAGATAACTTTGATTTCTTCTTCTGAAAACTGCCTGTTTATATCCTTTGACCAGTTCTCATTTTGGGAATGAAATGTATTTTTATAAATTTGACTCAGTTCTCTACGTATTAATCATATACAATGTAACAGCCACCATGATAAAATAGTGGAGAATTTGGAATATGACATTCCAAAGAGCTAAGAATAGAAGCTTATAGCCAAGAATAACTTACCCAGCAAAACTGAATATAATCTTTCAGGGATCTTTAATGAAATAGAGGGTTTCTAAGCATTCTGGATAATGAAAAAACCAGAGACTGTGTAGAAACTTTGAAGCTCAAACACAAGAGTTAAGAGAAACACAATAAGGTCAATATGAATGAACAATGATAAGGGACTAAATAAGGATTAACTACTTATGTTCAAATATGGGAGATGATTCATGTATCTCCACTCTGGGGCCATAGAGGAAGTCTAATTAGATAGAAGATCTAGAAATGGTTCTCTTGTCTTGATGATATATATACATACATACATACACATATATATATATATATTTATTTTTTGCAGGGCAATGAGGGTTAAGTGACTTGCCCAGGGTCACACAGCTAGTAAGTGTCAGGTGTCTGAGGCTGGATTTGAACTCAGGTCTTCCTGAATCTAGGGCCAGTACTTTATCCACTGTGCCACCTAGCTGCCCCTGTCTTGATGATCTTAAGAAAATAATGGAAAGAGAGGGGAAGAGGTATACACTGGGGAGGCAGGAAGGGAAAGGAAGAATAGGGAACATTATCTCACATAATCAGGACAATCAAGTAAATATCTATACAAACAAAGAAGAGGGAGTTGGAGGGGTAGGGAGTACCTGTCACTCAAATCTCACTGTCATCAGAACTGCTCCAAGTGAAGAATACATACATATACACATAGTTGTGTACAAAAGTACATTTTACTCAACAGGGCAAGAGAGGGAAAGGAGAGAAGGGGAATTAGAGGGCAATTTAGGAGAGAGATTAGTCGTAAGTGAAAATAAACTATTGAATATCTAATTAAGGATTACAAAAATATTTATAGCTCTTTTTAAAAAAAATTTCATTTTATTTAGTGAGGCAGGTAGGGTTAAGTGACTTGCCCAGGGTCACACAGCTAGTAAGTGTTAAGTGTCTGAGGCTGGATTTGAACTCAGGTACTCCTGACTCCAGGGCCGGTGCTCTATCCACTGCGCCACCTAGCAGCCCCTATAGCTCTTTTTGAGGTTGAAAGAATGGGAACCTCAGGAGGTGCCTATAAATCGGGGAATGTGTGAACAAGTTGTGGTTTATGAATATGAAGAAATAGTATGGTGCTGTAAGACGTGATGAAAGATATGGTTTCAGAAAAACCTAGGAAGATTTTTATGAATTGATGCAAAGTGAAGTGGGCAGAACAAGGAGAAAAATGTATATAATTACAACAATATGGTAAAGGCAAATACTTTGAAAGAATTAGGAACATTTATCAGCATAATGACCCACCACATTTCCAGAGGACAAATGTTGAAATTTGCTACCCATCTCCTGGTAGAGAAGTGAAGGACTAAGAGTGCAGAATGATATGTATATTGTTTTGGATGTGACCAATGTGCAACTTTGTTTTGCTTGGTTGTAACAGGAGTTTTGTTTCTCTTTCATTCTCAATGAGGGAAGGGGACAGGAGGTTGGAGTGAGAGAAAAATCAAATTTTTGCTGATTATGAAAAAGAAAAGCAAAAGAGCAAATGTGAAGAAATACAGGGAGTACCAAATTCTCCAGTTTGTTTGGAGCATAGAAAGTACAGAGGAGAGTGAAAGGATTGTTGTTGTTGTTGTTCATCCTTCACTCTTTTTTGTTTGTTTGTTTGTTTTTGCCAGCAATGACGATTAATAGATTTGCCCAAGGTCACACAGCTAGTGAGTGTCAACTGTCTGAGACCAGATTTAAACTCAGGTCCTCCTGAATCCAGGGCCAGTGCTTTATCCTCTGCGCTACCCAACTGCCCCCTCATCCTTCACTCTTGAAGAGGATCAATGACATCAACAAGGGTGATGTCTTGACTTGCACATGAATTGGGTTTAAGTGAAGCAGAGCTGTGAAAAGTTACCAACCTCACTCTCCTTCAGAGTCATTGGAGTCTAGCAGCAAGACAAAAGTCAAGACAACTGGTGATGGCCCCAGAGTGGGGGGAGGTAAGACTAGAAAGATAATTTGAGGTAAGATCATGGAGGGACTTAAGTGCCAAAATGATGAACGGGGATTTTATTCAAACCATTTAATGCCAATTTTTGAAGAGAGAAACAGCATGATCAGAGTTGTGAATTAGGAAGATTTTCCAGTGGTATAGTATGTGTTAGAACTGAGAAGTTCGTAGGAGAATAAGACTAGAGACAGGGTAATCAATCTGTGGGCTATTACAATAGTCTGGCTGAGTTGTAGGGACAGTCTAGATTATGTGATTAGGTAGAAAGCAGATATTAGATTAGAGATACTGGAGCTAGAAGCAATAAAACTTGGTGCCTAGATGTGGTGGGCGAGGGAGAGGGCAAATTTGAGCCTGGATAACTACAAATATGGAAGTGCCATTGTTAGAAACAAAGAAGCTGGGAGGAGGATGTTTCAAGGGGAAGGTGAGGGCTTCATCTTTAGCCACACTGAGGTTCAGGGATAATCAGGTGGAAATATCCTTTACTTAGATGGAAATTCAGGTCTACAGCTTGTGAGAGAGGTCAGGACTGGAGCGACAAGATCAGGAAGTCATCTTCATAGAGGTGATAGTTGTAGCTGTGGAAGTCAATGAGATTCCCAAAAGAGGGAGTATAAAGAGAAAAGAGGATAGAGCTTTGGGAAAATGCCTACAATCAGAGAGAGGTTTGGAGGAAAAAGAAGAGGCAGAGAAAAAGTGGTAGGGGAGTGGGAGAAGTGGGAAAAATCTCAGAACCTGAAGGAGTATCCAAAAAGGAAGATATGATCAACAGTGTTAAATACCACAGAAAGGTCAGGGAGGATGAGAACTGAGAAAGGGTGGGGAGATATGGCACCTAGAAAGTGATTGATTGGTGACCCTTGAGAGAAATGTTTCAAGGATGGGGTGGAGACAATAATGATAGAGTGCTTTGAGGGTTTGCGAAGTACTTGACAGATATTATCTCCTTTTATTCTTATAAGAACCCTGGGAGTTAGGTGCTATTATTATCCCTATTTTACAAATTAGGAAACCGAGTCTTATAGAGGTTAAGTGACTTGCCCAGGGTCCCACACATAGGAAATATCTGAGGTCAGATTTGCTTCAGTTTGTTCTGACTCCAGGTCCAGCATTCTACCCACTGCACCACCTCACTGCCAGATTTCAGAGGGAGTTATTGGATGACAGATCTTCTTTAGAGAATTGGGGCATAGACTTATTTAGAAAAAAGAAAGGGAAGAGAGGATAGTTTCTGCATATAGCGGGACTTTCTCGGTAAAACAAGAGATGAGTCACCTCCTAGGGTGTAATAGGTAGACTCTGGAAACTTGAAGAGAATGGTTTGAAACAACTATTGTGTTGTGGCAATGACCCATCCCCCTCCCCAACTTCCCTCTTCCCAACTTCAAGATCAATTGCCCAACAATGACGGGATTTCTGTGCTTGTGGACACATGTGGAGAGTTGTGATTCCTAATCATTCCTTATTGGGTTATGGAAAAGTTGATTAGTATTGCTATTGTGAAAATATTATTACCAGGGCCCTGCTCTGATCTCTCCTCTAAGATAGATAGTTTTTCCTATTCTTTCAGAGACATGTGTTCTCTCTTTGCTGACCTCTAATATACTTTAATAAATGCTTAATAGGGGGCAGCTAGATGGTGCAGTGGATAGAGCACTGGCCCTGGATTCAGGAGGACCTGAGTTCAAATCTGGCCTCAGACACTTGACACTTACTAACTGTGTGACCCTGGGCAAGTCACTTAACCCCAATTGCCCCACCAAAAAAAAAAAAAAAAAAGCTTAATGCCTAAACTATTGCTGAAGCTTCTAATTTATAAGTAAATCCTAGCTAGCTTTCCCCATACTGGGGACAGGTAAGGTGACCACACACATTTAGTTTTACCTGTCACACTATAAATAACAAAGGATGGATTGGAGAATATAGGTCAATGATAATAACTAGAGCCATTTAAAAAAATAACCTGTGATTTTGTATATGCAGGGAATTCTCACTGCCTTTTTATGCATCCAGAAAAAAACTCCCTTCACTTAGGCAGATCAGCAACTCCTCAATAATTTATCACCCAAGAGAACTGCTTGAGACTGAGATGTTAAGTGACTTGTCCAGGGTCACACCACCAGTACATTTCAGAGGTAGGACCCAGGTCTCCTTAACTCCAAGGCCAGCCCTCTTTCTATTCACTATGGTGTTGAAGAATTATCATCCCTATTAGTTTTGTTGTGGTGGGCAAGAGGCAATGCAGAATGTAGATCTTTTTTGGGGGTGGGTGAGGCAACTGGGATTAAGTGACTTGTTCAGGGTCACATAGCTAGTAAGTGTCTGAGGTGGGATTTGAACTGAGGCCTTCCTGAATCCAGGCTCTATCCACTACATCACTTAGCTGCCCCCAGAATATAGTTTGAACATGGGTGTTTTTTACCAGGGGAGAGAGCCATCATGTGGCATAGCATCTGTCCCCTAGGGTCTAGCCCATACTCCCAAAGTGGTTGGGGAGGGGGGAAGGCAGGCCCAAGAAAGAGATGTGTAAGGTACCCTGGGGGTAACAGCCCTTGTGACATGAAGGTCAAAGAGGATTCTGAGGACCAGAAGATGAGATGTGGGGATGGTGATGCAACAGAGAAGTTCTCATTCCCTGGACCCTTGATGTCGGTGCCTTGCGGCAAAGCCCTAGTTACCCTATGCTAGTTTAGATTCTCATAATAACAACTTCCATTTCTTTAGTACTTTAAGACTTACAACACACTTTTCCTATTGTAACCCTATAATGTCAGAAGTTTAACCATTATACTGAGTATTTTACAGTTGAAGTAGGGAACCCCCATCTTTTGGATTGGGGCACCTCCCAACATCTCTTTTATTTGTTTTTTCTCCACTCACATGACCACCTCTACCCTAATTCAGGCCCTCATCACCCTTCACCTGGGCTATTGTAGCTGGCCTCCCCACCTCAACTCTCTCTCCACTCCAATCCATCCTCCATTCAGTTGCCAAAGTGATTTTAGGCTTGACCATGTCTCCTCCCTCTTCAATAAACACCAGCAGCTCCCTGATTACTTTCAAGGTTACATATAATATTCTCCATTTGGCATTTAAAAGTCTCCCCAACTTGGCTTCTTCCTACCTCTCCAGTCTTAAATTTTACTGCCCTCTGTGCACCCTATGATGGAGCCATACTGACCTATTTACTGTTCCTCACACAGAACCCTTCCTCCCACCTCTAGACCTTGGCATGCCTCAGAATACTTTCCCTCTTCATATCCCCCTCTTTGCTTCTCCAGCTTTCTTCAAGAATCGATATCCCCAAAAAGAGAAAAAGACCTATTTGTACAAAAATATTTCTAGCAGCTCTTTTTGTGGTGGTGAAGTATTGGAGATCAGAGGAATGCCCATCAATTGGGGAATAGCTAAACAAACTGTGGTATAGGATGGTGATGGAATATTATTGTGTTATATAAGAAATGACTTCAGAAAGGCCTGGAAAGACTTGTGTGAACTGATGTATAGTGAAGTGAGCAGAACCAGGAGAATGTTGTGCACAGTGACAGCAATATTGTTTGATGAATGACTTGACTATTCTCAATCATACAATGATCCAAGACAATCTCAAAGGACTATTGATGAAACATACCATCCATCTCCAAAGAAAGAACTGATATTGATGTATAAGGCTGAAGTTTGCTATTTTTCACTTTCTTTCATTTTTTTCTTTTAATCAAGTTTACTTGTACAAAATTACAAATATGGTTATACTTTGCATAATCAAACATGTATAACCCATATCTGATTGTTTGCCACCTCACGGAAGAGGAAGGGGAGAGAAGGAAAGAGGGATAAAAATGAGAACCCAAAATTATAAGTAAAAATGCTTATTACCTAAAAAAAAGAAGAATCATCTCATATCTTACCTTCTTTTTTTCTGGGCAATGAGGGTTAAGAAGGGACATGCCCAGGGTCACACAGCTAGTAAGTATCAAGTGTCTGAGGCTGGATTTGAACTCAGGTCCTCCTGAATCCAGGGTTGATGCTTTATATACTGCACCACCTAGCTGCCCCCTCATATCCTACCTTCTACAAGAGTCCTTTCCCAGTCCCCCACCCATACTCCATCTGCTAGTACCTCTCCTTTGTGAGCTCCTTTCCTTTATACTGTATCTATCTTAAATTTATTTAGTCACATACCTGTGGTCTTTCCCATTAGTATATGAGCTGAGGACAAGAACAGCCTTCCTTTGTATCCTCACTGTGCTTAGCACGGTGCCTTGCATACAATGTTTAATAAATGCTTGTTGACTGAATTAACTTCTCAGGGAGCTAGCTGGGCATGCCCAGTCAGGCTCTGAGAGGATTGGTGATGTTCTAGATCAATGTTGAAATATTTGCACTTCTGAATGATGGAGCGATCTTTTATTATTCCCCATGTCTGAGGGCTGTGTCAAAGATGATTGTTGACTGAGCCAAGAAGAACAGTAGGCTATAAAAGAAAGGGAAAGGGAAATACTCTGACACTTTTGAATGTGTTGATTGGGATTCAGGTAGCCTTTCCCTTGGGCTTCCAGAAGAAGAGAAAGAGAAGTGGACAGAGCTTTCTTTCCCTTCCCCTCCCCTCCCTTCCCTTCCTTCCCCAATCCTCTTCTCTTCCCCTCCCTAGCCTCCATCAGTGGTGGGTATGAGCACATAGCGGTGAGAGCAGGCCTGGGTGAGCCTGAAAATAGATCTCAGTCTCTGGCTGCCTCTTTTGTTTTGTGTATCTTTCCTTGAGCCCAGGTTACCAAACAATGATACTGAGATTGGAACTTTTCCTCAGTGAAAGGTACTAGACCCTTGGGTGCTTCCTTGGTCAGACTCATATATGAAGTACTGTTCTAAGTTCAGGGAGCCACATTTTAGGAAGGCCATTTACGAATTGGGGAACATCTAGAAAAGGGAGAGGATGTCATACAAGGATGAGCTGAGGAAACCGGGGATAGTTAGCCTGGCATAGTCAGTCAATAAACATTTATTAAGCCCCTACTAGGTGCTGGTCCCTGTGCTAAGCATTGGAGATACAAAGAAAGGCAAAATACAGTCCCTGCTCTCAAGGAGCTTTTGGTCTGATAGGGGATACAACATGCAAACTACTATGTACAAACAGGAGATATACAGAAAAAATGGGAAATAATTAAAGGAGAGAAGGTATTAGAATTAAAAGGGGATCAGTAAGGATCTGGAGGGGATCCTGTAGAAGGTGAGACTTTAACTGGGACATGAAGGAAGCTAAGACAGCTGGAAGGTGGAGATGAGGAGGGAGAACATTTCAGGTATGTAGGGTAGCCAACAAAAATGTAGAGTCAGGAAGATAGGTACAGTAATCCATTGTTTGTAGAGCTGTGAAATAGTATGACCATTTTAGAAAGAAAATGTGGAATTATGCAATAAGGATGGCAACTAAAGTGACTAAAATATCCATACCATTTGAACCAGAGACTCCATTAGTAGGTTTATACACCAAGGAAGCCACAGATAAGAAAAAAGACCCCAGATACTCCAAAATATTTATAGCAGCACTTTTTGTGATAGCTAATGATTAGAAACAAAGTTGATGCCCATCAACTGGAGAATGGTTCAACAAATTGTGGCATATAAAAATAATGGAATATTACTGTGCTGTAAGAAATTATGTGTGTCCAATGCACTGTCAGTGGAGTTGTGAACTGATCCAACCATTCTGGGGAACACTATGCTCAAAGGGATATAAAACTTGCATACTCTTTGACCCAGCAATACTACTATTAGGTCTATATCCCAAAAAGATCAAAAGAAAAGGACTTGGGGACAGCTAGGTGGCACAGTGGATAAAAGCACTGGCCCTGGATTCAGGAGGACCTGACTTCAAATCCGGTCTCAGACACTTGACACTTACTAGCTGTGTGACCCTGGGCAAGTCACTTAACCCTCATTGCCCTGCCAAAAAAGAAAGAAAGAAAGAAAGAAAGAAAGAAAGAAAGAAAGAAAGAAAGAAAGAAAGATGCTTTTATGTACAAAAATATGTTTAGCAGTTCTTTTTGTGGTGGCAAAGAATTGAAAACTGAAGGGATGCCCATCAGTTGGGGAATGACTGAAAAAGTTGTGGTCTGTGATTGTGATGACATACTATTGTGCCATAAGAAATGATGAGCAGGATAGTTTTAGAAAAACCTGGGAAGACATATATGAACTGATGCAAAATAAAATGAGTAGAACCAGAAGAACATTGTACATAGTAACACCAACATTGCAATTATAATTTAGCTACTTTGATCCAGGACAATTCCGAAGGACTCATGATAAAAATTCTATTCACCTCCAGAGAGAGATAAAATCTGAGTGCAGACTGAAGCAAAAATGTTTCACTTTATATTTCTTGCTTTTTTTTCTTTTTGCAGCATGGCTAATATGGACATGTTTTGCAGTATTTCACATATATAATTGATATCACATTCCTTGCTTTCTCAGTGGGTGGGGAAGGGACAAGAAGGAGAAAGAGAATTTAGAACTTAATTTTTTGTTGTTGTTGTTGTTTTTTTTTTTGAGGCAATTGGGGTTAAGTGACTTGCCCAGGGTCACACAGCCAGTAAGTATTAAGTGTCTGAGGTCAGATTTGAACTCAGGTACTCCTGACTCCAGGGCCAGTGCTCTATCCACTGCACCACCTAGCTGCCTCGGAACTTAATATTTTTAAAAAGGAATGTTAAAAATCAATAAATAATAAATTGTTTAGTGCAAATAATAAATTATGTATGTGATAAATGCAGAGAAGCATGGAAAGATCTATTTGAACTGATGCAAAGTGAAGTAAGCAGAGCCAAGAAAACAATATACACAGTAACTACAACAATGTAAATGACAAGTATAATGACATCAGAAAAATCAAAAGCAAACACAACAAAAATTATAATGATCAAGTGGGACTCAAATGAAGAGATATGAGAAGACATACCTAACCTACCCCTTCATGGAGGTGGGAGGTCCATAGATGTTACACACTGTATATGTTTTTGGTTGTATTGATCAGTTGTACTGACTTTTATTTTCCCTTTCTAAAAAAGTCCTATTGTCAATGGCTCTTGGGCAGGGGGAGGGGAAAAGATACCATGGTGATATAAGAAACAGAAAACATCGATACATTTAAAAAAAAACCAAAGAAAATGTTTGGAGTCAGGAGATAGAGTGTTTTGTTTGAGGAATAGCTTGGAGACCAGTGCTGAGACAGTGTAAAGTATAAGAAGACTGCAACAGAGGAGACTTGGGGGTACATGATAATATTTGAAGAGCTTTATATGGAAGTTTAGACTTGTTCTGCTTGGCCCCAGAAGGCAGAACAAGAAGCAGCAGATGGAAGTAACAGAAAAGCAGATTTCAGGTACATGGAGGATGGGGGAAGGGAACTGGAAGAGACTTTTGGAGGGATGTATGGATTGAGATTGGGGGGATGGGGAGAAGGGATGGGGGACTCTTGGAGGGGTGGGTGAAGTGGGGTGGTGGGAGAGTGAGGGGTGAAGATAAGGTAACAGGGATAGGACAAAAAGAGAGGCTGAGATAGAAAATAGTGACTAAAAATAAGATGGAGGGAAATTCACTATTAGTCATTGTAACTTTGAATGTGAATCGGATGTTTACAGCAGCTCTCTTTGTGGTGGAAAAGTTTGGATCATCATGTCAGAGCTGGAATGGACTTCAGAAGTCATTTAGTCAAACCATTTCATTTTATAGATGAAGAAGTTAAGGCCCTAAAAGGTTAAAATAACTTGCCTGAAGTCTCACAGGTACTTTCCAATTAGAGTTACTCTATATTTTCAGCTGCAGATATATGCGGGGAGGACTTCACATGTGTTACTTTTTTTTTTTGTGGTGAGGCAATTGGGGTTAAGTGACTTGCCCAGGGTCACACAGCTAGTAAGTTAAGCTAGTTAAGTGTCTGAGGCCAGATTTGAACTCAGGTCCTCCTGAATCCAAGGCCGGTGCTCTATCCACTGCGCCACCTAGCTGCCCCCAACATATGTTACTTTTTGACCAATTCTTTTTTTTCCAAGAAAATGTAAGCTTCTTGAGGGCAGGAACCATATTCCTTTTGTATTTGTAGCCCCAAAACCCCCCAAACCAAGAATAATGATAGCAACTACTTCCCAGATTTTTTACTTTTTTGGGGGGGGGCAGGGCAATGAGGGTTAAGTGACTTGCCCAGGGTCACACAGCTAGTGTCAAGTGTCTGAGGGCAGATTTGAACTCAGGTCCTTCTGAATCCAGGGCCGATGCTTTATCTACTGTGCCACCTAGGTGCCTCTTTTCTTTCTTTTTTTTTTTTTAATCATCAACGTATTTTATTATTTTCCAGTTACCCGTAAAGATAGTTTTTCAAATTTGTTTTCATAAGATTTTTAGTTCCAAATTTTTTTCCCTCCCTCCCTTCCTCCCCCCTTCGCCAAGACAGAAAGCAATTTGATATAGGTTATATATGTACAAAGGAGATAATATTTATAAAACACTTTGTAAGCATTTGTAAAGTTCCTGGAACATAATAAATATTTAATACATATTTATTCTCTTTCTTCTCCCTCCCTCATGATCCTTCTTTCCTTCCTCATCTTCCCCAAACTGAAGCCTCATCCAGATCCTGAGGTATGTGTGGACACTTCCTGAGATAGAAGGTAGTCCTGAAGGATTGGGTGGGGAGGTAGTTCACAGATTCAGGAGAATAGGCAGCCTTGGTTCTTTTAGCAGAAAGAGAAAAAGTCTTCAGGGACAGAAAACCTTCCTTTCAATCTTGCCTCTAATATTTTATGATGGAATAGTTAGATGATAGATAGATAGATAGATAGATAGATAGATAGATAGATAGATAGATAGATAGATAGATAGATAGATAGATAGATAGATGATAGATAGATAGATAGATAGATAGATAAATAATGTAACCTGAGTCCTAATGCCCATTGGTATGGGACTCTCTCCTCATTGGTGAAGATGAATATCTCACACCATTGTGAGGGGCAGGGAGAGTTTGGCCAGATGGAGAAAGGAAAGCTCCAGTCTCTGAGTCTCTTCAGTCTCTTTTTGGAGCTCCATTGCTTCTAGCACTTCTGGTTTTCAGCTTTGAGAGAGAAGATGAATAATATTAACCCTATTGTGCGAAGCTAATAGGGAAAGGGAGGTTACAGAATGAAAAGATTCTGGGAAGAAGCTGACACGAGAGGAGTTGGCAATCTTCATGTCTCTATCCCCAGCTTGCTACAATAGAGACTTTGGGGAACTTCCTCTTGATTGAGATCCAGGACTTTCTCTGTGTGTGTATTCTCCTATGTATCCGTTCTCTGATTTCTGTTTTGCTATTGATTTGAATAAATGGGTTTCTTGGTCATTTATTACATGTGTTCATTGTGCAACTGGTATTTGGTGGGAAGGGAGTCAAGTCTTGGATATATAAAGCTTGGGGTTCCGCTCCCTCCCCAATTAATGAAACAGCTCTCAGAAATTAGCTTGAACCTAAAACCACATCCCTTGGACTAATAATATTTAAGGGATCAGCAGATAGATATAATTCTAGGCTCTCTCTGAGGAAAGCAGAGTGGCCAAGCTTCTGACCCCAAGCTCTTGCTTCCCCTCCTGGCAGGAAACAAAGTCTCCCTTGGATAAACATGGTAGGGGCAGGAAGAAGAGACTAGAGATATTTATTCTGCCTCCCTTCAAGTCATACAATAACATCACCATCCTACATGTGGGAGAGAGCCCTCACTAGATAGAACTAGCATTTATTAATGGCTTACTATGTGCCTGGAATTGTGCTAAGTGCTGGGGATACAAATATAAGCAAACAAAACAGCTCCTGCCCTTAAGGAACTTACAATCTAATGGGAAGATAATACATAAAGGTGGCAGGGAAAGGTACTTACAAGAGGGTATGGCAAGGCGGGGATAAGGATGGAGCCCAAACTTCCAGTAGAGTGAAGATGGTTGGATAGAAGGAACATGGTGAGGTCCGGGTGTTCAGTTAACAGACAAGGGTTGACATCTAAGTTTCTTTAGAAACACTGGGTAAGTGTCTTTAAATTTCAGTTTCTGCATCTGTAAAATGGGGGTAATGATAGTTATGATATCTATCAAGAGCTAAAAGGGGCCTTTCAGGGCAAATTCAAATTATTCCTGTTACAGAGGAGAAAACTGAGGGCCAGACAAGGGAGTGATGTTCCACTATATCACTTTCTAGGGTTATCATTAGGAAAGCATTTTCAGTAAGCAAATGTGAGCTATCATCATTATTAGAAGTCAATGTCGGGGGCAGCTAGGTGGCGCAGTGGATAGAGCACCGGCCCTGGAGTCAGGAGTACCTGGGTTCAAATCCGGCCTCAGACACTTAACACTTACTAGCTGTGTGACCCTGGGCAGGTCACTTAACCCCAATTGCCTCACTAAAAAAAAAAAAAAAAAAAAAAAGAAGTCAATGTCATATGGGGCAGCTAGGTGGCGCAGTGGATAGAGCACTGGCCCTGGAGTCAGGAGTACCTGAGTTTAAATCCAACCTCAGACACTTGACACTTACTAGCTGTGTGACCCTGGGCAAGTCACTTAACCCCAATTGCCTCACCGAAAGAAAGAAAGAAAGAAAGAAAGAAAGAAAGAAAGAAAGAAAGAAAGAAAGAAAGAAAGAAAGAAAGAAAGAAAGATAATGTCGGGGCAGCTAGGTGACGTAGTGGATAAAGCACCAACCCTGGATTCAGGAGGACCTGAGTTTAAATCCAGCCCCAGACACTTGACACTTACTAGTGGTGTGACCCTGGGCAAGTCACTTAACTCTCATTGCCCTGCAAAAAAGAAAAAAAAATTAAGAAAGGCAATGTAATGCATTGGATAGAAAGCCAGGAGGACCTAAGTTCACATACTAGCTATGTGACCTTGGGCCATTCACAATCTCTCAGTGAAATCTCTAAGACCACAACAGATGGTGCTGGCCTGAATTGTTAGGAGGGCCCTCCCCTAGGAGGAACCTTCATGAAATCATAGGTCTAATCCCTACCCACAGACTAGTATCATTATTAGAACCCATCCTTTCATATACTAAGCTTAAGTTTATCTTCTTGGGCAATTGCTAAGTGGGGAGAGGATGGCCCTTTCCTAGCCTGATTGGGTCAGGAAGTTTTGCATTAGGACCTGGTTTTGAGAAGAAGCCAACAGAACCAAATTCCCTTTGGGGGTGGCGCTCATTAGGCAAGGAGAACTGAGGGAGACTGAGGATTCATGTATAGTAAAGGGATTTGCCAATGAAGGCTGAGTTCTCAAAAGATGCTGGTATGCATGCCTGATGTCAACTCACATGGCATCCTGGTGGGCCTGCTTCAGGTGGAGGGGCCGCTCCCTCCACTTTAGAGAATCTGCAAGCATCTTTTGACTGTTTCTTGTCAACTTACTGTGTGCTGATGAAATGCTTTTTAATTGGCAGCTGAACTGGAACTGAGTGTGCATACAAAAGGTTTGAGTGGGTGGTCTCTGTCTCTCTGGCAGCTTTGGAGTGAGGAGGAAGAACTGCTGTGGGCCTCCTGTTGGGAGGGTGGCATCGGGCCCTATCTCCCACCCAGCTGCATATGGCTGTGAACACATGGTGTCTGTTTCTTTTGTCTCCTGTTTCTTATTTCCTCATCTTAGGTAACTCAGAATCTGGAGATGGAGCAGACCAGGGGATGGCTATGTGAGCTTCAAAGGATTGGAAAAGCCATCAGAGGTCTAGCAATTGGAGCTGGTAACAGAGCCAGTGATCAGTCAGCTAAGGCAGACAAGTCCAGTGAGGAGATCTCAAAACAAGAGAATGAGCTACATGACCCAGCCTAATTAAGCAGTGGAGTCACTCATTCATTCATAAGCTATTCCACACTGAGAAGTGACCTTGGTGGGATTTGCTGAAGGCAGAAAGAACTCCTAGGGCCAAGATGTAGACCCCCTCAGAGGACTGTGTATGGAAGCCACTCTAAGTCTGAGTCCATTCTCTTGAGGACTAAATGGGTGTGTAGAAGGGAGAATATGCCTCCTGGTTTGATGGGAATATTGTTGTACTTTGGTCTGTGTCTTTGTTCTACTTTCTTAATAAATTTTAATAAATATCCTTTCATGAAAGCTCATTTCTGGGCAGTTATGTGGCACAGTAGATACAGTGCTGGACCTGGAGTCAGGAAGACTCATCTTCCTGAGTTCAAATCTGGCCTCAGACACTTACTAGCTGTGTGACCCTGGGCAAGTCACTTAATCCCTGTTTGCCTCAATTCCTTATCTGTAAAATGAGCTGGAAAAGGAAATGACAAACCACTTTAGTATCATTGCCAAGAAAACCCCAAATGAGGTCATGAAGAATCAGACATGACTGAGACAACTGAACAATAATAATTTTTTTTTTTGGTGAGGCAACTGGGGTTAAGTGACTTGCCCAGGGTCACACAGCTAGTAAGTGTTAAGTGTCTGAGGCTGGATTTGAACTCAGGTCCTCTTGAATCCAGGGCCAGTGCTCTATCCACTGCACCACCTAGCTGCCCCTGAACAATAATAATTGATGTTCATTTATCTTGGGGAGATGTCATCTGCTTAAGTGATATTGTGGAACACATAAGTAGAGTATTAGAAGCCACAACCCCTCAGTATTACCCATAGATATAGTCATTGCCCTCTGGGAGAGTAAGCCCAGAGCTTCTGTTACATTTGCACAACAACTTTGTGCTAAATATGGGTTTATATGTGTCTCTGTGTGACTATATGTGTGTGTGTGTGCGTGTGTGTGTGCATGTGTGTACCCATGTGCTGGCTCACCTTTGCACCCCTCTGGTGGGTAGAAACAGAAAGACATTTTCTCCCTACTGCCTCAGACTGGTCTTTGCATTCTGCTTTCCTCTTCTCAGAGCCAGTCTTTGATGGTGGATAGAGGTAGGTAGGGGAGGGTAAGCTTCCCAGAGCTGGTCCTAAGACACCTGACCCCAGAGTCAAACATCCAAGGGATCATGACCCTGCTCCTCCCTCCCTTCCTATAAAGCAGGGGTTCTTAACTTGCGGGTACATGGAGAAATTTCAGAGGTTGGTGAACTTGGATGGAAAAAAAAAATTACATCTTTTTAATTTTTATTAACCTTTGGTTTCCTTTATAATCCTATTTATTTTATTTTATGCATTTAAAAACCTTAATCTGAGGGGGCGGCTAGGTGGTGCAGTGGATAAAGCACCGGCCCTGGATTCAGGAGTTCCTGAGTTCAAATCAGGCCTCAGACACTTGACACTTACTAGCTGTGTGACCTTGGGCAAGTCACTTAACCCCCATTGCCCCAAAGGAAAAAAAAAAAAGCTAAGCGGCAAAAACCTTAATCTGAGAAGGGATCCATAGCTTTCACCAGACTGCTGAAGGAATCTATGAGACAAAAAAGATTAAGAATTCCTGCTATAAAGAGAGGAGGGAAGGGAAAAGAAAAAAACAAAAAACCAGGCTGTGTTCCCACCCTTGATGACCTGGGTTGTTGGGATTTGGGGACTGGTAGTGGAGGTGGGGGGAAGGTTGAAGAGTGGTGCTTCCTTTCTCTCTTCTCTGTCCCTCCCCCAGAGCTGGTGGGTTGGAGCTGTGGGGGAGACGAGCCATAGCTTTATTAAAAGTGCTTCCTCCTGATGCTGGAAAAAGCAGAGCAGATAAACATCAGCTTTCAGTGGGATGTGGTTCTGATTAGGACAGAACAAGATATCCATGGGAAATGGTTATGAAGGGCCGGCCTGGGGCGAGCAGGCCCCACAGTCCCTGCACAGGCTAAAATCCTCTTGGAATTCTTTCCAAGTAGGAGCTGGGGTTTCTGGGAGGGTCTGTCTTTATTTGCATAGCTATTTGCATATCACTCATTCAGAGCCTGCTCCTGCCTCCCCTCCCCTCCAGCTTCCCCCTGTTAGCCTCTCCAGCTTCAGAGAGAAAGGGGATGGATTGCTCCAGGTCTCACAGTGAGTGACCCTTTCCTATGGAGAGCAACCCATCCAGGTCAGAGCCCACTAGTGGTTGTGATTAGTGGGTAGATCCTTATTTGGCTGGTTGGCAGAAGTCTAATGGGTGGCACAGTGGACTATGGAATAATCTAGTAGAAATAGCCTGCACTTAGCCAAAAGATCTGGGTTTGAATCCAGTGCACAGCTACTTACTACATGTGTGGCAACCTTGGGTAAGTAACTTGACCTCTCTAGGCCAAGGCTTCCTCCTCTAGAAAATGAGATTAGACTAAGGCATTCTTTCCAGCTTTAAATCCTGTGGCCCCCAGAGGAGGATGGGACATTTCCCAGGAGTCTAAGGATACCCTAAACAACCAACAGTCTAGGCCTGTTCTTTACCTTAAAATCTTCATCTCCCTCTGGGCTCTCCCTCCTCCACATGGTCCCCTGGGGACATTGGGAGCCTAACCTCTCCCTTTCCCTACCCCAGAAAGCTCAGACCAAGCCCAGGAAGGAGCTGGGGGAGGAAAACTGGGGGAAGCCAGGAAGGTAGCCTCTGGCCCTTTAACAGCCTCCCATCTCCTCCCCTCTTTCAGAGAAAAGGAGGAGGGAGGGTTGGTCTGAAAAATGAGTGTGTCCCTTTTCCAATTTCTCCACAGCTCCTTCCTTCCAGCCCCGCTCATCTGTTCAGGTGAACCTCAGGCTTGTCATTAAGTTTCTTTCTTTGACACTTCAGCTGCTTCCATGCCTGGGGCACTGCTCCTTTTCTCTCTCTCCCTTCTCAGAGTCCCTCCCCCCCACCCCCTTCCCTTCTTAAGCTTGCCTGAGCAGCCAGCAGCAGGGAGGAGGGAGTGGGGGAGCAGTCAGCATGAAATGGCAATGCAGAACTTTAATTTGAACTCCTTCCTGCTCCCTGGCTCCTTCCATCTAGGGGAGTAGAGGTGAGGAGGAAAAGAACTGAGGAGGAGTCTGTAACTGACTGAGGCTTCCAAGAAAACTGGGGTAGGGTTTAAACTCTTTCCTTGGGAGGCTCAACACTTCTCACTCTACTTGGGTCTTTCCTCAGGCCAAAAGGAACAGGTGGGATGTCTGGGAAGAGAGGCCTGAGCTGGAGAGAAGAAAAGAACCTATATGAAAGTTCCTTGGGAACAGAGACTGGTTGGTTTTTGTTTCTTTGTTTTTTGCCTTCCTTTGTATCTCCAAGGCTTAGCACAATGCCTCGGCATAGTAGATGTTTAATTAAGTCTAGTTGGACCAACTGAATGTCTGTATGCCTAACACAGTACTTCACCACAATACCTGTTGACTGACCCCACTGTCTAATTTTCATTCTTATCTACTTAAAAGAATAGTTCCAGGGCAGCTAGGTGGCGCAGTGGATAGAGCACCGGGCCTGGAGTCAGGAGTACCTGAGTTCAAATTCGGCCTCAGACACTTGACACTTACTAGCTGCGTGACCCTGGCAAGTCACTTAACCCCAATTGCCTCACTTAAAAAAAAAAAAAAAGAATAGTTCTCATTTCTATAGCACAAGCTATTTTCCTTAGAAAAATCCTGGACAATATTATTATCCCCATTTTGCACATGGGGAAACTGAGGCTCAAGAGGTAAGGTGACACCTAAAATCACACAGTTAGTAAGTGCTGGTGCTAGAATTCACCTGGACATCTTATTGAATTGAATTCAACAAACATTAAGTGCCTACTATGTGTCAGGCCTTGGGGCAGATACAAAGATAAGAAATACTTTGACATCTCCTGTAGAAGAAAAGAATAGATCAGCTCACATAGGTTTAATCAGCATCTCTGAGCTAATGACACTCTCTCTTTCTCTCTCTCTCTCTCCAGTTCTAGTTTTTTTTTTTTTTTCCTGAACCCCAGTCAGAAATCATTAAGTGCTGATTGGACATTTCACAATGGATGTCCTATCCACAGTTCAGGCTCTCTCTTGAGATGCTGGTGGACATCTTGAACTCAATGTATCCAAAATAGAACACATTATCTTTCACCCAACCACCCCTCCTCCCAAACCACCCCTCTTCTGAGCTTCACTATTACTGTTGAGGATACTGCCATTTTCTAGTCCCATTGGTTTGCCACCATTGGTGTCATGCTCGATTCCTCTCTCCCCCTTTCTCCTCCCCATGTCCAACTAGTTGCCCTATCTTGCAGTTTCTATCTCTATAACACCTCTCATGTTCTTCTCTTCTTGGTTCACATAGCCACCACTCTAGTTCAGGCCCTCATTACCTCTTGCATGATAAACTATAATAGAACATGGAATATGACAAGTATAGATAGAGGTACAGGTTGTGAAACATCTGAGGAAGGAGAGATCACTTCCAGCTCATGGTGTCCGGGAAGACTTCATGGAAAAGGTGGCATTTGAGCTGAACTTTGGAAGATGACTTGGGTGTAGGGTGGGCATTAGAAGTCAAGGGGGGGGGGCGGCTAGGTGGCACAGTGGATAAAGCACCGGCCCTGAATTCAGGAGTACCTGAGTTCAAATCTGGCCTCAGACACTTGACACTTACTAGCTGTGTGACCCTGGGCAAGTCACTTAACCCCCATTGCCCTGCAAAAGCAAACAAAAAAAAACAACAAAAAGAAGTCAAGGGAGGTGGCAGCTAGGTGGATAAAGCACCTGCCTTGGATTCAGGAGTACCTGAGTTCAAATCTGGCCTCAGACACTTGACACTTACTAGCTGTGTGACCCTGGGCAAGTCACTTAACCCTCATTGCCCCACCAAAAAAAAAAAAAGTCAAGGGAGGTGGGCAGCTAGGTGGTGCAGTGGATAAAGTACTGGCCCTAGATTCAGGAGGACCTGAGTTCAAATCCAGCCTCAGACACTTGACACTAGCTGTGTGACCCTGGGAAAGTAGCTTAACCCTCATTGCCCCACCCAAAAACAAAGAAGAAGTCAAGGAGGGCAGGAAAGGCAGAACAAGGGTTGGAGAATGGGAGTAGTCTGGTTTGAAGTCTATTAGAGGAAATAGTGAAATTATGGAAAGGTAGGTTGATCCAAATCAGAGAGGGCCTCAGATGTTCTGACTGAAGAGTTTGGATTTTATCAATAAACAATGGGGAACAATTGAAAGTTCTTAGATGGAGTTACTGGAGATAAACTTCAATAGTTGAGGTGACAGGAGGTGAATCTGAACTAGAGAGTAGTAGCAGACCTAAGAAGGAGTCAGAAGCTAGAGATAATCATGAGGATAAAATCAGTAGGACTTGATTGAGTATGGAATAAGGGTAAGGAAGAGTCAAAAATGATCTCTAAATTTACTGCTTGGGTGACTGAGTCCTTTTTTCTCCTTTTCTCTTTCCTCCATCACCTCTTCTAGTGATATCTATCACTTAAATATTAATTGTCAAAATTACTATCTCCAGTCCTTGATCTTATTTCTGTTTCTTCTCTCTTCTTTCTTTTCCCCAAGAACCAAAAAGAATTTCTATTTGGCATCTGACTCTCACTAACAGTGAGGAATTATTTGTTGAGATGGAAATGAAGGAAATCTCAAGGGTAATTAACCATTTTGATAAAGAAAGAGAGGAAATTAAAAAAAAAAGAAAGAGAGGAAATCTGGGCAGAGTCTGACATGAATCCTAAATATTGGGAAAACAGATAGGGAGGAACTCATGGAATAAAATGCTTCAGGAGAAATCACCCCAGAAAAGATGAGAAATATTCAAGAATGAAATTCTGGGGGCAGCTAGGTGGCGCAGTGGATAGAGCACCAGCCCTGGATTCAGGAGGACCTGAATTCAGATCCAACCTCAGGCACTTAACACTTATTGGTGTGTGACCCCGGGCAAGTCACTTAACCCCAATTGTCTCACCAAAAAAAAAAAAAAAAGAATGAAATTCTGAAGATACAAAAGAGGAAAAGTGGAATTTGTTTGAAGAAACTGATGTGGATACATAGGGAGCTCACAAACAACTTAGATTTTTAAAAAAATGTATCAGGGTTGGCTAGGTGGCACAGTGGATAGAGCACCGGCCCTGGAGTCAGGAGTCACCTGAGTTCAAATCTGGCCTCAGACACTTAACACTTACTGGCTGTGTGACCCTGGGCAAGTCACTTAACCCCAATTGCTATCACTAAAAAAAAAAATGTATCAAAGATGGAACTTCAGTAATGGATGAGAAATATACAAGAGTAGGACAGCTCTATAAAAAACAATGTCAGAAATGTAAAGCTCAGAATGAGCTGAGGATGATGAGGGAGCTGAGGACAACAAGAAGGACTTTTTACAAAGGTACTATTGGAAGAAAAAAGAAGATCAGAGGAAAGCTAGAGACTTTGGGTTGGAACAGTTGGGATAGTGATAACAACAGAAAGATGGTAGAGCTGGTGAATTCTTTTTTTTTCCTGTTTATAAAGGAGAATGACCTTCACACTGGAAATGACATAACAAAAATGACTAACAGGGAGCTGATACTCAGGACAACTAAGGACATGGTAAGACAGTTGTCCTTGAGGAATTCAAGTCTTCTGGCTGAGAAGAACTATAGCCCCAGGTGCTAGAAGAAGTGGCAGTTGAATCATTGTTACTTAAAGATCATAGAAAAGAAAAGAGAAACCACAAGCTTGGAGAATGGCAACTATCATCCCAATTTTCAAGAATGGAAACTGCAAATTGTAAACTAGTGAGCTTGACTTGGATTCCAGGGAAAGTCCTAGAAAGGGTCATTAAAGAGATGGTCAGGAAGTGGCCATTTCAAAGAGCCAGTATAGCTTCATCAAGATTATTGTAGGCTCTCCACTCTTCTCCCAAGAAGAATTACCAGGACCCACATCCCAGCTGCAGGAGACTGGAGTTAATGTATTTGGCTGAACCTGGTAACCAGGGTTCCATTCACCTCAGGTAGAGTGGATGTTGTGGTCATCAATACCCTTACATCATCCTTAACTACATGGTTTATATGTTCCAATATGAGTCCCCACCCTTCCCCATGGTAAGTTTAAGGGCATCATCAAAGCTGAGAATGGAAAGTTGGTGATCAATGGAAAAACCATTACCATCTTCCAGGCGTGAGATCCCACCAATATTTTTTTTTTTTTTTTTTTTTTAGTGAGGCAATTGGGGTTAAGTGACTTGCCTAGGGTCACACAGCTAGTAAGAGTTAAGTGTCTGAGGCCGGATTTGAACTCAGGTACTCCTGACTCCAGGGCCGGTGCTCTATCCACTGCGCCATCTAGCTGCCCCCCAGATCCCACCAATATTAAGTGGGGAAATTCTGGAGTCACATATACCAAAGAACCCACTGGTGTCTTTACAACCATGGAAAAGCCTGGGGCTCACTTGAAGGGTGGATCTAAGCATGCCATTATCTCTGCTCCTTCTACCGATGCCCTTATGTTTGTGATGGGAGTGAACCATGAGAAATATGATCATTCCTTTAAGACTATCATGTTTTGTAATGTCAAGTAATGCCTCCTGCACTACCAGCTGCTTGGTCCCCCTGGCCAAGGTCATGAAAACTTTTGCATTGTGGATGGACTCATAACCACAACATGTGCCATTACGGCTAACCAGAAGATGGTAGATGGACCCTCTGTCAACTTGTAATGTGATGGGTGTGGCACTGCCCAAAACATCATGCCTGCTTCCACTAGTACTGCTAAGGTTCTAGGTAAGGTCATATCTGAGTTGAATGAGAAGTTAATAGCCATGGCCTTCTGCATTCCTACTCCTAATGTATCTGTTGTGGATCTGACCTACTGCTTGGAGAAATCTGCCAAATATGATGACATCAAGAAAGTGGCAAAGCAAGTATCAGAGGGACCCTTGAAAGGCATCTTGGTCTACACGGAGGACCAGATTGGATCCTGTGACTTTAATGGTGACATCCACTCTTCTGCCTTTAATGTTGGCACTGGTATTGCCCTCAGTGACCATTTTGTCAAGCTCATTTCAGTGTGGCAATGAGTATTGTTATAACAACTGTGTAATAGATCTCATGGTCTACATGGCCTCCAAGAAGTAAAATGGAAAGCCATGGATCTTCATTCTCAGCCAGAAGAGGAGACCCACCACTGGAGAGCACACAACCTTAACCTCTTACCATGCCTTATTTACAGTCCTTGCACCAAAGCACCCCTGTAGTGGGGCAGGGGGAGGGAGGAGAAGAAGAAGAATAGAGCCCTATGTTGTATACCATCAATAAAGTCACCATATTCAGTGCAAAAAAAATATTATATCAGAATAACCTCATTCCTCCCCCCTTTTTATACTACAGGGTAGACCAAAAGTCACAATATTTTAATAACTTTTTGAAAATTATTTTTTCTCTATTTTTCACCATTCATAAGATTTGATTCTTCATTCAATGTAAATTTTCCCCCTATATATACTGTATATGATGCCTTGGTACTATAAATTAAAAACAAAAAACAGAGGAGTTATTAAATATTGAAACCCCTTCATGACTTTTGGCTCACTCTGTATTGCTAAATTGTAGATGGGGGAATAATATGAATATAGTTAGCTATGTTTTTTTGTACCTTTTTTGTTGTTGTTGTTGTTGTTTTTTTGTAGGGCAATGAGGGTTAAGTGACTTGCCCAAGGTCACACAGCTAGTAAGTGTCAAGTGTCTGAGGCTGGATTTGAACTCAGGTCCTCCTGAATCCAAGGCCAGTGCTTTATCCACTGTGCCACCTAGCCGCCCTTTTTGTACCTTTTGATAAAGTTTCTCAAACTATTCTTGTGGAGGCGGTATGGAGAATCATGGATTTAGCAATAATACAATCAAAAGGATTCAGAACCAGTTGCATGGCTGGGCTCAAAAAATAGTTGTTGATGGTTCAATGTCAATATAGCAGAAGATCTCCAGTAGAGTACCCTAGTGAACTGTGTTTGGCCTTGTGCTATTTTACATTTTGTTGCTTAATTAATATCTGATTGATTAACTTGGACAAATGCATAGAAGGCATACTCATTAAATTTGGAAATGACACAAAGCTGGGGGTGGTGGAGATAGTTAACACACTGGATGCCAGAGTCAGGATCCAAAAGGATCTTGATAGACTAGAGAAATGGATCGAACCTAATAAGACAAAACCCCACAGGAATAAATGTAATAAAGCCTTACATCTGAGTATGAAAAATCAATATACCAGAAATAAGATGGAAGAAAAATGGATAGAGAGCTCTTATCCTAAACAAAATCAGGGGGTGGGGGTGGGAGCAGTGCTTTTGGACTGCAAGTTCAATATAAATCAGTAGTGTGATGTAGCAGCTAAATAAAGTTAACGAAGTTCTTGGGTTATATTAAAAGGAGATAGAATTGTGATAGTCCCACTGTGTTCTGCCCTTGTAAGACATCATCTGTGGGTTCAAGTTCTGGGCATCACAATTTAAGGAAGAAATTGATAAGAAGGAGAATGTCCAGAGGACGGTACCCAGGATAGTGAAAGGCATGGATTCCATGCAAATATGAAACTTACTTGCTGGAATTGGGCATGCTCAGTCTAGAGAAAGGCAGGCACAGTGGGACATGATAATTGTCTTCAGGTACTTGAAAGGCTGTCTTGGGAAGGAGGGATTAGTTTTATTCTGTTTGGGTGTCCTCATAGGGCAGAACTGGGAGCAACTGGTGGAACTTTCAAAGAGGCAAGTTTGAGTTCTCCATCAGGAAAAATGCCCTAATAATTAGAACTATCCAAAAGTAGAATGGGCTACCTGAGAGGCAGTGCTTCCCACCCTCTCTGGAGGTCTTCAGGCAGAGACCATATGACAACTTGTTGGGAATATTAGAGTGGGGATTCCTTTCATGTATGGGTTGGATTAGGTAAAATTCTGTGATTTTGTGGTTGTGTCATTCTAATTGTCCCCTAACAGCAACCACCAATCTAGTCAGCAATCTGGTAGGCTCTGAAAATCCAAGGACAAAATGAAAAACTGTCTCTTCTCTTGAGGAGCTACCATTTTATTGGGGAGATACAAAAGGTAAATAGATGAGTATGCACGTGATCATCTGAAGACAAGAGAGGGTGTTTTAATAACAAGGAGTATCAGGAAAAGACTTCCTGTGGGAGATGGCCCATGAACTGAGCCTTGAGCTAGAGGTTTTCATAGAACTGAGAAGGGTGTATGTTCCAAGCATGGGGGAAAGTTTATGCAAAGTCATGGAAGGAAGAGGTGGAATGTCACATTTTGGGAGCAGCAAATAGGCCGTCTGAGCTGGAATGATATCAAGGTATAATAAGCCTGGAAAGAAAGGATGAAGCCAAACTCTGAATGGCTTTAAATGTCAAGCTGAGGAGGTGTGTGTGTTTTTTTAAATTTTGTTGTTTGTTTTTTATCCTAGAGGTAACAGGGAACCATTGAAATTACTTGAGTGAGTGTCATGATCAGATCTGTGCTTTAGGAGGATTATTTTGATAGCTATGATAGAATGGATCAGAGAGAAGAAAGACTGGAAATCAGGAGTCCAACTGCGAGACTATTACAAGGAGCCAAGATGAAAGGTATTGGAGACCTTATTAGGCTGCATGAAAAGAGACAATGGGATAGGATATGAGCCATGGAAACAGAAGTGGAGTGGGGAGAGGGGAATAGCAAAGGCGTCTGGAGAGTGAGAAGCAAAGCCAGAAGAAGATCCCCTCCCCTGAATGGAGGAGAAACTCACCAATGGGAGAAGGGGGCTGGCATGGCAGGAGGACGATTCAGGGTGAGAAGGCCTCAGGCACTGGGGAAGTTCCAGGGTAAGATGGCAAATGAGTCACGGAGACAAAGTCCAAAATGTCAGAAGCACAGTCAGGAGGGAAAAAGAACCTGCCAAAATTCATACCTCATATTAATCATTCTGGTTATTACTATGGAGGAACCAGATTCTCTGACCTGTGGTTTGACAATAGGGACTACATTGAGGGATGGGAACCTTCTCAGGGTCTACACTGGTGGGGGAGGAAGAGGAGTTTATAACAGACAATGGAACTGGGGCAGAACTTTCTCCTTTTCTTTAGTTTCAGTTGGTGAAATCTTTGGATTTATAGGATTTAAGGCTGGAAGGCCCTCAGACAAGGGCCCTTCTAGTTTAACTCCTTCATCCTACACATGAGAATACTGAATCTCAGTTAGGTTAAATAACTGGTCTAAGGTCACAAAGGTAGTATTTAGCAGAGTCAGAATTCAAACCCAGGTCCTTTGATTCCAAATCTAATGATCTTTTTCCCCCAAATGTAGCAAACTGCTTGTCAATGGTAGGGAATGTTTTCCCCCCTTTTTTCTTTTTGTGTTCCTAGCTCCTAGTTCAGTGCCTTTTGGGGGTGTGTGTGTGTCAATGAGGGTTAAATGACTTGCCCAGGGTCACAGAGCCAGTAAGTGTCAAGTGTCCGAGGTGGGATTTGAACTCAGGTCCTCCTGAATCCAGGGCCAGTGCTTTATCCACTGCACCACCTAGCTGCCCCCAAACTGCTTGTCAATGAAGATGATGCTAAAATCCACATCTCAGTATCCAATCCCCAATTCCCACACTGGGGAGAAGGAAAATTGTAAAGGCATCAGGTCTAGGATAAGGAATCTTTGCCCTGATGAGAACATATATATCATGTTGTGTTCTGGGTGCCATGTTCTAGGGAAAATATCAATAAAATGGAGGATAAGGAGGGTAATCAGCATGGGGCAGAGCGCTGAGATTGTATTTTATAAGCATCATTTGAGGAAACTAGGAATGTTGAACTTAGAGAAGAGAAGGAGGGGTGGCAGTATAGCTATCTTCAAGTATCTGAAAGGCCATCACAGTGGGGGAGGATTGAAGTTTTGTTTTTGTTTTTCTGCTAGGTCTCAGAAGATAGAACTAGGAGTAGTGGGTGAAAGTTGCAGAGGCAGAATCAGGCTTGGTACCAGAAAAACATTCCTCTTGGAAATATCTTGAAGTGGAATGGCTTGCCTGAAGTGGTAGTGAGCTCCCATGATGAAATCTGCTCCCCACTTCCTGACTGACATGCTACATCACCTCCTGGTGATGGACAGAGTGCAGATTTAGACATACATTTCTTGGACATGACCAGTGGGGGGATTTGTTTTGCTTGACTAGGCATATTTATTACAAGGATTTTCTTTTTCTTTTTAATAGAGGGGAAGAGTAAGCTAGGGATAGGAAAGAGAGAAGATAGATTTTTATTAACTGAAAAAAAATAAAGAACATAAATAAGAGGAGAGAAATCCTCAGACGGTAGATAGAGTGTATTGTGAAGGTACGGAGGGGATTCATTAGTTGAGCACTAAGAGATTGGATGGTCTAAGAGGACACTTTCAATACTGTGCCTGTGACAAGGTAGAAAGGGAGTCTGTTTCCCCTGACTTACTTTCCATCATCTTCTCACCCAGGGTAGGATAGCTCAGGGAGCCAGGTCTGAGGTGCTTTCTAGAGCCTCTGGTTCATGGGTTCTCCAGGCTCTACAGAAAGGTAGGCTCTCATTTCCTCTTCTGCCCCTTCTGCTCCTGCTCCTCCTCTTGTCACTTTCTTGGCCTGGCTATCTATCTCCTCTGCCTAAATGAATGACCTTGAGCTGAGCTAAAGGTCAATAAAATGATCTGCTAAGTGATGCATCCGCAGTGGCACATGGATCATGAATCAGCTCCAAAGGCCTCAAGCAGAACCATGTATGGATGAAAGAGTAGATGAGTAATGTTGGGAGCCCCCCATGTATCTTGTGCATACCTGTGTGCATGCACATGCACATGCACATCATTGTGTGGATACATGTATATATTTTTATGTGTGGGCATGTGTATTCTTGTGTATATGGGTAATGTATGCATGTCTGGTGCATATGAATTCATTTAAGTACATTTAAGAGCATGATTTCCTGGACAGGGAACTGTATTTGGAGTCAGCAAGACCAAGGTTCAAATCCCACTTGAGATACTTACTAGCTGTGTTACCCTGGGCAAGTCACCTAATCCTCTGGGCCCTGGGAAGTGGGTGGGGGTAGCGGATGGGAGGTGAGAGGATAGGGCAAAGGGAACTGGTATTTATTGACTGCCTACTATGTGCCGGTCATTGTTAAGTACTTTATGGATATGATCTCATTTGATCCTCACAACATCCCTGGAGGTAGGTGCTATTACCCTCATTTTATAGTTAAGGAAGCTAAGGTAGGTAGAGGTAAAGTGCTCTGCCCGAGGTTATACAGCTAGTAAGTGCCTGAAGCTGGAAGTGAACTCAGGATTATTATTTTTTTTTTTTAGTGAGGCAATTGGGGTTAAGTGACTTGCCCAGAGTCACACAGCTAGTAAGTGTTAAGTGTCTGAGGCCGAATTTTAACTCAGGTCCTCCTGAATCCAGGGCCGGTGCTCTATCCACTGCGCCACCCATCTGCCCCGGATTATTTTTACTGTAAACTCAGGATACTGCCACAGATGAGGAAACTGAGCTTGAAAAAGGTTAAGTTTCTTCATCTGTAAAATGGGGAGGGGGGTTAGACTCAGCCCCTAAAGTTCCTTCTAGCTCTAAATTTCTAATCTTACGATATATGAATGTACGTGTGTATGTGTGTGTGTATGTGTGTAACTGAGGGTGTGGATGTGTGTGTAGAATGATAGCCCCTTATATTTCTATAGTGCTTCCATGCTTCTTTGATGCACTGTCTTTAATTATCTCATTTGAGCTCTATGCCAGTTCTTTTTTTTTTGAGGGGGGGTGTGTGTGGCAATGAGTGTTAAGTGACTTGCCCGGGGTCACACAGATAGTAAGTATCAAGTATCTGAGGTCGAATTTGAACTCAGGTCCTCCTGAATCCAGGGCCAGTGCTTTATCCACTGCACCACCTAGCTGCCCCCATGCCAGCTCTTTAAGGTGATTTATGTCTGTACTGTATCTGGGGAGGCTACAGGGACTCAATGGTTCATGGGTCGGCATTATCTAGTACAAAGAGTTTTTGGAAAGTTGTCAGTTCTATATATGGATGGATAATGTTAACATCATCTCATTAATATTTCCCTATGTCTTTTGAGATCTTACATATTTATTTTGGTTAATGTCCAAATTAGCCAGGTAATGTCACCATTAGCTAACACCAGACCTTTACCATATCATATGGTAAAAATAGTAAATATTATGTAAATATAGAATGTATACCTACCCTCAATCCCAGAATCAATCAGTCTATCTACATAGATATATACGCACATACATACACATATACATTTATACCTCTGTATAAATATACTCACATAATCCATATATATGTATACAAAGGCATATGTATATGTGTGTATATACACACATACGCAGTATAAATAGTCATATATACCTTCCCTGTATGTTGTGTGCACATCTTCACAAACAATAGCAACATTTACAGCATATATATATGCAATATATATATATATATATATATATGGAATATAGAAAATACAGACTTCTATGATACTTTTCTTATACTGTGTGCATACCTACATACATACCCAAAGCATATGTCATTGGATAAGGAGTTCTACATACACATATACACACATACTCCTCAATTAACAAGATACTCTATGCCTTGATACTTTTATCAGGTGAGAACTCATCTTGGAACAAGTCACTGTATCAATGGGTATCTGATATATAAACAAGAAAGTCTCCACCCTGAGGTGTGAACCTTTCAAACTTGTTGAATAAGGTAAAAAGCATGGTGGCTCACCAAGCAAGCTAACCAGCTTCACAGAGCTTTCAAGAGCAGAGAAATGTCATCAGTTTCTCAGTCCAAAAGCGTGCAGTCCAGCAGTAGATGTCAGTTCAGGAATGAAAGATTCCAATCTTAGTCAAGGCCCTTAAAGAAAACCATTCTTGTGGAGAGGAGAGAATCTATCCCTTTCTTCCCACCTCTCTCCTCTACTGCCATTGACCATGTCATTAAATAGAAGGGACCACAGTACACAATAAACCTAACCAGAAGCCAAAAGGTGACTGCCAAGGACAATACAGATACACAAAGATATATGGATACAGGGAGATTGCCCCCCCCAAGGGAGGGAAGCAGCTTCAGAGGGCATGAGCACCCATGGTGGAGAGGATATGCTGACTACTCCTGGAACCCAGTAGAGAACTATACCTAACGATTTTATAAGGACTCTAGGAAGAGAGGAAAGGACTTCCAGTAACTAGGAATAGTGTGTTACAACACTGCCACAAATACCTCTCTATGGGACCTTGGGTGTGCTAGAGGAATGTGAGCTACTTAAGATTGAGGACTGGCTAGCTTTTCTCATTGTAGCCCCAACACTTAGCACGATGCTTGACACATAGTAAGTGCTTAATAATTTTTTCATTAATTAATTAATTAATCTATTCGTTCATTGGTCTTAACCCCACCAATAAGAGTCAGCAACTTCAGTTACACATGGGTCTGGATCAAGGTAATGAAACTCCGTCTCCAGTGAGCTCTAGTCATTTTTCAGTCAGGCTAGTCCAGTCTTGTCCCATCAAGATTGGGAACTTGAGAAGGAAGGATTAGGAAATGAAGAGGGGAACTTTCTGAGCATCTTAACAGATATGAATAATATGTGAAAAAGATGCAAAATAGAATGCCGGATGGGGAACCACAAGGAAGGGATGGATTGCGCCCTACGGGAGTACATATCTGTGTATGTTACCATTTGGGAGTAGAGCAGTCAGAGAGTGTATATATAGTGTACATGTATGTTTTTTGGAAAAGATGGCATATGTATTTTCATATCAGCAGGCCTCAGGGGAGGGGAAGACAAGATTTTCATCTAATGGCTTCATCAGTCTTTCCCAATACTCTGGAGCCATCACATCTGCGGAAGGATGTTCTGTGATCAATCCCCATCACCTCACAGGTTCACAGGATCATAGACTTAAAGTCATAAGGGACCTTAAACTTCATCTAGTCCAACCCCCTCATTTTACAGATGAAAAAAACTGAGGTCCATACGTGTTGAGTGACTTGTCAATCAATGGTTACCAGGTAATAAGTGGCACAGCAGGGATTTGAACTCATATAGGTCCTCAGAGTCCAAATGCAGTGATCTATTTATTATGCTCTGGTGGGACTCAGCAAATGGCCAAATCTCATCAAATTTTACCCTGATAGGGTCAAGGCTCTTGACTGTCTTTTCTCAATTGGCCCTAGCCCTTGCCTTCATCCAGACCAGCCAGTGAAGCAAACTTTAATGCAAGAAGGCGCCTAATTAATAGGATTTCCAAGCTAATTAAGATGATCTTTCTCCTCTTGTTTAAATCTCTCAGCTAGAGCTGAGGGGAGATTGGCCAAGCAGGTCCTGCAGCTGGAGTTTAACCTTCAGCATGCCTTGTATAGACAGAGGAGAGCATCTTCCCCATGGTACAATAAGAGGAGCCCAGCATGGACTCGGGCAAAATGACTGACCAAAAAAAAAAAAAAAAAAAAGCTCAATCATGCTGCAAGAGCCCTGGAAGGTCTAGAGGGGACATTCTTCTCCTTTCACACAAACTCCCATTCCTTGGCACATCAGCACCAAGAGCCACCATATTATTAGTATCTGGAGTAGGAAAGATATGGGGTGAATCTTAGGAATAACTTTCTTACAGAGAAAGGTGGAAGGCATAAGTGAATGAAGAGACAGGAGAAAGGGAAGAAGTTTAGAGCCAAATTGACTCATATTCATGAAATGTTGCAAATTATTTGCATAGTAGGACCCTCTTCCTTTTTGCTTCCACCTCTTTATTATCTCTTAGCTTCAATTAATGTTTCTGTCTCTCTTTTGTCTGGCATTCTGGCCCAACGCACTTCCCCAGTGTTATGTTGGTAACACTGGTCTTACTCTAGGCCTTTTCCCTGGTTATCTCCCATCCTGCATAACTCTCCCTCCTTAATTCTACCTACTGACTTCCCTTGCCTTCTTCAAGATGCACCTCAAATCCTACTTCCTGCAAAAATTCTTTCCTGGCCTCCCCACATCCATAAGCCCTCCCAAATGCTACTGCTTTCTTTCTGAGATAATCTTCCATTTTCTCTGTCTCTCTGTCTCTGTCTCTCTCTTTGCATCTCTGTATACACATATACACACAAATATCTTATACACACACACATCTTCTGTGTATATGGCTGCTCAAATGTTGTCTCCTCCAATACAATGTAAACAAGGACCACATTTTTGCCTTTCTTTGTACCCCTCAGCACTTCACGATGCTGCTGCTGCTGATGATAGCGAGTACTTGCTATGTGCCAGGCACTTGATAAATATTATCTCATGTGATTGTCACAACAACTCTGGGAGGTAGGAGCTATTATTATCCCCAGTTTACAGCTGAAGAAACTGAGGCAGACAGCAGTTAAGTGATTTGCCCAAGGTCACACAGCCAGTAAGTGTCTGAGGCAGGACTTGAACTCAGGTCTTCCTGTCTCCATGGTCCGTACTCTATCCACCCTACCACTTAGCTGCCTGCACTTAGCACAGTGCCCCCAAAATAGTAATATTAAGTGCTCAGGTACCTTCCAACTATAATAGCCTGAGATTCTATCATCATCTACTGCTAAGAATTACAAGTAGTCAACATTCAGCCTCATTTCAACCAAGCTCCAATTTTCTTTCCACTTCAAGTTAGAGTTTCTTCTAATCCCTCCCATCAACTCTTAGGGTGACTGCTCCTTTGCACCACTGATCTCTCCCATTATGAAGCTATACCCAAGCAAATATGGGGAGAACCATTTATTTACACAGACTATAGAGTTATAAATCATAAATCCAGAGTCGGAAGACACCTACAGGCCGTCTAATGCAACCCCCTCGCTTCACAGATGAGGGAAAAAAAAACAAGTCCCAGAGAGGTGAAATTGTTTTCTCATTGTCACATAAGTAGGAAGTTCAATTCATTAAACATTTATTAAGTACCTAATATGCACTGTGTTAGAGCTCAGTTTTTGTTTTGGTTTTTTTTTGTGGGGCAATGAGGGTTAAGTGACTTGCCCAGGGTCACACAGCTAGTAAGTGTCAAATGTCTGAGGCCAGATTTGAACTCAGGTCCTCCTGAATCCAGTGCTGGTGCTTTATCCACTGTACCACTTAGCTGCCCCATGCATTGTGTTAAGCACTGGATATTGCCATGACCGAGATTTGAGCTCTGCTTTCAGACTTCATATACACTGGGTATTTGCATTATGTGTTACATACTCAATAGGCTCAACCCCATGGTTTAAATATCCCTTTAAAGGAGACCCCCAAGGGGGAGTCCTCCATAACATTCACTCAAAAGACTGACACAAACAGAAATGTGCTTCTTTGTGAGGAAGTGAGTTCTCCGTATAGTGAAGTTCTTCAAGTGGAGACTGGATGAGAGTATTTGTTAGGGAGATGGGAGAGGAGATGCCTACTTGCTAGGTAGGCTAGACTAGAGATCTGCTAGCTCTCTTCTAGCTCTGAGGTTTAATGAAAAGGAGAGGAAACAGAAGCCCGACACCCTAATTTGTTTTCATAACCCAAATATGCCTTCTTTGAAGTCTTCCTTGGAGGCTCACAGTGGCAGGGAGGTGACCCTGAGTACTCATCTCAAAGGCTATGTCAGTGTGAGCACAAGCTCTGGCAGTTGTGCCAAGCTCCCAGCAGAAATAATAATAGCACTTACCTCATGTGGTTGTTTGTGAGGAACAAATGAATTAACATATGTAAAGTGCTTTACAAACCTGAAAGGTATGGGGTCTGGCTATGATGAACTGAGTCTTTCATTTCTGCTGACCAGCCTGCCCTAAATTCAGAGAGGCTCATCACCAAATTGCTTGTGGGGGGGTGGGATTAAATTTTAAGTATGATGACTCATGAAGACCACCTACAAGACATGGAGGGCTGTGATCCTGCCTTGGTGGAGGAGTATGCACAACAGCAAAATCATTCATTCTTGTCTCGTCACCAGTTGGCCCCCAATCCCCTAATGTTGGCAATTTCTCTCTCTTGAAACCTATTTTGAATATACTTTGCATTTACTCATATATGTATGTTAAAACTGCTCTCTCCAAGGTGATCAAAGACCTTTTAATTGCCCAATCCAATGGTCTTTCTCAATACTCATCCCTCTTGGACTTCCTGCAACATGTGACACTTGACCAGGCATCTAGAAGGCACAGTGCATAATGTTTTGGTTCTGCTCACTCCACTTTGCATTAGCTCATATAAGTCTTTCCAGGTTTCTGAAACATCCCCTTCATTGTTTCTTTATAGCACAATAGTGATCTACCATATGCCCTTTTTTTTTTTTTTTGCGGGGCAATGGGGGTTAAGTGACTTGCTCAGGGTCACGCAGCTAGTGTCAAGAGTCTGAGGCCAGATTTGAACTCAGGTCCTCCTGAATCCAGGGCCAGTGCTTTATTCACTGCACCACCTAGCTGTCCCTCCCCATTTGTTCTTGAGGAAATTGAGGCAAACAGAAGTGAAGTGACTTGCTCAAAGTCATACAGCTGGCTGGGAGCAGCTAAGTCTTTCTGTCTGTCTTTGTCTTGTTGGCAAAGAGTCTGTCGCAGCTAGAGTACCAGTCAACACCTTCCAGGGGCCCCAGGAGTTTAGGGTCTCATTCTTGATCAAAGCTACCCAGATGTAGGAAGGAGCTGAACAGGAGCTCTAGAGATAGCTGGTTCTCTACAGCCTGAGGCCTGGAAATGGAGACTGATCTTTAGTAAATAAAATGTAAAGAACTCTTTGGGAGAAACTTTGTGACCCCCCCCCCAACTTTTACTTATGATCCTCCAAAGGAGGAGAGGGGACATGGGAAGGGATGATTGTTGGAGAAGGTCAGACCAGATGGCATCTTGTCCTCTCTGCCCCCAAGGAAGAGAGCCCACCTCAACCCTGATGGCTTTGGAGCTTCACCTGGTTTGGAGGCTTGCCCAGTTCTCTGTTATACTTGCCAGCAAGGATTTCCTTGGATCCATCCTCAGTCTTTTCTTCTTCAGGAAAAGATTCCAGGTAGACAAAGAAGGTGAAGGGGGCTTGATAGGAAGCCCTACTTGAGTGCTGCATTTATTCAGGGTTGGGACCTACTGAGACGAGATTCAAGAGTTCCTAAAAGGGTCCTCGATTGGAACTGGAAGGAGCCCTAGTGATCTTCTGGTTTAACTCTCCTCATTTTATAGGAGAGAAAACTAAGCCCCATCAAGGGGGAAATGACTTACCAAAGGACTTAGATAGTAAATAGCAGATTGTTTTTTTTTATCTCAGATCCTCTGGTTTAAAGTCAGTATTCATCCTCTCTTACCACACAAACTCTTTCTCTTGAAAGTATGTGAGGTGTTGCTTGGGTCAGGGGCACAGTCAGAGTAAGAAAAAAAAAACCTACACACACACCCCCCACACACACACCCTGCTTAATCCTCGGGGCAGGATAGTCAGAGGGAAGGCCCTGGACTAAGGAAACCAATCCCATCCATCCATCCTTGTTCCTGTTCCATCCTAGAAAAGCCCTTCCTGGGAGGCTGTCAGGAGATTGAAATGCAGGCCTCAGTGGAAACAGTTAAGGAAAAAAAAAGCCTGATCTCCCTCTTCCCTAGGAACAAAAAAACAACACACACACACACATACACACACACCACACACACACACACACGAATAATAAATTAAAGATGCCTGGAAACCCTCTTGGAAGAGCATCAATTCTGAAGATGAAAGTAAATGATTAAAATAATTAATATACTTCAAGTTGACAAGCTGAAGCCAAATCTTGCCAGCGGACATTCGTCAGTAATTAGTTAATTAATCCTAACACAAATTATAAGCCATAACAAACCAGTCAGGCTGAACATAGCCGGCTGTTCAGAATTAAGTTTTAAAAAAAAAAAAAAGAGAAGGAAGTTGGAGTAGGAGGAGAGAAGGAAGAAGAAAAAAAGAGGATGAAGAAAATGAAGAATTGAGAAAGGAGTAAAGAGTGAAATAAAGGGAGGAGGAAAGGAGGGAAGAAGAGGAGGAAAGGGGGAGGCCCATGAAGGAAACAATCACATTTAGCCAAAGAGAAGAGCTGTGGGTTAGCATTGCGTGGGTGCAGTCACTGATGGGCAAATCCTGCAGGATCCTTGAACTGTGCCTACTTGAGGGAAGGGAGAATGGGCCCCTCATCAGCATGAAGGTGTGGGAGAAGCAGAGATTTCTAGAGCAGAGGAGGTGCTTGGCCTGGGCCAGGTCTGAATGTGGATACAGATGGATGATGGATAAGTCCTAGAAAGAATCCTGCAGGCCTTCCCAGGTTCCTGTCTAACTTGTTCACTTCCCCATTGGGAGAAGGTCAGGGAAGGAAGATTCAGTGGCCAGGAGGGCCCCGCCCTGGGAGCGTATGCAGGTGCATGGATGTGAATATGCTGTACTTGTGTGCAGGAATCTGGGGGAGCATGATGCCTTTGTGCTTCCACATGTTGGTGCTGGGCCTCTGCGCATGGCTTTGTGTGCCCTGAAGCCATGCTATGTATCTGTGAGCATGCCTGTGGTGTCTGTGTGTGTGTGCGTGCGTGCTTTGCATTATGCGAGCTCTGACCTTCAGAGCAGAACAGAAGGAATACACCCGGGGCCCCGAAGGCTTGAGTTGTCATCTCCACGCATGTGCGTCTGTCGTCGCTCATTCATTTCTGGCCGCTGCCACTGCTGGGCAGGCCACAGGGCATTATGCTTTGAACTAACGTCCTATAAACACTGTCAAATGAAATTTGGCTCAGGGAACATTGTTTCTGTCGACTTAGGGTCAGAATTACCAGCGTCACCCGGCCCAGAGGCAGGTTAGTTATGGAAAAGGATCTCTAAGCACCTAGGGTAAGCCTCTCAGCTTTTCCCACCAGAAGGAAAAGGATAATGTCTTTGGGATGACACACAGATTCTTCAAGAGCTCTTTATTTTTTTCCTCCCTACTCATGTAACAGAGACATTCTAGCCCCTTTGTTCCATTTAGGCCATTCTAACATCTGGGCCTAGCTTCTCTGCTCAATCCTGCATCTGATGTATTCCTGTGTAAGTTCCTGGAGAGCAAGGTGTGTTAAATGTCTTTGTCACCCTAGGATCTAGCCCAGCGCCTTACACATAGTGAGCACTTATTAAGTCTATGGAATTGATCTGAATTAGGATCCAAAATGAGTTTTGTATGGAGTAGGGGTACACAAAAAGACATAACAGTGGTCGAAACCTGTTCTAAATTTTTGTTTCAAATGATCAAAGAATTTTGAGCTGGAAGGCAGTTTAGGGGTCATTTAATCATTTAATTAATCAAATTCATTCATTTTTATTGAGAAAGTAGAGAGATTTATGTGACTTGCCCAATTTCACATAGGTGGCAGGAGGCCAGGATCTGAACCAGGAAATATAAATACAGTTTATAATAAACTGCCTCAATTCAACTATACTTTTTTTTATTAAGTAGTTGTTACATATAGAGCTCTATGCTAGGTTCTGTGGGAGATAGAAAGTTCTGATATATCATAGTCTCTTCCCTTCTATAGATTATAGTCTAGTGGCTCAAGGTATTATAATAGACACAAATACTCTAATTATGTAAGGGACCCAGCAACTGGTGATGTAGCATCAATACAGGCTCTGATTGGATAAGTGTAGGTCTCAGGGAAGATATGCAAAATTTTCAAAAAGTATACAGGGAAGAAGCAGAGAAGGAGAAAGCAGGAAAAGAAAAATGGCTTGGCATTCTGTGTCCTGTCAGAGATTTGGGGACTGTGAGATTTCCTTTTCTCTCCCACAGAGGTCAGACTTTGGACATAATGTAGCAACACTGATGCTAGGCCAGGAGGTTCCATTGCTCCTGGTGTTGCTTGCCTGCTGCCCAAGTTCTTCCTTACCACAGGGAGATCTCATTCCTGCCTTGGAAACAACTTTCCTGAGTCAAGTCCTAAAGACCCAATGTTCCTGTGGCAATGGTGATATGTAAATTGTTATTCCAATTTTCAAGTTGACTTTGGGCTGGGGCTGGGTCTGGCTGGGTCACAGAGACAGGAGTGGACAGGGCTTATGATTCTCTGGGATTAGGAAGGGACAAGAGGATTTTCTCGAGACTGCATTTGCTTTGGACTTTGCTTGGGAGGATGTATTTTCTTTCTATCACAATGCTTTTCCCTAACCTAATTAAACTGTGTTACTTTCTAATATAAGGTCAAAGTGTATATGAATTGGCTGGATCTGAATAGTAGGAGTTTTGAGTGGGTTGGAGTTGAGCCATGAGCATTGGAAATCTGAACCTGAGTCCTGAATAAACCATTAAGGAATATCAGGAAGGCTGTATACTGAGGAGACAACACACACACACACACACACACTGAAAAGTCAGATAGTGAAAGGAAGGAATAAATGGCAGAGGAGACAGAGAACACTTGAGTCAAGTGAAGAGGGGCCTTTTTGGTTTTTTGTTTGTTTTTTAGGAGGAACTTGTCTGAAGATAAAAGGGAAGATTTTTGTTTATGGGATCAAGTATCCATTCTTATTCTAGCATTCTAGTTCCTCCATTATTTAACCCCACTTCCGACCCAACCATATCTCCCCAGTCTTGTCCAATTTGTGTCTCCTGCTCCAACCAAGCATGTGCATCTTGAAATATATCATATTCATTCTGGTATAGCAGGATAGTGTGCTGGAATTGAACTCAGGGAGACTCAGGTGCTTAGAGCTTGGTTAGACAGGGAACACACAAAGGCCATCCACTGCATCTCAAGTCATTGCCAGTAGTCTTGATCTTTGTCTTTCCAAGGAACTCCAGTGCCTCTGTAAGAAAGAGTAAGGCTTGGGGCAGCGAGGTGGCACAGTGGATAGAGCACCGGCCCTGGAGTCAGGAGGACCTGAGTTCAAATCCAGCTTCAGACACTTAATACTTACTAGCTGTGTGTGACCCTGGGCAAGTCATTTAACCCCAATTGCCCCACCAAAAAAAAAAAAAAGAAAAGAAAGAGTAAAGCTAATAGCCATGTGAAACTCTGCCTCACTCCAATTTATGTGTGAGTCAAAAGACATCACCAACAAAATTTTACCATTTTTACCTCCCTCAAAGTCCTGTGGTGACAGGCAAGTGATGAAGCAGCAGGTGTGGATACACTGGGAGCTACAGTCACAACCCGGCATACAGTCAGCCCAGACCATAGAGTCATCTTCTCACTGGATTGAAGCCGCAGTGGGATTTGGCAACCTCCTGGGTGTCTGAGCAAACTTTTTTCAGGACCATGCTGCACACCTCCTGGAGTGAAAAAAGGGCTAGAAAAGGGTTCCTAAAAATCGGCTGCTTCATTAGACCTAACCCTGGCCTGCTTACCACGACAGCCGAGGATCCTACCTGTAGTCAAAACACACCAAAAATGTACAAAACCTTTTGCAAAGATGATTCCATTCATCGATGGAATATGTGCACGCTTATTGACAACACGAAATCCAGTAGACCCGAAAGACAAACAGCTCTTGTTGCAAGAGAACTCAGCAGGTATTGCTTCCAAATAGCAGCCCTGGGCAAAAGAAAGCTGGCAAATGAAGGCCAGCTTACCAAAGTCAGAGCTGGATACACACTTTTCTGGAGAGGTTACAGTGATGGGGAGTACCCTGAAGCTGGCGTAGGTTTCACAATCAAAACTAATCTAGTCAACAAGCTTGTATGGCTCCCCAAAGGACTGAACGACAGATTCATGACAACATGACTGCCACTTGTAGGAAAGCATCACACCACCATCATCAGTGCAAATGCTCCCACCATAATGAACCCTGATAAAGTCAAAGAACATTTTTGTTAAGACCTGGAGACCCTCATCATTAATGTATCAAAAGAGGACAAGCTCATAATTCTAGGTGACTAATACAAGATTAGGCACAGACTATCAGACGTAGCAGGGAGTCCTTGGGAGGAATGGTTGAAAACAGCAACCAGCAACAGTCACTTACTAGTGAAGACTTATGCATCTTATGACCTTCTCATCACCAACACTGTCTTCCATTTATCTAAATGTGATAAAACTTCATGATTACACCCTCACAGCAAACATTGGCATTTAACAGACCATGTTATTACTTTTGTTGTTTTTTTTTGGCGGGGGCAAGGTAATGGGGGTTAAGTGACTTGCCCAGGGTCACACAGCTAGTAAGTGTCAAGTGTCTGAGTTGGGATTTGAACTCAGGTCCTCCTGAATCCAGGGCCAGTGCTTTATCCACTGCACCACCTAGCTGCCCCTAGACCATGTTATTACAAAGAGAAGAGTCAGACAGGATGTGAGAATAAGAAAGGTGATGTGTGGTGCAGAGTGCTGGACTGGTCGTAGACTTATCTTCTCCAAGCTAAATATTCACGTTCATCAAAAGCTGTGGCCCCAAGGCAAGATGACTAGCAGAAGACTTGTTGTCAACAGATTTGAGTACTTCTTCCAGTGTGAACAGTTTGAGGGAAAGCTGAGCCAACACACAGTTGGTCACAGTAGAGCAGAAAAGGAGTGGGCAGCTTTCAGAAATTTGTTGTACAGCACTGCATTTACTTATCTAGAATAGAACACTTGCAAACATCAAGATTGGTTTGATGAAAATGATGGAGAAATCCATAAGCTGCTAAATAAAAAACAAGAACTCCACAGGGTTTACCAGCAGGATAGTTCATCTGTCTCAAGAAGGCAGCGTTTAATTCCATCAAAAGTAAAGTGTCAGTGAAGCTTAGAGAGATGCAAGGATTGCTGGCTCAGTAAGAAGGCAGATGAAATTCAGTTTTACACTGATAGAAACAGCCAAAAGTGCTTTTATGATGCCCTGAAGGCTATTTATAGGCCAAAGACTATGGTACATTTCAGCTACTCAGTTCTGATGGAGCCACACCGATTAGGGATAAGGACATACTCCTGGAGAGATGGGCTGGACATTTCCATGTCATTCTCAACAATCAACCAATGCCGAAGTCATTCAGGTTTAAGCCAATCCCTCTGTAGTCAAATGTCTACCTGAACAAGAGGTTTTGAATACCATTCGGCTCCTCTCCTGTGGCAAAGCCCCTGGTGCTGACTCTATTCCAGCTGATATTTACAAGGCAGGGGGTCCACTGCTCATACAAAAGCTGACTGAAATTTTCCAGGTTATATGGCAAGAGGAGGTAATCCCCCAGAAGTTCAAGGATAGCTCCATTGTCCATCTCTATAAAGGAAAAGGAAATAGGTTGTCCTATGATAATCACAGTGGTGTCTCTCTCCTAGCCATTCTTGACAAGACTCTTTCCAGAGTCTTCCTTAATAGACTGATCCTTAACCTGGAAAATGGTCACCTACATGAGAGCCAGTGTGGCTTCAGAAAGAGCTGAGGAATGGTCAGTATGGTATTTGCTGCTCAGTGACTCCAGGAGAAATGCCAGGAACAGAACAGAGGTCTGTACACGATGTTTGTTGATCTGACCAAGGCCTTTGATACTCTCAGTTGTGAGGGCTTTGTTTGCCCAGAGAAGTTCATCATTGTTTTATGTCAGTTTCATGATGGTATATTTGCATGGGTTCAAGATAATGGACAGTGCTCTCATGCTTTCCCAGTCACCAGTGGAGTGAAGCAGGGACGTGTACTTGTTCCCATGCTTTTTAGCATGATGTTTTCAACAATGTTGCTGTTGGACACCTTCAGTGAGGACAAATATATCAAGGTCAACTATTGCACTGATAGTAAATTATTTAACTTGAAAAGGCTACAAGGAAAGAAGAAAGTGGAGGGAGAGTTGGTACATGACTTTGTTTTCAGATAACTGTGCACTCAATGCAGCCTCTGAGGCTGAGGTGCAACAGAATATGGATTGATTCTCTGCTCCTTGTGCTAATTTTGGCCTGACAACACCAAGAAAACAGAGGTTCTCCACCAGCCAGCACCATACCATCCATACATGGAACCATTGGTTACAGCAGATGGAGAGATTTTGAATGTTGTGGACAACTTCACTTATCTTGACAGTATCCCTTCCAAGGATGTCCACGTAGATGACAAGATTGATACATACATTGCCAGAGCTAGCTCAGTGTTTGGGAAGTTCTGAAGGAAAGTGTGGGAGAGGAGAGGTATCAGGCTCTCTACCAAACTGAAGGTCTACACAGCCACTATGCTGACCTCATTGTAGTATGCCTGTGAAATCTGGATAGTATACCAGCACTATGCAGGAAATGGAATTGCTTTTATCTAAATTATCTTAGGAAGATTCTGAAGATCTCCTGGCAAGATACAGGACACTGATGTCCTTTCTTTCTTTCTTTCTTTTTTTTTTTTTTTGCAGGGCAATGGGGGTTAAGTGACTTGCCCAGGGTCACACAGCTAGTAAGTGTTAAGTATCAGAGGCTGGATTTGAACTCAGGTCCTCCTGAATCCAGGGCTGGCGCTTTATCCACTGCGCCATCTAGCTGCCCCTCACTGATGTCCTTTCTCAAGTTAAACTGCCAAGCATTCAAACTCTACTGCCCAGAGCACAACTCCAATGGGCTGACCACATTGCTCAAATGCTAATTGTACATTTACCTAAAAGAGCATTTTAATTCCTCAATCTGAAGTTTTGGGTTTTTTTGGACTGTTTTCTCTTACAACCTAGCTAATGTGGGAATATTTTCCATGACTACTTATGTATGACTTATTTTGAAATGCTTGATTCTGGTGGGTGGGGGGTGGGAATGGAGGAGGAAGAGAAGTTGGAACACAGAGTTTTAAAAAATTGATGTTAAAATTTGTTTTTTACATATATTTTGGAAAATAAATTTTATTCAATAAAAAAGAGCATTTTACATAGAACTCACACAAGGCAAGAGCTTACATGGAGGTCAGAAGAAGTGATACAAGGACACTCTCTAGGTCTCTCTGAAGAATTTTGGAATCAATTAGGGACATGTGAGACAGTAGCACAGGACTTCTAGGCCTGCTGTGCCTGCATCAAAGAAGGCACTGTGCTCTGTGAGCAAATCAGAATCTCTGCAGCTCAAAAGAAACATGAGATGTGCAAATTTAGAGACACCTCAACCCCAAATGTTCACATGGACTATTTATGCCCGACCTGTGGTAGAGCCTCCCGAGCTCAGATTGCAATTTATTCTGTCAATAGATTGTTTGCACATAGTTGGCTTTTTGTTGCTTTCTCCATTAGAATGTGGGTTCCTTGAGGGCAGGGACTGTCTTTTGCCTTTCTTAGTATCACTGGTGCTTAGTAGGTGCTTCATTAATGCTTATCGACTGACTTCCCCAAAACAATGACACCTTAATGTAGTAATGTTTTAAGATTTGCAAAGCCCCATACACATTATCTCCTTTGATCCTCTTAACAACCCTACAAGACAGATGCTTTATTTACCCCCATTTTACAGATTAAGAACTGAAGCTAAAAGAAGTTGATTAAGTGACTTGTTCAGGGTCATACAGTTAGTGTCTAAATCAGGATTTGAACTCAGGCCTTCTTGTCGCCAAGACAGCATTCTATTGTACCACCTAGCTGCCTCTATTTAACTCCTAGAGAGGTGATTTCCCAACATTAGACAGCAAATCAGCAGAAGGGTCAGAACTAGGATTCAAATGTCCTCACTCACAGAGTCCTTACTTCTAGCCCTACTAAATTGGGGTCTAAGTTTCAGCTTGCAGGTAAGGTTCAGTCACTGTTCTCTAATTGACAATGGATATGCATCCTTGATTCAGGGGGAATCCCATGCCTGGAACTTCATAGGCAGAAATAAACAATCATTTTTGAGTCTTCACTTAGGTTTGGGAATGTTTTTATTGGATACAAACTTCTTGTTTCCACAAGAGTCATCCCTAATTGTTTTCTTTAATTGGGTCATTCAAATTAAGCTTTTCTCCAGGATCCCAGAGAGGCAGGAGGGCAGAAACTTGGAGATCAGTATCATGTAATGGCTCTGAGTTCCACAGAGATATCCATGAAGAGAACCACTTTCTTTCCAGTTACCCAGGCTCACAACTTCAGAGTCATCTCGCTTTATCACTGTTCTTCATCTTACATATCCATTCAGTTGCCCAGTACTGACTTTACCAAAACAACATCTCTCCCATATATCCTCTTCTCTCCATTCATGTAGCTGCCATCTCCTAGTTTAGGCCTTCATCTCCTCTTTCCTGGACTGTTGAAATAGCCCCTTAACTCGTCTCCCTGCCTCAACTCTTTACCCTGTCTAATCTGTCCTCTCTATAGCTGTCAGAGTGATATTCCTAAATCATGCATCTGTTCATACCTCTCTTCTGTCGACTAAACTCCATTGGCTTTGAAGCTATGACCTCTGGAATGAAATACAGACTCCTTTGTTTGGCAAACGATTCCTGTATCTTTCCAAGAAAACCCCAAATGGAATCTCTTACTTTTTTTTTTTTTTTGGTGAGGCAATTGGGGGTTAAGTGACTTGCCCAGGGTCACACAGCTAGTAAGTAAGGGATTCTAGGTAACTAGGAGCAGAGTATATAGAGCAGTGACCTTGGAACCCAGAAGGCCAGAGTTCGAATCCTGCCTCAGACACTTAGTAACTATGTGACCCTGGGCAGGTCACTTAACTTTTTCAACCTCAGTTTCCTTATCTGTAAAATAGGGATAATGATAGTACCTAGCTCAAAGGACTGTTGGGAGGATCAAATGAGATAATGTATGGAGATATTTTTCAAACCTTAAAGTACTAAAAGTGCTAGCAATTCTTTTTATTATAATTATAACAATATAATTGATGAGGAAGAGCTCTTTGGGGAGCTTTCTGAGGTCCTCTGTCTCTGACAGAGTGATATTCTGAGGTCATTGTTCCAAAATCCAGGAGTCATGAAGGTAGATCATCTGCTCTGTGTGCATCCTACATCCCACTCATGCAGTGAATTCAGTTCAATTCAGTTCACTTTGACAAGCATTTCTTAAATCAATCACAGGTGTCCAAAAACTCTGGCATGGGCTCCCATCCCAGAGCATTTGGCACTCTCTTGAACTTTAAAAGCTCACAAGATTACAGCTTAATCCATTCAATCTTCATCAAAGTCAGGGAAAACAGATACAATAGAAACGAACAGAAATCATTCTGACATGCATTTGCAAGTCACATTTCTGCCTATGTGGGTAGAGTAGGCTCCTTCCTCTCTGCTTTAGAGACTGCTTCACTAGTTCTCTCATTTCTCTCTTTCATCTCTCTATCTCTGTCCTCTCTTTCCCTTCTCTCTTTCTCCTATCTGTCTTTCTGTCTGTCTCCCTGTCTGTGTGTCTCTCTCTGTTTCTGTCTGTTTCTGTCACTTGAGCGCGCGCGCGCACACACACACACACACACACACACAGAGTCCTTGCCTTCTGACTCAAATACATCCAGTCAGGAGAGAGAGAAATGGGGGTTTGCTTTGTCTGGTTAGTGCCTTTGGGGCACACACCCAGTTTTGTTTCAGTGGTCAATCAGAAATTCATTTTCCCCCATGTGGGCATTTGTCTTGAAACAGTCTCTAAAGTGGAGAGTAAGGACTCCATGACACCACACACAATTCCAGAATCAGCATTGCTAAGCCTCCCTATGTGGTTTGACAGCAGTTAGAGTATGCTGCATGTGCTCTGAGGACAGGGGTCTCATGGAACAGTCTCCTATTCCATTTGTATTACAACATCCAGCACAGTTCTCTGCATACAGCAGGTACTTAATAAATACAGGTTGGTCCGAAACTCTTCTTTTTCTTTTTTTCTTTTTTGGTTGTTGTTGTTGAGGCAAATGGGGTTAAGTGACTTGCCCAGGGTCACACAGCTAATAAGTGTCAATCGTCTGAGGCCAGATTTGAACTCAGGTCCTCCTGAATCCAGGGCCGGTGTTCTATCTACTGAGCCACCTAGCTGTCCCGGTCCAAAACTCTTAATAACTATTTTCATTGAGACCTTTGGGAGACTCTGTATTTGTTGAAAACATGGATGATCTAATTAATCAGAGGCAACATGGGAAAATGGAAAGAACACCAAGCTTTGAGTAAGGACAATCTGAGTTCAAATCACTCCTCTGACTCTTCCTGACTAGCCGTATGACCCCAAGCAAGTCACTTCACCTCTCTGAGACTCAGTTTCCTCATCTATAAGATGAGGATAATACTAACACCCATCTGACCAGTTTTCTGTGAGAATAAAAGGAGATAGTGCATGGAAAGCACCTCACAAACCTAGAAACAGGATATAAATCTGAGCCATCATGAATAAGATGTATTGTTAGTCACCGATGCAGAGAGCTTGGACCAGATTAGTCAGGGGAGGTTTCCTGGAGAGGTGAGTTCTAAGCATCCTATTTGAGAGGGGAGGTACACAAGGACAGTGCAGAGAAGTGAAGGCATTCCAAGCTCTACTCATCCCATGCTTAATAGCTTCCATTCCCAATGTGGCCCAACCTGTTCAACCTATAGCATCTCTAGGCTATCACTGCCTGGTAGTCACAGACGGGGGAAGGAGGACCCATCAGGAGGCCACTACCCAGGCCAGTTGGGCACAGGTGTCATCTGTCCAGTATGGGTGGTAACCAAATTCCCTCTGGGCGCTGGGCGACTTTATTGATGAAGTTATTCTCTTCATCCAACCCCCCTCCTCCCTTACTTACTCCGCTCCAGGAGGGCTGAGGGCCCTGCTGCTCCCAGAATGATTCTCACCTGCCAATCGATGGCCTGGACACTTGAACAAGTGCTAATCAGCACAATTGACACAATAGGCTGCCCCCTTACAATCCATTTTCACATGGAAACCTGGATCGATTTCTCATTCTTACACTCTCTGACACCACCACCAGCTGTGGACATGTTTTCCTGAGGCTCAGGGTTCAGGGAAGGAGGCTGGTTAACTCTATGAACCCCTGGTTCTATGGGGAACCAGAGGATTAGGCCTTTCAAATACATTTTTTTTCCAAATACCAGGCTTCAGGACTGCCCACCTCAGTCTCAGGCTGAGCTGGTGTCCTAGGATGAGCCATGGTAGGTGGCTGCCCAGAGTTAGCATGCAGAAGGCACAATGAGGGACACATTTTGATATTTCTTTGGGTAAATTCATCTACTTTTACATACCTATGTCAAGGAGCTCTGCTTTCCTCAGATTGAAACCTTCCATAATTTAGAATATAAGTCTAAGTGAGTTGCTTGTAGTACAGAGAGATTAATTGACTTGCCCATAGTTACACAAAAATCAGATCTTCCTTAATCCAAGTCTAGCACTCTGTCTCCTAGGCCATACTCCCTCTGAGGAGGGGAGTTATAGTTTGGTATAGTGAAAAATTGGTAGGGGCAGCTAGGTGGCATAGTGGGTAGAGCACTGGCCCTGGAGACAGGCCCTGAGTTCAGATCTGGCCTTGGACACTTACTAGTTGTGTGACCCTGGGGAAGTCAACCCCAATTGCCAAACGAAGGAAGGAAGGAAGGAAGGAGATAGGGAAGGGGGGAGGAAGGAAGGAGGAAAGGAAAGTGATGGACATGGGTGTCTGAGAGCTCTGAGTTTAAATTCTACCTCCACTATTAACTGTGTTACCATAAGCAAATGATTAAGCTTCAGAACATTTTCCCATCTATAAAACAGGGACAATAATACTTGCACATACTTTTAATGCCAGAAGAAACCCATTCTCTAGGCCCCTTCAGGATTTATTTTGTAATTACACATTCAACAACAGGAAATACTTACGTACGTTTGAAAATGTTTTATACATTTTGACACAAAAGATATTTCTCAGTGAACACTTGTAGAATACAAATTCCTCAAGGGTAGATGCCATTTCCTTTCTGTCTTTGTATTCCCAGTACCTTGCCCAGAGCTGTGCACATAGTCAGCACTTCATAGATGTTGAGTTGCTGAATTGAACAACCAAACAATCCCCCTACAAAATAAATTCCCTGAAGAACATGTTAAGAGAAAGGAAGCATGCCCTTTGGCTTTGGCAGTCCAGTATTAACACTGACCATTTTATTTGGCCAGTTTTGTTGACTGTCCTTTGTCAATTATTTATACCACAACAAACAGGCAGTCTACTATTTTTTATTAAGTGCCTACTATGTGCCAGGCACTTAGCTAAGCATGGGACAAACACTGATTCAGTACCTACTGTAGGCAGAATGTTATGCTCAGTTCCCAGGGAGCTATAAATTTTAAGTCATAGTTGCTGTTCTTTTTTTTTTTGGTGAGGCAATTGGGGTAAAGTGACTTGCCCAGGGTCACACAGCTAGTGTCAAGTGTCTGAGGCCAGATTTGAACTCAGGTCCTTCTGAATCCAGGGCCGGTGCTCTATCCACTGTGCCACCTAGCTGCCCGTTAGAGGTTTTTTTATTTTTTTATTTATTTTTTGTGAGGCAGTTGGGGCTAAGTAACTTGCCTAGGGTCACACAGCTAGTAAATGTTAAGTGTCTGAGGTCTGATTTGAACTCAGGTCCTCTTGACTCCAGGGCCACTGCTCTATCCAGTGTGCCACCTAGCTGCCCCCCATAGTTGCTGTTCTTACAAAACTCACACACTGTGGGGAACATACCTTTATACCTGGAAGAAATATTAGATATGCTCTAGTCCAGGGCTTTTTAAACTTTTTCTACTCACAACCTCTTTTCACCCAAGAAATTTTTACATGACCCCAGATATATAGATATATAAAATAGATATACATAACCTTTTACTGTTACCAAATTTTTGTGACACTCCCATTCAGTTACGTGGCCCCATATGGGGTTGCGACCCACAGTTTAGAAAGTTTTGACCTGGTCCATTTCTGTACTTTATAAGTAAGGAAACCGGGGCTTAAAAGAGTTAAGTAGATCACCCAGGGTGAAAATACCAGAGCAAGGATTTGAACCCAGGTCCTCTGATTCTCCCCTCCTGTATCACTGCCTTGTCATGGTATAGGAGCTTAGGTAGCTCAATGAAACCATGAACTATACGTTATAGGGTTACTGAAGATGGACAAGTCATAGTGCAGAGTTCTGACAAAAGGTGAGCCACTGGGGAAAGAAATGGCAAATGACTGCAGTATCTTTGCCAAGAAAACCCCGAGGACAGTGATAAAACATATGACACTGGAAGATGAACCTCCCAGGTTGGAAGGGGAAGAATAGAGGGCAACTATAAGTACCTCCAGAACGAATGTAGGGTCTGGGTCAAAGCCAGAAGGAAGCTCAGCTGAGGATACATCTGGTGATGAAAGATCAATATTGTATAGGAACCTGGAATGTAAGACCTATGAATCAAGGTAAGCTGGATGTAGTCAAACAGAAGGTGGGAAAATTAAACATCAACATCTTGGGTGTCAGCGAACTTAAATAAGAATTGGGTGAATTTAATTCAGATGATTATTACATATACTACTAAGGGCAAGAATCCCTTATAAGAAATGGAGTAGCCCTCATAGACAATAAAAGGGTGAGAAAAGCAGTACTGGGGTATAATCTCAAAAGTGACAGAATGATACCCATTTGAATCCAAGGAAAACCATCCAATATGACAGTAATACAAGTCTATGCTCTGAACACTGATGCTAAAGAGGTAAAAATTGATCAGTTCTATGAAGACCTACAACTTCTTCTAGATGTAATACCAAAAAAAGATGTCCCATTCATTATAGGGGGCTGGAATATTAAAGAAGGAAAACAAAAAATAATTGGAATAGCTTAGAAGTACAAAATGAAGCAGAGCAGAGACTAATAGAGTTTTATCAAGATAACTTGCTGGTCATAACAAACACTCTTTCAACAACCCAAAAGGTCAATATCAAAATCAGATTGATTATATATTTTGCAACTAAAGATAGAGAAGCTCTTTACAGTCATTTAAAACAAGACCTGGAGCTGATTATGGCTCAGATCGTGAGCTTCTTATTACAAATTTTATTTTTTTTCATTTTTTCATTTTTTTTTGTGGGGCAATGGGGGTTAAGTGACTTGCCCAGGGTCACACTTATTGCAAATTTTAGATTTAAATTGAAGAAAGTAGAGAAAACCATCAGACCCTATAGGTATGACCTAAATAACACCCCTTAGAAATATGAAGGGGAAGTGATGAATAGATTTAGGAGATTAGATCTAGCAGATAGAATGCCTAAAGAAGTATGGACAGAGGTTCACATATGTTGTATAGGAGGCAGCAACAAAAAAAATTTCAAAGAAAAAGAAGAGCAAGAAAGTGAAATGGCTATCTGATGAGATTTTACTAATAGCTGAGGAAGTCAACTGAATGCAGAATTCCTGAGAAAAGCAAGGAGAGAGAAGGTATTCTTAAATGAGCAATGCAAAGAAATAGAAGAAAACAATAGAATGGGAAAGAAAATAGGATCTCTTCAAGAAAATTAGAGATACCAAAGGAATGTTTTATGTCAAAATGGGAATGATAAAAGACAAAAATGGTAGGAACTTAATAAAAGTAAGAGAGATTAAGGAAAAGGTGGCAAGAAAACACAAAAGAACTACACAAGAAAGATTTTAACATCACCACTAACCATGAAAAAATGCTTTAAGTAACTATTAATTAGAGAAATGTACATTAAAACAACTCTGAGTCATCACCCCACACCTAACAGATTGACTAATATGAGACAAAAGGAAAATGAAAAATGTTGGAGAGTATGTGGGAAAATTGAGAAACTAGTGTACTATTGGTGGAGTTGGGAACTGATTCAACCATTCTAGAGAGCAATTTGAAAATATGTCCAAAGGGCTATAAAACCATGCATACCCTTTGACCCAGAAATACCACTAGTAGCTCTATATCCCAAAGACATAAAAACAAAGAGGAAAAAGATCCATATGTACAAAAATATTTATAGCAGTTCTTTTTGTGGTGGTAAATAATTGGAAATTATGGGGATGTCCAACAATTGAGGAATGGCTAAACAAATTGTCTGTGATAGAATACTATTGTGCTATAAGAAATGATGAAAAAAAGAAATGATGAGCAGGATGCTTTCTGAAAAATCTGAAAAGACTTATTGAACTGATGCAAAGTGAAGTGTGCAGAACCAGGAAAACATTGTACACAGTAAGAGCAATACTGTACAATGATCAGCTGTGAATGACTTAGCTATTCTCAGCAATTCAATGATCCAAGATAATTTATAAGGACTTATGATGAAAAACACAATCCATCTCTAGAGAAAGAACTGATGGAATCTGAATGCAGATAAAAGCATACTTTATTTTACTTTTTTGTTTTTCTTTTTTTTTTGGTCTGTGTTTTCTTTTATAACATGACTGATATGGAAATATGTTTTGCATGGCTACACATGTATAATCCATGTCAAATTGATAGCCTTCTCAATGAGGGGGAGGGAGACAATTTTGAATTCAAAGTTTTAAGAAACAGATATTAAAAATAATTTTTGCATGTAATTGGGGGGAAATAAAACATTAAAAAATAATTCAGGGGGCAGCTAGGTGGTGCAGTGGATAAAGCATTGGCCCTTGATTAAGGAGGACTGGAGTTCAAATCTGCCCTCAGACACTTGACACTTACTACCTGTGTGGCCCTGGGCAAGTCACTTAACCCCCATTGCCCCACAAAAACCCCAAACAACAACAACAAAAATAATTCAAGGGGCAACTAGGTGGCACAGTGGATAGAGCACCAGCCCTGGAGTCAGGAGTACCTGAGTTCAAATTCGGCCTCAGACACTTAACACTTACTAGCTGTGTGACCCTGGGCAAGTCACTTAACCCCAATTGCCTCACTAAAAAAAAAAATTCAAAAAATCAATAGCTCCTAGATTTGACAAATTCTTATTGAATAAGGCTGAGTTTACTGGTTTGAGGGGGGAAGATTCTGCAAGCTAAGCTTTAGCAATATGAAAACTGAGAATTACCAAAACAGACTGGTTTCTGAAGAGACAGATGAACTGGAGACCAAATTGCCAACATTTGCTGGATTATGGAGAGAGCAAGAGAGTTACAGAAAAATATCTCTTTCTGCTTCATTGACTACACTAAAACCTTTGACTGTGTGGATCACAACAAAATGTGGCAAGTCCTCAAAGAGGTGGGAGTACCAAATGATCTTGTCTCCTGAGGAACCTGTATGTAGGTAAAGAAGCAACATTTAGAAAATAACATAGAGCAACTGATTGGTTTGAGATTGGAAAAGGAGTATGACAACTGTGTATTATACTGTCACCTTATTTATTTAATTTATATGCAGAGTACATCATGGGAAATGCCAGGCTGGGTGAATCAAAAATTGGAATTAAGGTTGCCAGGAGAAATATAAACAATCTCAGGTATGCATATGACACTACTCTCATGGCAGAAAGTGAAAAGGAATTAAATCTTTTGATGATGATGAAAGAGGAGAGTGCAGCTAGGTGGTGAAGTGGATAGAGCACTAGCCCTGGAGTCAGGAGAACCTGAGTTCAAATCCAGCCTCAGACACTTGACACTTACTAGCTGTGTGACCCTGGGCAAGTCATGTAACCCCAATTGCCTCACAAAAAATAAAGGAGAGTGTAAAATTTGGCTTGAAATTTAACATTAAAAAATCATCCTTTAACATCTTGACAACTGGTCCCATGACTTCCTGGCAAAAAGAGGGAGAAGAAATGCACACAGGTCAGATTTTCTATTCTCAAACATCACTGGAGATGGTGACTGCAGTCATGAAATTAAAAGATGCTTGCTCCTTGGAAGGAAAGCCATGGCAAAAATGGATGGCATACTAAAAAGCAGAGACATCACCTTGCTGACAAAAGGTCTGTCCAGACAAAGCTGTGGTTTTTCCAGTAAGCAATGTATGGCTATGAGAGTTGGACCATAAGGAAAGCTGAATGCTGTGGAATTGGCATTTTCAAATTGTACTGGAGAAAAATTTTGAGAGTCCTTTGGACAACAAAGAGATCAAATCAGTTAATGCTTAAAGAAATTAATTCAAACCATTCATTGAAAGGCCAAATACTGAAGCCAAGGGTTAAATATTTTGGCCATATAATGAAAAGACAGGACTCATTAGAAAAGAGCCTGATGTTGGGAAATATTGAAGGCAAAAGGAAAATGGGATAGCAGAGGATGAAATGGATAGATAGTGTCATGGAAGCAATGAAGATGATCTTGTACAGACTTCAGGAGATGGTGGAAAATAGAAGGTCCGGTCATGTTATGGTCCATAGGGTCACAAAGAATCAGACATGATGGAGTGACTGAACACCAACAACAAACTAACCTCTGGTTCTAGATCCAGCACTTTCCACACTACCAAACTAGCAAGTTAAGCCACAAATACTAAGAGTGACAATACATAATGTTATATGACAAGTGCACAAGAAAATGTAAAGTCCTACATGACAGTCTGAAGCATAAGGTTCTTCCTGATAAGGAAGATTTCCGGGAGAAAGTAGCATTTGAATTGGAATTGAAAAGAAGAGTTTGCTAGGCATGGTGACACATGGCTGTACTGTGCTACTGGAGAAGCTGAGGTTGGTGGAACACTTGCTTTTGGGAGCCCTGAGCTGCAGTAGAGCTAAAGGTGATCAGGTGTCTACACTAAGTCTTGCATCAATATGGTGATCCCCCTGGAGTATAGGATCATCAGGGGTCCTAAGGAAGGACAAGTCAGTCCAGGTCAGAAAGGGCAAGTCAAAAAAAAAAAAGAAAGGGCAAGTCAAAAATTTCTGTGACAATCAGCTGCAGGGGGACTCAGTCTCAAAAAAGAAAGGAGAAGAATGGCAAAAATTTTAAAAGGAAAGAGAGGGGAGGGCATTCTAGGGAATGGGGAAGAATGGGAGCAAAAAGTTCATAGGCAAGAGAGCTCAGAGCAGATTCTAACTATATGGCAAAAGTATAAAATACTTTAATATTAGATCCCCCTGAAAAAGTGCTTGAGGGCAGGGATTGTTTAATTTTTGTCTTTGTATCTCCAGTACCTAGCAGAGGGCCTTGCCCATAATAGGCATATAATAAATGTTCAATTGAATTGACAAGGCCAGACACATCAGGTGGTGCTGGATTGGAGAGGGCCTTGAATGCCAGGGAAAAAGAGTTTGAGGGAGGGCCTGGGTGGTTTGGAACAGGAGAATGACCTAGGCAGAATCTGTGATCAGGCAAGTCACTTGTATTACAGGGAAGGCCAGGTCTTTCAGTGGACGGTCTGAGTTGCCCAAGAAAGGAAAAGTTTTCAACCTTGTTCAGATTCTTTGGCCCCCAGCTGCCAGCTCCTTCCCCTGGGCCCCAGGTTGGGGGATGGGGGTGAGGGCGGCATCACTATTGATCTGGTGCCAGGCTGAGCGGGTAACAGGTGCAGCCAGGAGGCCTCTGGGACTCCTGCGTGGCACCAGCTTCCCTATTCTCCAGCAGGTTTTGTCCAGGGAGGCTACAGATCATGATCGAAACATAAACTGACACAAATCTCTTTTTGTAGACAGTGTTTACCACCCATCTGTCCAAACACAGTGGCTCAGTGGGGGAGGAAAAAGGAAGCAAGGGAGAAAGGAGGAGGAGAGAAGGAAGCTGGGCAGCAGCTCTGACAGTGGATGCTTCTTATGGGTGTCCAGCCCCACAGGTTAGCTGAAGAAGTATTGGTCTCCTCACCCTTAGGTGCAGTTCTTCATCAGTCCCCTCCTCCTTCCCATTCTCCCCCTACCTAAGATCCCCCAGTGCCCTTTCTGGGAAGCAACTGCAACCAAAAACCAAGGACCAGTGAGGATGACAATCCCCAACGCTACCCTGAAATTTGGCGGGAGCTGTCCTACGTGCTGAAACGGCTTTACAAGGTAGCTTCCACTATTCGACTTCCTTGCTTGAGAAGCTTCAATGGCTCCCTATTGCCTCTAAGATAAAATTCAAATCTCTGTTTAGCATTTAAAGTCCCTCACAAACTGGCTCCAAATTCTCTTTTTTCCCAGACTGGTCTTACATGACTGCCCCTCACTCAGCTGACATTCCAGTCAAACTAGGCTACTTAATGCTCTCTGTATGTCATTCCATATCTTTCTTGGAATACACTTCCTCCTCCCCTCCACCTGTGGAGATCACTCACTCCCTTCAAAGCCCAGATTCACCCAGGTATTAGTCCTTCCCATTCTTGCCTGCCTGAAATTACCTTGTACTCATTAAAATATAAGATGCTTGTAGGCAGGTTACATTTTTCCTTTTTATTTGTATCCCCTGCACATTAGCATAATGTGCCAGTACACAGTAAACATTTAATAAATGCTCATTGGTTGACTGCTTGATACCTATTTTTATACTTACTTATCCCTGAGTCTGTCGTTTTTCCAGTCAAGTACAATGCTCTCTCCTAGAGGGCAGGGACTCTGTTTATTTTTGTTTCGATATATTCCCATTGCCTAGCTTTTAATAGGTTTTTAGTAAATGTCTGTAGAATTGAATTATTATTAAATACCTGCCAAGGTTGAATGGTATTATAAAAAATATGAGCCCCCTCCTTAAGATCCCCTTTGCTGAAGATTTTTCCGCGCAGTCTTTCCTGATCCTTCCAACTACTATGGTCTTTCTCCTTCTCTAGCCCCTTTGTATTGGCTTTGTATTTATTCTGTACATATTTAAGCAAATACTTATTATCTCCCCTATTAGAATGTAAGTTTCATGAGAGGAGAGATTTCTTCCTTCTTAGTATTTGGATCCCTAGGGTCTAGCACAGTAACTGGCATATAGTAGGTGCTTAACAAATGCTTATTGATTGGATGGTGTAAAAGACTATAGGAGAAATAAATCAATAAACAATATAGACTAACTCTAAATCCTTTAATTCTTACACCCTGACCAAAACCTCCTGACCATCATTGTCCACATTTCTAGAGGGCTTTAAAGTTTAAGATACACTTTTCTCACAATATTCTGACAGAGGTATCATCCATATTTTACCCTGCTGCCCTTCAGGCATCAGAAGACCTTTCCTGATCCACCCAGTGCTTTCTCCTTAAAGGTGACCTTGTATCTATTTTATATGTATCTTGTGAATATCTATATGTTTTCTCCCTGTTAGAATATAAGCTCCTTAAGGTCAGCTATTGTTTCATTTTGTATCTCCAGAAATTAGCAGAGTGCCTGACATGTAATAGGCACTTAATAAATGTTTGCTGATTGATTAAAAACTTGTCAGTTATTATCATTATTATTATTACCCAGACTGAAGCAAGATGAACTGTGTTGTTGTTCAGTTGCTCAGTCATGTCTGATTCTTTATGACCCTATGGACCATAGCATGCCAGGCCCTTCTATCCTCCACCATCTCCTGAAGTCTGTACAAGATCATCTTCGTTGCTTCCATGACACTATCTATCCATCTCATCCTCTGCCATCCCATTTTCCTTTTGCCTTCAATCTTTCCCAACATCAGGCTCTTTTCCAACGAGTCCTGTCTTCTCATTATGTGGCCAAAGTATTTACCCTTTGGCTTCAATGAAGAATTTGAATTAATTCCTTTAAGCATTAACTGATTTGATCTCTTTGTTGTCCAAAGGACCCTCAAAAATCTTCTCCAGCACCCCAATTTAAAAATGTCAACTTTGCAGCACTCAGCTTTCCTTATAGTACAACTCTCACAGCCATACATTCATTGCTACTGGAAAAACCACAGTTTTCTCTGGACAGACCTTTTGTCAGCAAGGTGATATCTCTGCTTTTTAGTATGCCATCCAGATTTGCTATAGCTTTCCTTCCAAGGAGCAAGCATCTTTTTTATTAATTAAAATTTTTTCTCAATTACATGTAAAGATATTTTTTTACTTCAAATTTTTCTCCCACCCTCCCTTCCCTCCTCCCTCCCAAGGCCAGCAAGCAATCAGTCTGCATTCAGACTCCATAGTTATTTATTTATTTTTTTTTTAGTGAGGCAATTGGGGTTAAGTGACTTGCCCAGGGTCACACAGCTAGTCAGTGTTAAGTGTCTGAGGTCGGATTTGAACTCAGGTACTCCTGACTCCAGGGCCGGTGCTCTATCCACTGCGCCACCTAGCTGCACCCATAGTTATTTTTCTGAATGTGGAGAGCATTTTTCACCATAAATCTTTTCACATCGTCTTGGATCATTATAGAGCAAGCATCTTTTAATTTCATGACTGCAGTCATGATATTTGAGAATAGAAAATCTGATACTGTTTGCGTTTCTTCTCCCTCTCTTTGCCAGGAATTAATAGGACCAGTTGCCAAGATCTTAGGGGGTTTTTTATGTTAAGCTTCAAGACAACTTTTACACTCTCCTCTTTCACCCTTATGAAGAGGCTTCTTAATTCCTCTTCACTTTCTGCCATCAGGGTAGTGTCATCTGCATATCTGAGATTGTTGATATTTCTCTGGGTAATATGATGTACTCTGCATATGTTAAATAAATAAGGTGACAGTATACACACTTGTCATACTCTTTCTCCAATCTTAAACCAATTAGTTGCTCCATGTTCTGTTCTAACTATTGCTTCTTGACCCACATACAGGTTCCTCAGGAGACAAGTAAGATGATCTGGTACTCCCATCTCTTTGAGGACTTGCCACATTTTGTTATGATCCACACAGTCAAAGCCCTTAGTGTAGTCAATGAAGCAGAAGTAGATATTTTTCCATAACTCCCTTGTTTTCTCCATAATCCAGCAGATGTTGGCAATTTGGTCTCTAGTTCCTCTGTCTCTTAAAAAAAACCAGCCTGCTCTTTTGGTAATTCTCAGCTCTCATATTGCTGAACCTCAGCTTGCAGAATCTTTAGCATTGTCTTGCTGGCACGTGAAATGAATGTAATTGTTCAGTAATTTGAACATTCCTTGATATTGCCCTTCTTTACGATTGGGATGTAAACTAATCTTTTCCAATTCAGTGGCCAGTGTTGAGTTTTCCAAATTTGCTGACACGTTGAGTGTAGCACTTTAACAGCATCATCTATTAGGGTTTTTAATAGCTCAGTTGGAATTCCATCACCTCTACTAACCTTATTGTTAGCAGTGCTTCTTAAGGCCCACTTGATTTCATTCACCAGCCTCTAAATCAATAACCACACCATCATGGTTAGTGGTGATGTTAAGATTTTTTTTCTTATATAGTTCTTTTGTATATTATTGCTACCTCTTCTTAATCTCTTCTGCTTCTGTTAAGTTCCTGGCACTTTTGTCCTTTATCATACTTATTTTTACACCATTCCCTTAATATCTCTTGAAGAGAACTCGTCTTTACCTTTCTATTGGATTTTTTCCTATTTCTTTTATTGCTCATTAAAGAAAACCTCCCTCCTTGCTATTCTCTGGAATTTTACATTTAGCTGGCTATATCTTTTCCTTTTTCCTTTACCTTTCCTTTTCCTTATTTCCTTGGCGATTTGTAAAGCTTCATCAGACATCCATTTTGCTTTCTTTTCTTTTTCTTTGCAACCTCTATTCATACTTCTTTAGGCACTCTACCAGATCTAATTCATTAAATCTATTTATCACTTCCACTTCATATTCATAAGGTATGTTATTAAGGTTATATCTATATGGTCTGATGAAATATAATTCTTTGATATGTTTTATTGGATATGTAAGAAGACTCCTTCTCTTGCTCCTCCCCTCCTCCCAATACCTTGATAAGGCTAATAGATCATCAAGCAAGCATTAAGTCCTTACTCTGGGCCAGGCACCATCATAGGCCCTAGGGATACAAAGAAAAAAAAGACAGTGCCTGCACTCAAGGAGCTTCTGTTCTCTCAGGGAGAGGACAACATGTACCTGAATAAGTGTATAGAAACTAAATAAGAGGTAGCTTAGAGAGATAGGGAAGCTTTGGGGCTTAAGAAAAGCTTCATAGAGAAGCTGTTTGAATTGAGTCATGAAGGAAGAAAGGTAAAATGGGAGTGCATCCCAGGCATTGGGAATAATAATTAGGGCAAAGGCACAGGAGATGTAGTATTATGTGTGAGGAAATGCAAAAAGGCCAATTTGGATAGATTGTCAGATTCAAGAAAAGAAATAATATTTAATGAAGTTAGGAAGATGGTTTGGGGCCAGTTAATGAATATCTTTAAAAGCCAACCAAAGGGACCTATATTTGATCCTGGAGCCAATAGAGAGCAATTGGGCTTTATTGAGTAGGGATGTGGCATGGGCAGACCTGTACTTGAGAAAAATCACTTTAGTAGCTGGGTGAAGGATAGATTGGAATGGGAAGAGACCTGAGTCAGGGAAACCAATTAACAGCTCATTGCAATAGTCTAGGATTGGAGCTAACGTGGTGGCTGTGTGAGTAGTGAGAAGGGGGTGGATTTGAGAGATGTTATGGAGGTAGAAATATTAAGATTTGGTGACTGGTTGGAAATATGGGGTAAGAGAGAGTAAAGAATTAAGGAAACCACCAAGTTGTGAACCTAGGAGGCTAGAAGGTTGGTAATGCCCTTCACAAAGATTAGGACATTTGGGATGCTCTCTTTTCTTATTTCAGTCTCTCAATTCTTTCTTCAAGCCTCAGCTCAGGTGCCACCTCCTCCCTGAAGTATTCCTTGATCTCCTCCTCCATGTTGAAAGTGGTCTATGTCTCCTCCTCAGAAGAAAGAGACTTCAGGGGTGAGTAGTGGTAGGATTAGACCCCCTGTGCTGGGACCAGGCACTGAATCCACTCCTTCTGATCCCCGAATGATGAAGTAGCCAAGGGGAGATGTGATTGTAGACTCTCCCAGTGACAAAAACAGAACAAAATAAAACAAAACAAACAACAACAAAAACCGCCACTGGTTGCCATTTGTTCTGGATCCTGAATCTAAGGTCCATGATATAAAAGGTCCTTAGTCCAGATGTCCTGAGATTTCACAGAATATCCAGCTTTGTGGATTCATGGGTCAAACATCAGTTGTAAACTGTGTTGTATATATGTTCTATAATCCTTTGCCCTCTTAAAAGAGGTATGACTATGAAGCCTTAAGCAAAATGAACCATGTATTTCCTGGAACTCTGGGCTTTGGAGTATCCTACTTAAGAGCAGGGACTGGTTTTTGCCTTTCTTTGTATATCCACTACTAAGCACAGTGCCTAGAAATAGTAGGTGTTTAATAATAAATGCAAGTTGACTAACAAAATTGCATAGATCTGGCAAAGGCTTTAGTTTTGTGATATATTTTATTATGTATTTTATATTATTATCATTGATTCTCTGACAGCTAATTGATTCTCTATATACAGCTTAAACATATTTTGTATGTTCCTATGGGAAGGTGCCTCCATTATACCCATGTGTCATTACCAGGAGTCAGTGAAATATAACAAGGTCAAGGAAGAGGCAAAGTTTGCAAGAGGTAGGATAATTGAGTTCATTCTTATTTAGTAAATACACTTGAATCCACACTCACTAGATAATGGGCTGATATGGATGTCCAGAGAAAGGCAGAGCTGGGAGATAGAAGGTCATCCACCCTCCAGGAATCATTGAGAGGTTGGAACAAGGCAACCATCAGGATATGTAGGGTACTCTCCAGTGAAAGATACTTTTGACCAAATAAGAACAGCTTAGTGGCTAGCAATGCTACCTGTTGTTTAAATTTGCATCTCTGGTGCCCAGCATAGTGCCTTACACAAAGTAGATATTTTATCAAAATGAAGTATTAGTAGTGAGGATGATTACAATTATAAAAATCCAGATTAACCTAGCAGATTGTTTTACTTTTTTGTGGGGCAATGAGGTTTAAGTGACTTGCCCAGGGTCACACAACTAGTAAGTGTAATGTGTCTGAGGCTGGATTTGAACTCAGGTCCTCCTGAATCCAGGGCTGGTGCTTTATCCACTGTGCCACCTAGCTGCCCCCAGATTGTTTTAACAGAATGAGTCATTGGTCATGTATATTTCAACAATTTAGCTTTGGGCAAGAAATCTCCTAATGATGACAGGTGTCTAGAAGCACCAAATTCTGACTTGAAGCCAAATCATTCGTCACTATTATTCTTTTCTGTTATTATTAACCTTATATGCTCAAGGGCCTACATATCAGTCCCTTTGGAGTTTTTAGGCAGCCACAGTCCCACCTAAATCTATTTATATAGCCAATAGAATATAAGTTCCTTGAGGTTGAGATTATTTTACTTTTGTCCTTTTATCCTCAGTACCCATTACTGACACATAGTAGGTACTTAAAAATGTTTGTTGTATTAAATGGGATCAAATTAAACATAGCCCTATTCTCTTGCCCAAGTGCTAGATCTATATCACCATCTGCTAGATATTTCCAATTTGATGTCCCATCTATATCTTAAAACTTACATATCCAAAATAGGACCCCATACACTGAGACTTTTTCCAAACTTTACTTTTTCTGTCAAAGGCATTTCCATCCTCCCAATTACCTACATACGTGATCTTAAAGTATTTCCCCACTCTTTTCTCTATTTCCCACCTCCTATGTCCAATCAACATCAACATTTGTCAATACTACCTCTATAATATCTTTTTTTTAGGCAATTGGGGTTATGACTTGCCCAGGGTCACACAGCTAGTAAGTGTCTGAGGCCAGATTTTTAACTCAGGAAGATGACTCTTCCAGACTCCAGGTCTGACTCTATTCACTGCGCCCCCAAGTTCACTGTTCATTCCACTATTCCATGCCTCCTCTACTTAGCCAGTGTCTTACACTGACAAGAGTATTAGGTAAACAAACAAGTTATTAGTCTAGGACTCTTAATTAAAAAAAAAATCCCAAGGTACTCATTTCTCGGTCCCAGCAACCTGACGAGGCCTGAGAGCTTCCAAGTCATTCAGAGACTTCATGACTTGTATTGGTTTCCAATTGTCTGTATTTGTTGCTCATTTCTCCTGGGCTAGGAGCTCTAGGAGCAATCAGCACCTGTTAACCGAAATCTGATACACTTCCCCTCCCCAACTCAGCACTTCTGGTTCCCATCTCCCATTGGAGATCCCATCTAGGGTGAAGGAAGAGGGCCATAGTGTATGTACAGAGGGCAAAAACTGCTCCTGAGGAAGGAAGAAGCAGATAAACGTGAGGCATCAAGGGATAGATAGTTCATGTGGCAGAAGACTTTGGTTCACATCGACTTCTGATGCTTCTTCCCTATGTGACCTTGGGCAAATCACCTAACCTCCTTCAGTCTTAGTTTCCTTATTTGTAAAATGGAGGGGTCAGATAGATGGTCTCTGAGGCCCCTTCCAAATCTAGATTAATGTCCATCCCGCCTAATCTGTCCTTTAGTCATTTTTATGCAAATCCAAATTTTCCATTAGGGAGTGTGAACCAGTTTTAGTGAACGCCAAAAGATGGAAGGAATGTGAGAGGAAGAGATTGAGGATGAAGAGGAGTTTATTAATAATAGAGAAGAACTGGGGGGGGTAGGAGTTTACTGGAAGAGGGATGTTAGATGGCCACTAACCTATCTCCCCCATTCCAGAAATAAGCATTTAGGGGCAGCTAGGTGGCACAGTGGATAGAGCACCAGCCCTGGAGTCAGGAGGACCTGAGTTCAAATCTGGCTTCAGACACTTGACACTTACTAGCTGTATGACCCTGGGCAAGTCATTTAACCCCAATTGCCTCACCAAAAAAAAAGAAAAGAAAAGAAATAAGCATTTAGAGAATGCCTACAACCCTGGAAGGTAGGTGATGTTATTGTCCCCATTTTACAGTTGAGGAAACTGAGGAAAATAGAAGTTAAGCGATTTGCCCAGGGTTGCCCAAGTAGTAAGTGTCTGAAGCCAGATTTTTAACTCAAGTCTTCCTGATGCCAGGCCCAGTGCTCTATCCATTTCCCCACTTAGCTGCCTGAAAATAATAATAATGATAAAAATAATAGCTACCATTTATATAATGCCGTAGGGTTTGTAGAGTATTTTGCAGATGAGTTCACAGAGGCAAGCAGAGGTTAAATCACTTATCCAGGGTCACACAGTAGGGAAATCTCTAATGTCACATTTGAATTTAGGTCTATCCTAACTCCAGATCCAGCACTTGATTGACTATGCCACCTAGGCTTGCATGTGTCATTGGCTGCTTTCGGGGAATAAGCACCTAGTTGCTGCACTAGCCATTAAATGATCTATCGTCCTACATTCTCACTGGGTGCTAAAGATCTTCACCACTAGTCTTTGCTTTATTCCAGAGAATACTTGATCTCCTATCTAGATCCTGGGCAGCTGTTTTTCTAGAAGCTTAATAATAGCTAACATAGTTAGATGTCATCTGATAAAACCTCATTTTACAGATGAGGAAACAGGCTCAATACGGTTTATTCATATCCTTTACTGCTTCAGATTGTCCTTAGCTGTTCCCCCTTCAGTTCAGCGGATGATATCCCAACAAGATATTCCTAGATAGGAATTTGATTCCTGGATAGAGCCCTGGACCCAGAGTCAGGAAGACTTGAGTTTAAATCCAACCTTACACACTCAAAACAAAACAAAACACACACAAAAAGGCAGCTAGGTGGCACAGTGGATAAAGCACTGGCCTTGGATTCAGGAGGACCTGAGTTCAAATCTGACCTCAGACATTTGACACTTACTAGCTGTGTGACCCTGGGCAAGTCACTTAACTCTCACTGCCCCACAAAAACAAAACAAAACAACCTTACACACTCACTAGCCTGGGCAAGTCACTTAACCTCTGTTTGTCTCAGTTTCTTCAACTATAAAATGAGGGAAACAATAGCAAGGTTGTTGTGAGGATCAAACGAGAAAATATTTGTAAAGCACTCAGCATAGTGTCTAGCACATATTAACTGTTATATCGATGCTCCATTATTATTGTTGTTGTTTTCCGGAGGGAACAGGGGCCAAGGGGGAGGGGAGAAGGGCCTTGGCAAGGGAAATGGAAGAGAGAAGGAATCTTAAAATAAAGGAACTTAGAACTGGAAGGAACCATAGTGATAATATAATCCACAGTTGACATATTGGGTTTTTTTTTCACACTTTGGGGTGGGGGTGGGGGAGAGGATGGGGAGGACATGAAGGACCCACAATTGGAAGAAGCAGCCCAATCTTGTCAGCCATCACCAGTCACAGTCCCGACATTTTAATTACCCCAAAGGCACAATGAAAATCAAGGGAGAGAAACAGCTAGGGTCTGATAGTTTCGAATGCTCAACTGTCCCCCCCCCCACCCCCCTCTTTTAAGTTTTCTCTCCCATGTCACCTCTTCCAGCAAGGTAGGAGGAGATATCTTAAGAGGGAAAAATGATTTTTTTTAAAAGCAAAACTCCCCCTAGGCTTCATATCGGTTGCACACAGGAAGCACCCTCCACTCCCGTTGGCCCCCTGGGGAGAGTATGTCATTTTGTTGTCAGGTGGGTGGAAGCTTCCCTCCTGCTTTGATTTATGCGCTGAGCACTTAATTTAGCCAGGGCAGCCACAGGCAATTGGGAGCCAGTCAGAATGGTGAATCTGCTGTGCCGTCCCATTTATAGCTTCCTTGCTGTAGAAATTTTTCTCTCTTTGAACCCTTTCTTTTCTTTATAGTGTTTGCAAAGTGCTTGGCAGTGGTTATCCCAGAGGCAGTACAGTATAAAACAGTGGCTCTCAAAGTGTGATCCAGGGACACCTGGAGGTTCCCAAGACCCTTTCAGGTCCTCAAGGTTAAAGCTATTTTCATAATAATACTAAAGATGTTTTCATTTCTAGGTGGTGTAGTAGATAGAGTGCCACACTTGAAGTCAGGAAGATTCATCTTCCTGTCCTAAGTTCAAATCTGGCCTCAAATGCTTACTGTGACCCTGGGCAAATCGCTTAACCCTGTTTACCTCAGTTTCATTATCTGTAAAATGAGCTAGAGAAGGAAATGGCAAACGATTCCTGTATCTTTCCAAGAAAACCCCAAATGGAATCTCTCACTTTTTTTTTTTTTGGTGAGGCAATTGGGGGTTAAGTGACTTGCCCAGGGTCACACAGCTAGTAAGTGTTAAGTATCTGAGGCTGGATTTGAACTCAGGTCCTCCTGAATCTAGGGCTGGTGCTCTATCTACTGTGCCACCTAGCTGCCCCACCCCAAATGGAATCAGAAAGTGAACAACAACAACAACAACAACAACAACAAACATCAATAGATACAACCTATATAAACAAAAACTCCTTGGGGGTGTTGTTTTTTGGGGGGGGGTTGGTGTGTTTTTTTTTAGTGGGGCAGTTGGGGTTAAGTGACTTGCCCAGGGTCACACAGCTAGTAAGTGTTAAGTGTCTGAGGCCGGATTTGAACTCAGGTACTCTTGACTCCAGGGCCGGTGCTCTATCCACTGTGCCACCTAGCTGCCCCGGGGGTGTTGTTTTTGATGATGATAGGATGCTGGAATTTGAGTCAGGAAGACCTGGGTTAAAATCCTATTTTACATACTAGAAATGTGGCCCTGGCCAAATCGCTTAACATCCCAGTATCAATTTTCCCATCTGTAAAATGAGTATTTTACCCAATAATTCCCATATTGCTATTAATATGGAATAAGAGTGACTATCTCAGAAGATTGTTGTAAGGATCAAATGAGAAAATTCACATAATGCATTTTGCAAACTTTAAATATGACATATGAATGTCAGGGCTATGTTCATAAATGTTTAACAACTGGCTCATGGTGGGGATATATTCATGATACATTGTTGAGTTGAATCTGCATGATTAACATTCTCTCCATCATTTTCTTAAGTCTAGTCAAACAACAAAACAACAAATCAAGCCCTCATTTGTAGGTTTGCTGATTTCTGAGGTGTAAATGCAAACACTGAAAATTTAACATTTGTTTCTCACTGGTTAGAATTGGCTGCAGCACACATCTTTTTATTATTATCTCATCTGAGAATTAGCAAGATCCTTTGAGGGACATGATCTAGATGCTATCATTCCCAGTTTGCAGATTAGGACAATGAAATTAAGTGATTCATCCATGATTATACAGCTATCAAGTTCCATGGACAGGATTCGAACCTAAGACCCAAAGCTTTGTGCCAACCTAGAAATCAGTGAGGCAGAAGGATCTGTGTCTGTGCCCCACTCCCACTACCCAGAGAGAGCAGGCTTTCTGTGATTTGTCTTTACAAAGGCAGCATCCCTCTGTCCAGGCATCTGAAAAGAGCTATTGGTACCACAGATGTAGAAATAATATTATGGTGTCAAAGAATCCTTTGGTGGGAAGAGGATCTGGATTATAGATAAAAAATAGATGGGACCTCATTTCAGAGATGAGGAAGTTAATAATGATAACTACCATTTATATAGTTTGCAACATGCTTTACAAATATTATATCATATTTTCCTCACACAATTCTGGGAGGCAGGTGGAACATTGTTTTACCCCTGTGAACCCTGAACAGTATACTAGTGCCACGCTAGGAAACTGAAATGCTTCCATCTGAATTGTCTTAGGAGGATTCTGAAGATCATCTGGCAGGATAGGGGACTGAACACTGAGGTCCTTTCTTGAACTAAACTGCCAAGCATTCCAACTCTCCTGCAGAGAGCACAACTTCTTTAGGCTGGCCACATTGTTTGAATGCCAAACATACACTTGCCTAAAAGACTCACATAAGGCAAGCATTCACATGGTGGTCAGAAAAAGCGATACAAGGACACTGTCAAGGTTTCTCTTAAGAACTTTGGAATTGATTGTATAATGTGGGAGACAATGGCACAGGACCACCCAGTATGGTGTGCCTGCCTCAAAGAAGGTGCTGTACTCTCTGAGCAAAGCAGAATTGAAGTAGTTCAAAAGAAAGGTGAAATGTGCAAATTTAAAGAATCCACTCCAAATGTTCACATGGACTATTTTTGCCAATTATATGTAAAGATAGTTTTCAACATTTCATTTTTGTAAGAGTTTGAGTTCCAAATTTTTCTCCCTCCGTCCCTTCCCTCTCCCTCCTTGAAGCCAGCAAGCAATCTGATATAGGTTATACATTACAATCATGTTAAACATATTTCCACATTAGTCATGTTATGAGAGAAGAATCATAACAAAAGTAAAAAAACACAAGAAAGAAGAAACAACAACAACAAGAAGCAATGAAAAAAGTACACTTAAATCTGGATTCATATTCCATACTTCTCTTTCTGGATATGGAGAGCATTTTCTATCACAAATCTTTTGGAATTGTCTTAGGTCATTGTATTGCTGAGAAGAGCTAAGTCTATAACAGCTGATCATCACACAGTGTTGTGGATACCGTGTACACACCATAATTTCTTAATACATGCTTGTTGATTGTTCAATTTTGATTGTGGCCTTCTTGTTCTTTTCATTTATATTGATGTCATTGTATATATTGTTTTCCTGATTCTACTTACTTCACTTTGTATCAATTCATATGTCTTCCAATTTTCTCTGTCTGTTTTCATCATATTTGTCATATTAATCATTTCTTACAGCACAAAAATATTCTATTATATTCATGTACTACAACTTGAACCTCCAGTAGGTATACCTAGAAGTAGAATTTCTGGGCCAAAAGGCCTGGTCATTGTCATAATTTTCTACTCAGATCCCCAAATTATTTTCCAGAGTGCTTGGACCAATTCACGATTCCAGCAATAATGCATTTGTGTGCATGTATTTCCACAACCCTTCTGACATTGACTACTAAATCCCATCTGTTGTCATCATTGCGAATTTACCAAGTGTAGGTCCCTTCCTCTTTCTAGTAATGACTTAAATATATATATATATATAATATATATAAATATATATGTATATATATGTATAAAAGAACAGTATGCCTTACAAAGTACTTTCCTCATAATACCCTTATTAGATAGGTACTATAGATACTATTGTACACTTAATAAAAACTAGTTGATTAATTGAATGCTCCTCATTTCTGAGATGAGAAAACTAAAGCTCAGAGAAGTTAATTGATTAGCTCCTGTCACAAAGCCAGGAATTATCAGAGCTAGAACACATACCCTAGTCTCCCTAAACTTAGGTCTGACTCAGTCCCACTTTAGAGAACAAAGAAGACTTCAGAAGAACACAACACTGACACTGTGCCAGTCATAAGCCCTCAAACCCAAGACCTCAGGCCACTCAAATCACAATGTGGCACACAAGATTTTCCCAGGGACCCACATAACAAAGAGTAACATAGAATCAGAGGATTTTCGAGTTGGAAAGAATTTCAGTCCAATCGCAAATTGAAAAGTAATCACCATTGTACTATACTTGGCAAGTAATCATCCAGAATCTGTTTGAAGACCTCCAGTGAGGTGGAACCCAATACCTCTCAAGGTAGCCCACTCTGAAATGACTTTCATTGTCAGCAAGTTTCTTTTTTTCTGATCTCAAACCTAATTTTACCTCTTTGTAACTCCTATCCTTTGCTTCTGATCCTGTCCTCTTAGTTCAAAAGAATGTTTTATACCTCTTCCTTATAATATCTTTCAAATTTTAAAAAATAGCATGTTCTCTTGAGTCTCCTCTTCTTCAGGCTAAGAATGCCTACTTCCTTATCCACTTCTTGTATGACATAGACTCGAGGAACTTCACTTTTCTGGCTGCCTTCCTATGGATTCTCCAGCTCATCTGTGTCCTCCTTAAACAGGGGCATGCAGAACCAAAGGCAACACTCCAGATGTGGTGTGATCAGCATAGGGTACAAAACAATTATCACCTCCTTATTCTTGGAAATCACATCTCTCAATGTACCCACAGGTCTCTCAAAGCACCTGGAACACCGATAACATCTGCTAAAGCCTTGCGATCTCTTGCAGATACACTGCTGTCCAAGTGTGCTTCCTCCATACCAGACTATTGAAGCTGGTTTTTTAAACCCAAATGCAATACTTTCATTTATCTCTAATAAACTTTATCTTATTATATTCTGCATATACTCCAACCTGTCAAGATCTTTCTGGATCCTGACTCTATTATCCATTATATGAGCTATTTCTCCCAGCTTTGTGATGTCTGCAAATGAAATAAATATGTCACTCATCCTTTTATCAAAGTCAGGGATGAAAATATTAGATCACTCAAGGCCAACCATAGATCCCAAAGGACCTCCACTGGAGACCTCTTGCTGTAGTCATTTAACCATTAATTGGAATTTGGCATCTCACTAGTCCTGTATCCATCTAATGTGCGGCAGTTAGGTGGAGCAGTAGATAGAGCACTGGCCCTGAAGTTGAGAGGACCTGAGTTCAAACCTCACCTCAGACACTTAATAGTTGTGTGACCCTGGGCAAGTCACTTAAGCCCAATTGCCTTAAACATTCAGGGCCATCTTCTGTCTTCCTTCTTGCCACTATACCCAAATGGCTCTGGAGGAGAGAGTGAGGTTGGTGACCTTGCACAGACTTTTCTTACTTAAATCCAGTTCATTGCAAGCCATGACATCACCCCAATGTCATGGTCCTCTTCCAGAATAAAGAACAATAACAACAACAATCTAACTATAGAAGGTGTTCCACAAGTCCCAACAGCTCAAATGCTCTGGTTCCCTAATTACGCTAACATCTCTGGAGTCACCCTATGCCTAAACCACATCAGACCCAATGGGCCTCCTACTTTCTTCATCCTCTCTTGAAAAAGAGGCTATAAATTTGGAACTATGGCCAAAGGGCTATAAAACCATGCATACTCTTTGACTTAGTAATACCGTTACTAGGTGGGTATCCAAAAAGAGATAAAAATAGTTAAGGGACCTATATGTACAAAAAATATTTATGGTAGCTCTTTCCTGGTGCAAAGAATTTGAAATTGAGGTGATGCCTATCAATTGGGGGAAGGCTGAACAAATCGTGGGATGTGATTATGATGGAACACTTTTGTGCTATAAGAAATGATGAGCAGGATGCTCTCAGAAAAGCCTGGAAAGACCTACATGATCTGATGCAAAGTTAAATGTACTATATACAAAGTAACAGCAATAGCATAAGATAAGCTGTGAATGACTTAGCTATTCTCAGCAATACAATGATCCAAGACAACTCTGAAGGATTTATGATGAAAAATGTGATCCATCTCCAGAGAAAGAACTGACGGTATCTGAATACAGATTGAAGCATAATTTTTTAGTTTATTTTGAATTTTCTCAATGGCATCTATACAGTTGATGATGTGGATCTGCCCTGAGGAGATGACTAGAAGTGGGGAGATTGGGAGCTTGTTTAGCAGAGGGAAGGCACAGAGGGGAGGAGTGTTGAGGGATAAGGCTAGGTATGGTTGTATCAGAGGCAAACCCCAGGGTTGGCTATCACAAAGAGGTTGGGATAGGACCAATCTTTCAACCCTCTAATTGATCACACACTATTTAGAGACATGCTATAAGCTTGGATTTGGAGATCACTAATCTAGAAAATTCCCCATGATAATACCCATTCCTAGAACTGAAGATTGATCTAAGTTAAATGTTTCACTTTGGGTGAGTCATGATCTTATTCAAGGTTCATTGCTTACCAACTGAGCTGTAGCTTCTAGGACAATTTTTTTCATTCACAAAGGATCCATGGGGCAGCTAGTTGGCACAGTGGATAAAGCACCAGCCCTGGATTCAGGAAGACCTGAGTTCAAATCTGACCTCTGACACTTGACACTTACTAGCTGTGAGACCCTGGGCAAGTCACTTAACCCTCATTGCCCAACAAAACCAAAACCAAAGTCATGTAAAAAACAAAGGATCCATATGCCAAGAATGTTTCTAGGGCACCAGAAACCCACCAACCCTCTGAACAATCCTCTCTAGAAAGATCTGGGGAAGTCCTTTAACCAACAGAAATCAGAACAATTTGGAGAGGACAATAAGGAGGAAATACAGAGGCATCTCAGAGTATCTAAAATATTCCACATATCTAGCCCTCCCCATCTGTAAAGAAGGGAAGAGAATTTTTTCAACTTTTTCCCCAGGATTAGCTTTGTCATTATAATTACTTGTGGTTCCTTTCATTTACATTGCTGTAATTATTATGTGACTCTTCCATATTTTTTCTGAATTCTTCATATTGGTTGCTTCTTATGATGCAATAAATATTCCATTCTTTCATTTAAAATTTTTATTTTCATTTTAACTTAACAAACACCTAATAAACTGAACATTTCCATATACATGGTAGAATAGAAAAAAATCGTACATGAAACTGCAGATCTCTAGTATGTAAAGCTTGCTTTTCTTTTTAAGTATATAGTAAGTTCCTCTTGTAGTTTCCCAAACCACCTGACTTAGCTACAGTTCTTTCTGACTTTCTGTTCTCTTATCTGAAATTTAAAAAAAGATTTCTTAATAAATCTCTTTTCTTGTTGCTACCTTTTCCCTATCTGCCCTTTTCCTCCTTGACTACCCCACTTCCCTTTGGAAAATAAAAACAAAATCTTCATAACAAATATGCAAAAAAATTCTCACATTAGCTGTGTCTGAAAATATACATCTTATTCTGCATCTTGTATCCTTCACCTATCTGTCAAGATGAGGGTATCATGCTTCATTACCAGCCCTCGAGAATCATAGTTCATTGCATTGAACAGGATTTTCAAGCCTTTCAAAGTTGTTTTTCTTTATAATAATGTTGTCGTTATTGTATAAAGTGTTCTCCTGGCTCTACTCACTTCACATTGTATCAGTTCATACAAGTCTTCCCAGTTTTCTCTGAAACCATCCATGTCATTATTTCTTATGGTATAATAGTATTCTATTACATTCATATACTATAATTTGTTCAGTTATTCTTTAGTTAAGGGATACCTCCCTAATTTCTAATTCTTTGCTATTCCAAAAAGAGTGTCTATAAATGATGTTGGACATATGGGTCCTTTCCCCCTTTCTGTCTTCTTGGAGTATAGGTGTAATGATAGTATGGCTGGGTCAAAGGACACAGTTTAGTGACTTTGGGGGCACCTTTTGCTTTTCAGAATGACTGGATCAATTTAAATCTCCACCAATAATAATGTCTTAATGTGCCTGTTTTGCTGCTGCCCCTCCAACAACTGTCATTTTCCTATTTTGTCATATTTATTCATCTGGTGGATGTGAAAATTACCACAATTTGTTTAGCTTTTCTGGGACTTCTCAGTATCAATGTAAACACAGGTACAGGCCCTATCCCCATCCCTAGTTAATAAACGCCTCCTTTGTTTTGAGTTCCTTCACAACAAAAAAAGTGTTGCAATGGGTATTTTGCTCTTCATTAATTTTTTTCCTTTTATCTTTGACCTCCTTGGGATTATGTACCTAGTAGTGGGATCTCTGGGTCAAAAAGTATGGACATTTTAGTTATTTAAAAAAAAATAATTCCAAATAATTTTTCAGAATGTTTGGGCCAACATCATAGCTCCATCAACAGTGAATTAATGTACCTGTCTTCCTGAACCCCCTCCAAATATGTCTGTGGCTCCTTCCAAAGTACCATGGTAGCTATGATGCCACGGACTTACTTCGACCCATTCAATCCAGAAGGTCATTGTATTCACCCCAACCCAGACACACACTTTTAAAAAGAGGATCTCTAAAATAAGCCCCAAATGACAACTGAGAATAAGTGATGGGCTAAGTGTGCTAGTCAAACCAATCTACCAGGTTGTCTGGCAACAGAGCCAGTCCTGACATGGCCCAGCTTAGCTCTCTTGGGACTGTATTAGTGTCATCAAACCCCTCAGAGAAAACTTTGTGTTTTTGGCAATAAACAGATGTGCCCCTATATCCCTGGGGAATCGGGAGGAGGAATGAGGAGCTATCACTTTTCTGAAAGCCCTTGGGTCATTTCAATCTGCTGTGAAGGTTTGGCAGTAGCTCAGGTTAGTGTCAGTGAGGGCCCCACACACTTTATGTATATTCCCTGGGGAGAAATATAGATGTGTCTCTTCCTTTTTCAGGTGGACAAAATGAGGCATGGCCAAGGGGATTTGCCCTCAAGAGTCACACAGCAAAGTAAGTGGTAAATCTGGGACTGGAATCTCATGTCTCCTTAATGTAGCATTCCCTATATCTCTAATCCCAGCTCTCTTCTCATCTTATGGAAAAAGGGTAAGGTGGCATAGTGGGTAGAGTGCTGGGCTAGAAAAACTGTGGTTTAAATGCTTTTTTGTGGGGCAATGGGGGTCACACAACTAGTAAGTGTCAAGTGTCTGAGGCCGGATTTGAACTCAGGTCCTCCTGAATCCAGGGCCGGTGCTTTATTCACTGAGCCACCTAGGTGCCCCTAAATGACACTTTTGACATTGACTAATTGTGTGGCCTTGAATATGCCATTTAACTTTTATGAAACTTGGATTCCTCATCTACAAAGTGTAGATAATAATACCTGTAGTTTTTAGCTCACATGGAATAGTATACATATGGTGCTTTATGAGTCTAACAGTGCTACATAAATGTCATCGTCATTATCATTACTGGATGACAGAACCAAGATTCAAAATAAATCTAAAGAATCAAAGAATAAATAAGCATTTATTAAGTATCTTCTACACAGTGCCAGGCACTGTGTTAAAATGCTGGATATACAAAGAAAAATAGAAAACAATCCCTGTCTTCAAGGAGTTTACAATCTATTGGGAGAGATAACATGTACAAATATAGGCATAGCAGAGGTATGATGGGAAATGTTTAGCAACTGATTCTCCAAAAGAAAATAGAAACACCACACACTTTGAAGTTTAATCTTCATCATTAACACTTCCCCCATCATTTCCTTAAGTCTAGACAATCCACAAAACAATAAAGGAAGCCTACTTTTGCCTATTTCCGAGGTGTGAATATTCACACTAAAAATTTAACAATGGCTTTAGTGAGTGGTTTTGAACTGGTTCCAGGATACTCCTGTAGTATACATGTAAATATACATGTACACCCCCCCCATATATATAGATAGATACATATATACATATGTGTGTATATATACCTATAGAGGCATTGGGGCTACTTATCCCAATTCTCACTTGCACTAGGAAGTCAATTCAATCAGTGATCAAACATTTATAATATACCAGACATTGTCCTAAGCCCTGAGTGAGCAAAAAAGATAAAAGGCAGTCTTTACCCTTTCAGGGAGCTCACAATCTAATGGGGAAGATGACATGCAAACAACTATGTACAAATGAGCTGGAAATAAGACAAATTGTAAACTGTCAACAGAAGGAAGATCCCTGTAGAAAGTAGAATTTTAGCTGGGACTTGAAGGAAGTCAGAAGATAAAGATGGGGATAGTGATCATTCCAAACATGAGGGCCAGCCTATGACAATACCTGGAGCTGATAGAATATCTTGCCTAAGAAATAGTGAGGAGACTATTGTCACTGAATTGAAGAATGGAGGGGTATAAAGTGTAAGAATACTGGAAAGATGTGGAGGGGGAACAGGTTATAAAGAGGGGTGTTTTTGAGGCAATTAGAGTTAAGTGACTTACCCAGGGTCACATAGCTAGTCTGAGGTCAGATTTGAACTCAGATCCTTCTGACTCCAGGGCTAGTGCTCTGTCCACTGTGCCCCCCAGCTGCCCCGGGTTATAAAGAGTCTTGATCATCAAACAAAAGATTTTATTTTTGATCCTGGAGAGAGCCACTGGAATCTACTGAGTATAGAGGTAACATGGTTGGACCAACCCTTTCAGACAATCATTGGCAGCTGGATGGAGAATGGACTAGAGTGGCGAGAGACTTTGACTAGGAGACCAACCAGCAGGTTATTGCAATAGCCAAGACATTGAGGGCAGCTAGGTGGTGCAGTGGATAAAGCACTGGCCCTGGATTCAGGAGGATCTTAGTTCAAATCCAGTCTCAAACACTTGACACTTACTAGCTGTGTGACCCTGGGCACGTCACTTAACCCTCATTGCCCCGCCAAAAAAAATAGTCAAGGCATTACCTATACCAGAGAAGAGAAGCAACGTATATGAGAAATGTTACAAAGGTAAAAATTTTGGACCTTGACAACTGATTGGATATGGGGGGGGGGGAAGGAATCAAGGATGACACCTAGGTTGCCAGCCTGGGTACCTGGGAGAATGGTGGTACCTAGTAATAGGGAAGAGAGGAAGAGGAAAGGGTTTGGTGGAGGAAAGATAATGAATTCAGTATTTTATTATTTTCCATTTACATGGTTCAATCTGCATTCCTAGTCCACAGTTCCTTTTTCTGGATGTTGAGAACATTTTCTATCATGAGTTCTTTGAAGTTGTTTTGGATCATTGCACTGCTGAGAAGAGCCAAGTCTATCACCATTGTTCATCACACAATGCTGCTGTTACTGTCTACGGTGTCCTCCTGGTTCTGCTCCTCTCAGTCAGCATCAGTTCATGTAAGTCCTTCCAGGTTTCTCTGAACTCCTCCTGCTCATCATTTCTTACAGCACAATAGTATTCCATTACATTCATATACATAACTTGTTTAGCCATTCCTCATTTGATGGGCATTCCCTTGATTTCCAATTCTTTGCCACCACAAAGAGAGCTGCTATAAATATTTTTGTACATGTGGGTCCTTTTCCCTCCTCTATGATCTCTTTGGGATACAGACCTAGTAGTGGTACCACTGGGTCAAAAGGTATGAACAGTCCCATAGCTTTTTGGGCATAGTTCCAAATTGCTCTCCAGAATGGTTGGATCAGTTCACAGATGAATTCAGTTTTGAAAGAGTAGGGATGATAGAGTGGAAAACCTGTTGTAGAAGACAGGATGTAATGTGATCACTAGTGCATGCAGAGGGGTTTGCCTTGCTAAGGAGAAGGGCTATCTCTTCATGTGTCCCTAGAGCATATATCTCTACCTTAGAGTTCTAAGAGTAACCCTGAGGGGTTAGGATGATTCTGCTCATGCTATTGTCTCTAGCTCCCATTCTAGTACATTTCCCCTGATATGAATAGCTAATGATTACTACTAATGTGCTAGCATTATTTGTCAGTACTAGTTATTTACCCAGCTGATCACTCTCACTGTCTCTCTCTCTCTCTCTCTCTCTCTCTCTCTCTCTCTCTCTCTCTCTCTCTGTCTCCCTCCCTCCCTCCCTCCCTCCCTCCCTCCATTTTTTTGGTGGGGTAATGAGGGTTAAGTGACTTGCCCAGGGCCACACAGCTAGTAAGTGTCAAGTGTCTGAGGCCGGATTTGAACTCAGGTCCTCCTGACTCCAGGGCCAGTATCTTATCCACTGTGCCACCTATCTGCTCCCCACCCCCAGCTAATATCTCTTTAATAGAATTGATAAGCAATTAACATCAGTTAGCTTTTGCAAATGGCTGTTTACTGAGAAATACATCTTGAGATGCAAAGTACAAACACATCTCCCCAAACCAGAGTACACTTTCCCCTAGACTGGGGAGAGGGTGTGCAGACTTTAAGTGGTTGCTGCAGACATTCCTCCCACCAAATTTTGTTCTGAATGCAGCATAGCTCATCGATGGGTCACTCACTCCCTTGCTTTTCGGTTAGGCACTTAGCACAAAGATCTTGACCATAACACAAAAGGATTACCCCTGTCCCTGCCCAGTTATTAGGCAAGGATACCACTACAATCCTATAAATTGAAGGCTGTGCCATTTTGTTTACAAAGGAATAGTGTGTTATTTTTGAGGGGGAAGAGAGATGCTTGTTCAGAACTGATGATTTCATTTCATTCAGGAACTCCCATTGTGAAAGCCCATACAGGCAGTTATCTGTAATTTATAGCTTTAAAGGCGGTGAGAAGTTGTAGCTAGTCCATAGTCACATAGCTAGAATCTATCAGAAACAGGTCTTTCTGATCCCAAGAAGCTTTAAATCTGGGGTCTATCAACCTGTTTATCCATGGATATATTTCAGAGGGTCCTTGGAAGGGGGGGGAGTACATGTTTATTTTTCCTATCTTCTAATTGAAATTTAGCATTTTCTTCAATTATGAATGTAGACAACAAACCATTATTCTGAGAAGAGATCTATTGGCTTCACCACACTTGCAGAGGAATTCATGACACAAAAGAAATTAAGAGTCCCTGCACTGACCATACTGCCTGACCTTCCACCATTCTCAGGTCAGGAATCCTCATTTCTTGTTAACCCTTACTATCCATTCTTCTTTTCCGTCCCTGCTCCTAGACAGGTGAGCTTTACTAGGAAAAAAATCAAGAAATGAGGTTGATCTCATTTACTGCAAATTCATGGCACTTAACCTCAGGTCAGATTTCACTGATGCTCAACCATTCTGCTCTGCCACTATCAATTCCCTATCTCATTTCCCCATAGTTACTATTATGAAGTTTTTCTTCCCTTTTAAAACCTCCAGGTATATCCACACGTACTTAGCACATGAGCGCAATGTCCACTTTATGGACAAGATTTAGGCCCATTAAGCAGAGTTCTCTTAGGTCTACTCCTTTTTTCCTCACAATTTTCCATCATCACCCACTCTCTCCTCTTTCCCTTTGGTTACAGAAGAGGAATGGTACTTCTAGTAGCCATAAACTAATCATTCTCCTTGTAATTTTGATCCTATTCTTTTGTACCCAGAGGCAACTGGTGGTACAGTGATTAGTGTTGAGAACATTTTCTATCATGAGTTCTTTGAAGTTGTTTTGGATCATTGCACTGCTGAGAAGAGCCAAGTCTATCACCATTGTTCATCACACAATGCTGCTGTTACTGTCTACGGTGTTCTCCTGGTTCTGCTCCTCTCAGTCAGCATCAGTTCATGTAAGTCCTTCCAGGTTTCTCTGAACTCCTCCTGCTCATCATTTCTTACAGCAGGAAGAACTGAGTTCAAATCCAGCTTCAGATACTTACTAGCTATGTGACTCTTAGCAAGTCACTTAACCTCTGTTTGCCTCAGTTTCAGATGGGGATAATAATAGCACTTACCTTGCAGAGTTGTTAGGATCAAATGAGATAATATTTGTAAAAGCTCTTAGCACAGTGCTTGGCACATAGTAGGTGTTCTATAAATGTTTATTTATGTACATATATAGTAGGTGCTATATACATACACATATAGCAGGTTTATATGCACATACATAGTATGTTTATTTATACATGCATAGTAGTTTATGTACATACATTGTAGGTGCTCTGTAAATGCTTATTTGAGAGTCTCCTCTTAATTCCTACGTCCTAGTCCAAGACTTTGCTCCAGTAGTCAATCCTCTCTCTGATTCATCCCCACTCTCTCCCTCACCACTTGTTCCTTCCCACTTGCTTACAAAATTCTCAGGTCCCTCCCATACTAAACAAACAAAAAAGAGTTTTCTCTGGCCATTTTACTCCCACCATGTAGTTACTGTCTCATGTCTCCCTTCCCCTTCACATTAAATTTCTTGGAAAAGTTATCTATACATGATGTTTCCACTTCATGGATCCCCTCATTAACCCTTAGCAATCTGGCATTTGCCACCACACTCTACTAAAGCTTTTCTTTCCAAGGTCATGGATCTAGATCAATCAATTGATCCATAAGCATTTCTTTTTGTTTTGCTTTGTATTGTTTTGTTTTGAAGATGGTCTCACATAATGCTTTTTTTTAAAGTTCCCTTCCATAAGCATTTCTCAAGCACCTATGTGCCAGGCACTGGTCTGGGTGCTGGCAATATAAATACAACGAATGAAACAGGGGGCAGCTAGGTGGCACAATGGATAATGCACTGGCCCTGGATTCAGGAGGACCTGAGTTCAAACCCGGCCTCAGACACTTGACACTTACTAGCTGTGTGACCCTGGGCAAGTCACTTAACCCTCATTGCCCTGCAAAAAGAAAAAAAAGAAAAAAAAAAAGAATGAAACAATTCCTACTTTCAAGCCTCATGAGGGAGACAAAAAAGTACATATGTAAATATAGATAGAATCGATATAGTTTGGGGGGAGCATAGCCATTGGAGAGACATCGGGAAATGTTACTGTAGAAGATGGTGCTTGAGATGCATCTTGAAGGAAGAGAGGGATTCTTTAAGGCAGAAATGAGGAGATAGGGGTAGAGAGTCAGAGACAGAGAGTGTGGGGGATGGGAGAAAAGGGTAAGAAGAGTGGGAGGAAAAGAGAGGAGGAGAATGAGGAGGAGGAGGAGGAGGAGGAGAAGAAGAAGAAGAAGAAGAAGAAGAAGAAGAAGAAGAGAGGAGGGAGGGAGAGAAAGAGAGAAGGAGGGGGAAAGAGGGGGAGAGGGAGGGAAGAAGAGAGAGAAAAAATGGAGAGGGGGAGAGGGGGAGGGAGGGGGAAAAAGAGAGAGAAGGGGAGAGACAGAGAGGAGAGAGACAGAGACAAAAACAAAGAGCATCAACAACTGGAGGGATCAGGAGAGAACTCTGATAAGGAGATGGTACTTGAGCTGAGCCCTGAGGAAAGCCAGAGACTCCAGGAGGCAGAGGAGAGGAGAGAAAGCTTTTCCACCATGGGACATAATCTGGGCAAAGGCATTGTGTCCTCATTGTCTTCCTGACCCCTTAATGTGGGGAATCCCCAAGGAGCTGTCCTTGGGCCTCTTCCCTCCTCTCTCTGTGATTTCATTTGGCAATTTGATTTATTCTCAGAGCTTCAACTGCCATCTCTATGCAAATGACTCCCAAGCCTGCCAGATCTCCCTTCTGAGCCAGAGACCCACAACTCCAACTGGCTACAGGGCATCTCCACTTGCACATCCCACTGGCACCGCAAACCCAACATGCCCCAAACAAAGCTCATTATTTTTCCCTCTCAAACCTCTCTTGCTTTTGCTTCTGATTTCACTCCTTCTCTCAGTGGCACTCCTAGGCCTTCCTTCACCTGTTCACCCACGTTCGGAACCTTGTGGTTATCTTTGACCCTTCCCTTGCCTTCACCTTTCATATCTAATCTGTTAAATCTTGTGGATCCCTCCTCCACATCATGTTTTATTTCGCTGTATGAGGGGATTGATCAGGGAGACTCTGATCAGTTGCATTCTCCCTGTCCCATCCATGTGATGAAATGATAGACCCATAGGGCTGACCACATTCTCTGACTGTTCATTTGAGTGCCATGGACTTGGCTGGGATGATACAGTAACTTCTTATTGGTTCATATGACTCCAGGAAATTGTGTCAAAGGTAATTGGCAGGTGAATCAGGAATACACTCAACTGTCTACAAGAACTGTGGAAAACACTCTGCCCTCTTTGAGGCCTTCCATTAAGGACTCTACCAACCTTTTCTCTCCCTTGGAAAAGCAGCCATGGGTAAGAGATTTCTCTCCCCCTCTTGATCTAGAGGCAATGACACCTTGCTTTAGAGAAGCCTGGGGCAGTGATGATCCATCTGTGCTCACCTAGGCAAGTCTGAGATGCGACCCCAAGTCCCTGGGGCCTTCTTCCTTAATGTGATTTTTCCTGAGCACAGCAATCTGGAGAAATGGGCATTTCCACTTTTGGTGACTGACTACTTCAAGAATCTGAGAACTCCTGAGCTGGACGCCAGCTGATCTAGGAGACTTCTGCAACAGCATCTTCTCAGAGAAGGTGAGCACCACCAGCATTATTCTGTAGCAGGACTAAGGAAAAACACATCCTGGCTGGCTGGAGATATGGCCCTTGTGAGTACAGGCCTGATGCAAAAAGTGAAGCAGTTATTTATTCTATGGCCTTACAAAACTGTCTTTATCCTCTGAGGGGAATTGAGAGCAATAGGCCATTTGACATTTTTTTTTGTGTGTTAATTGATTACCTTTTTTGAGAAGGAATCCTATTACCTGCATTATGGGGAGACACTAGACATGAGCAATACCCAAGCTTTGTTTTAGAGAGTTACTATGGAATGGAACTATATTGAGCCAGAAAGAGGAAGAATCTCCAAAGATGCCTAAATCCTCTTTGCAGTCAGCCCCCCTCCCCACCTCTGATGAATTTGGATGTTGGTAATCCTAGGACTCTCCCCTTGGAGTGGGGGCCCTGGGTCTATAAGGTATATAATCTCCTTTTTACCTCCTCTCTACTGCCATTCCACCAACCTAAAATAGGCCCATATATATATATATATATATATACATATATATATATACACACACACATATATATACATATATATATATCATTTCATCACATGGATGGGACAGGGAGAATGCAACTGATCAGAGTCTCCCTGTATATACATATATATGTATATATGTGTATATATATACATATATATACATATATATGAATATATTTTGACAATTGCAATAATCTCTTAACAGGTCTTCCAGCTTCTATTCTCTGCTTCCTCTAATTCATCTTTCACAAACTTATTTCCTTCATGTACGGATGTTGTCATGTTACTCTTCCGATCAAAAATCTTCATTGGTTCCTTATTATTCTAAAATTCAAATTTGTTCACAGCACATTTAAGCTTCATTACAATTAACCATCACCCTCCTTTCCCAGGCAGCTAGGTGGCCAGCCTGGAGTCAAGAAGACTCATGTTCCTGAGTTCAAATCTGGTCTCAGACACATATTAGCTGTGTGACCCTGGGCAAGTTACTTAACCCTGTTTGCTTCCCTTTCCTCATCTGTAAAATGAGTCAGAGAAGGAAATGGCAAACCACTCCAGTATCTTTGCCAAGAAAACTCCTAATGTGGAGTCATAAAGAGTAGGACATGACTAAAACCGACTAAATGACTTCTTTGCCAGCCTTAATTCATATTACTCCCCTCCTCACACACTTATTGGTAGGAGTGGGTGAATTCTGGGAATCTGTAGAAGTGATTTCATCAGTGTAGGGAAGTCCTAATGTGGAAATTCCCACTACTGGTACAAGTTGTCAACTTACAGCTTTAAAACGTTGTCTGTTGGCACTGTGAGTTTATATGACTTGCTTACAGTCATATAGATAGTATGTGTTTAGCTGAGGCAGCTGGGTGGCACAGTGGATATAACACTAGCCCTGGAGTCAGAAGGACCTGAGTTCAAATCTGACCTCAGATACTTACTAGCTGTGACCCTGGGCAAGTCACTTAACCCCAATTGTCTTATACATCCGGTACCATTTCCAGTCATCCATATATGTATATTGCCACTGGACCCAGATGACTCTGGAGGAGAGTGTGAGGTTGGAAACCTTGCACATCCCTGCCTCACTTAAATCCACTTCACTGCAAGTCATGACATCACTCCATGTCATGGTCCTCTTTGAGAAGAAAGGACAAAACAACAACAGCTCTCTACCCACTTTATTAACTTCTTAAACTTTTCACTTGCAACCCCTTTTCGCCAAAGAAAGTCTTACTTGATCCTGAATACATAGGTATATAAAGTAGGTATACAAATCAAACATTTACTGCCAAATTTTTCAAGACCCCCATATGGGGTTATGACCCGAGGTATATAAAGCTTTGTTCTATGCTTTAGTCAAACTGGATGATTCCATGACCCAGCCCCCAAACATGCTCTGTAATCACAGTTCCCTCTAGCTAGAATGGCCTTCCTCTCCCTCTTTTTTATTTTTATTTTTGTTTTTGTTTGGTTTTTTTCCTCCCCCTCTTTTAAAGCCAATTCAAATACCACCTCCAGGAAGCCTCTCATGCTTCCCCTGGTTGCTAAAGTCTTTCTCCCTCTGACTTCTCATAGCCTTCTGTTTTGTAACTTTCTAAGGTACTCATCATGCAATATTGTGCTTTGAGAATTTTTTGTGTATGTCTTATCCCCTTATTAGATTGTAAGTGGCAAGTATTGGGTCTTATCTAAACTTTGTGTCCTCTATGACCCTAGCATAGCACTCTTCATAGAGTAGGTGCTTAATCATTTTTGCTACTTATACTCCATCTGCCTGAGAAGACACACTTTCAGAGGATGAACTCTTTGGTAGGTAGGAAGGTTGTAGGTTAAACACAATTATCATAACTGACATTCATAGGTTAGCAAAATATTTTCCCATCTCAGTTATAGGGAGCTGGCAAACATCACTATGTGGGCATGAACAAAATCAGCCAAGGGGGAGGTAGAATGACCCTATCAGCACTACTCAGTGATGGTTCAGAACAGGATCTTGATTGAATCTCTCTAAAAGGAGTGTCCCAATGATCTCTCCAGCTTCCAACCATGGGTGGATTATGCACTCCTTCCTTCCAAAGAAGAGAGCGGGAAAGGGCAATTTGGAAGGGAAAGGGGGCCAAATTCCTGCAGAGGAACATTATTTTCATAGTTGTTTGGAGATAAAATTCCATTTCTCTGAGAACAGGAAAGAGACTGTAGCTGTGCATGAAGGAAACTAGCTATTGAAGGTTTGCAACTTTTCCTTGGTCGGCTAGATAAACAGTAAGCATTGAAGCACAGCTTTTCGAGGGACTCCAATAGCTTTGGAAACCAAGAAAATGAAAACCTGGAGGGCCACCTCTCCCGGACTGATGAGTTGCCCCTGAACGGACTGAGTATGGACTGAGTATTTTTTGATAATGGATGAACGAGTGACTAAATCCACCTGGCTGAGCCTGAGAGTCATAGAATCATAAAGAGATGTTTGGAAATGAAAGAGATGGAGGGAAAATATGAAGAGAGAAGATGAAAAGTAGAAGCTGACAAAGACAAGAGGGGTGAAAGGAATGAGAAGGGAGGGTATGGGGTTTAAGGGAGAGTGGAAGGAAGGAGGGAGTAGAGCTAATGTGGGATTGAAAGGAAGAAGAGATGTAAGATTGGGAAGGGAAGAATTTGGGGTAGAGGAGAAGGGAAGGAGGGAGACATGTGGGGCTGAGAGGGAGAGGAGGGAAGGAGAAACTTGGGGCAGACGGGAAGGAGGAAGGCTTGAAGGAAGGAGGGAGAGCTATGAAGCTAGAGATGAGAAGAGAGAGATGCAGCTGAGGGAGAGAAAAAGGAAGGAAGAAGGAGGGAGTCAATGGGAGAATAGAAGGGGAAATTTGGGGAAGGGGTCTGTGGTAGGGGGAGAAGAAGAAAATGGGAAAAAGAAAAGAGAAAGAGAAGGAAGGACTGTGTCTCAATCTGTGTTTCAAGCCTCTCTGTTTTTGCACACAGTAGGCACTTAATAAGGGATGAGGTATCTTACAACAAGCCAGGAGACAGAGCTAGAGAAGCCCAGGTCCGGAGAGGAGGGGCGCTCAAAGGGGGCGGGGCGATTTAAAGCTCAGCCCCTTTCCTTAGCCTGTTCTTCCCGCGGGCAGGGCTCAAGATGTCGCGTAATTATCCTTTCCCGGGGCCAGGCCGGAGTTGGCTGCAGGCAGATCTCGCGAGGTCTGGTGACGTCATCCGAGCGCGCCGGCGGCGGCGGTCGTTCCCCCTCCCCTTCAGCCTGCGCGGTGCTGTCTCACCGCTGAGCCAGCGGAGACAAGGAACCGCAGGCAGGTCCAGCCCGAGCTGAGTCCAGTCCTGTCCCGCTGCCCGCCATGGAGTACCTTATTGGCATTCAGGGGCCCGACTACATCCTGGTGGCCTCGGACCGCGTGGCCGCCAGTAACATCATCCAGATGAAGGACGGTGAGTGACGCCTCGTCCGGCCCGGCTAGAGGGAACGAGGCGGGAGGAAACGGGGCCCAGGCGTTCTACCGCAGCGATGCTCCCGGGGGCGTGGACCCTGCCGCCCTCTCCCCTTCTGACGCCTAGACCGGCGGGTGGATGCTGTTAATTGGGCTGTCGGAGGGAGGGAGCTTGGAGCTCTCCCCGGCCACCTCCGGCCTCGTTCGTTTCTCTTGTGCCCTGACTGGGGCAGGCAGCGTGGGGGCGGTGCGTGAAGTCAGGAGACCTGGATTCGAGTCCCAGCTCTGCTACTTTCTGCGTGACCTGGGAGGGACCACAGGTCCCTTCCCTCTGGTTCTCCTTGTCTGTAAAATGAGACCTAAATCTGTGCGCTTTGCTCAAATCACATTGGAGTTGTAAGACGCAGCTTTGTGACTGACTCCTGGATGGTGGAGGTGGAGGGCGACTCTCATGGTCTTATTAATAATAAAATTAACAAGTCGTTTCTGAAGCTTTTCCTTCACAGTCACGTGTAATGCTAAAGGTATCACTATCCCTTTTTTTATATTTGAAGAATCAGGATCAGAGAAGGGAAATCTTGTGTGAAAGAGAACACAGATTTCCTGACGTCCGACCCAAAATTCTTTCCAGTCAGTAAGCTAGCATTTATTAATTACTATTGTTACATATATTAGTTACTAAAGTAATATTTTACATATACTGTTTACTATGTGCCAGGCACTGTTCCAAGAGGTGGGGGTGCAAAAAAGGGCAACTCTTTCTCCCTCCTCCACCTCTCCATTACCACTTTAACTCTTTATTGACAGCTGAGGATAGGGATTGGGGCTGGGCTTGTGATTTCAGTAGTATAGGGAACTCCTGGATGAGGAAACTCCCTCTTCCAGTGCAGGTGGACACCTCTTTGGCTACATGCCTACAAGCCCCAAGAGATTAGGTGACTTGCCAAGAGTCAGCTAGACACTATGTGTCAGAGGTGGGATTTGAACTCGAGACTTTGGGCCCAAGCCTTGATCTTTCCACAACAGTCTCTCTTGATAAGTTTGGTCTCCGTATTTGCTTTTGAGTTCACTGTAGGGTGGACATAGTAATGGGAATTACCTTGCAACTTGTATTAACTCTTTTAAAGAATGTAATGGCAAGGTTTCCGTGGTATTTATTTCACTTTGGCATTTAAACAAAGAGGGTGAAGAGGTGAGTGGGCTATTTCCAGACCAAGTTTTGTTTAAATGACTAAGCATAGATATGGTGTCATTTAAAGGATGACTTAGTAGTACTGCTTTTAAATGGCTAGGGGTGGCGAACACAAATTGTAGGAGCATAGATTTAGAGCTGGGAGGAATCTTAGGGGGTCACTTTAGTCCCTATTTAACAGATGAAGAAACTAAGACCCAAGGAAGTGAAGTCCTGCTCCTGGTCATGCTGCTAGTAACTGGCAAGGCTGAGATTTGTTTGAATGCAGTTCTTCTGATTCCAGATCCTGCTCTCTTGTGAAGAATAAATGAATGAAGCTTCAGTTTCTTGAAGCCCTAAAGGTCCGCTAGTCTTTCTTTCATCACATGGGGAGTTGGAATAAGATCTGTAGGGCTTTTCTTGAGTTTCATTCATTCAGAACATGTTACTATTTAATGGAATAAGGCCTTGAAAGTAGTGTATGAATGGACATTTTCTCAAGCTATTTGTAAAGTGGGTGAAAATGCAAAGTGAAAATGCTTACTAATTTGGGGAACTTTACTCTTGGAGAGCATACCATCCCCCCCCCCCCCCCACAAGAGACATCACTGTCTTGAATCTTTGTACTTTGGAAATTAAGTATTTTGTCAGACACATGACTTGAGCATGAGGTAAGATTTATTTAGGATCATAGATTTAGAGCTAAAAGGGATCTCTAACCCTACCCCTTCCATTTTATAGATAAGGAAACTGAAGCCCAGAAGCCTTCCTGAAATACCTGTATATTTTTGAATCTTAGAATGATACTTCCTTCTTGAGAAAAGTTATATTCTTACACTGGACACAAAGCTTCAGGAGAGATGCATATGTAGAACATCCAGCAAGCTCAGTATCATAATTGTGATATCTAAAAGGGAATAATAAGTAATAATCCATCACATTACTATGGCACATTTTACTTTTTCCAGTATCCTTTCACCCAATTAAAGACAGAAAGGGAGGAAGCCCAAAGTGGTCTACCTGCTTCTCTCTCTGACTTCCTTCCACCTTGAGTTCCGATCTGGGCATTACATTTTTAAGAGAGATGCTGACAAACTGGAGTGCATGCAGAGGGAGCAGGCCAGGATGGTGAGGGGTATGAAAGCTAAAGCTGGTTAATCTGAGGAACCACTAGAGGAATTAGAGATGAAAGGAACTGTAAAAAGGAAAGCTTGAGGATGACATGATATGTCTTCGAAATAGATTCATCTGGGGGTGTGAGGGGAGTGTAACTCCAGAGGGCAGAAGTAGAACTAATGATTGGAAGTTATGGAAAGGTAGATCTGGGGGCTCAATAAAATGAAACATTTTTAAATACTTAAAGGTTTCCCCCAAATAGAATAGGCTGCTGCATGAAGTAGTGACTTCTCCATCATTGGAAGTATTCAAAGCAGAGACTATCACCTGTCAGGGATATTGGAAATGGAATTCCTGTAGTGGGAGAGAGTTTGGAGTAGAGGATTCCTAATAGCCTTTGATTCTGTAATTCAAGAAGGAAGCTTTATTCCTTTTTTGTTAAAATCACATTAAGAAATCACATGTAGGGGCAGCTAGGTGGCGCAGTGGATAAAGCACCGGCCCTGGATTCAGGAGTACCTGAGTTCAAATCCGGCCTCAGACACTTAATACTTACTAGCTGTGTGACCCTGGGCAAGTCACTTAACCCCAATTGCCTCACTTAAAAAAAAAAAAAGAAATCACATGTAGTTAACAGACGATATAATTGGAGGACATGTGGGGAGAAGAACAGGGGGCTGTATTGCCAGCATGTTGTCAATGTGAGTTATAGTTTCCAAAAGATGACTGATTTCCTAAAGTGAAGGAAGACCCAATTGCTTGTTCAAGGTCCTATATACATGGTTTTTATTACCATAGCATATTATGTATACTATAATACTATATATCTTTGGCCTGTCTACTAGTCTGTGGAGATGCTTGCAGATTACTTTGATTATTGCAGCTCTAAGTTGTTGTTGTTTTTTTTTTCATTCTCTAAATTCTTGCATTACTGAGAGCCTGCATATACTCTATACTTAGTTGTAATAATGTAAATACCTTAGATTTATATAGCACTTTGTAACCATTTACATGTTATTATTTGATCCTGAAAAAGCCTTTGAAGTCAGGCAAGTCACTTGGCCCCATGGACCTTAGTTTTTTCATCTGTAAAATGGGGGATGGGACTCAGTGATCCAAAAGGTCCTTTCCAGCTCTATATCTTTGATTCTCTGATGCTTTGAGAGATAATGTTTGGTGAATAAAGAGCTGACCTCAGACCCAGGAAAGCAGAGCTGGGTTCACGGTCAGCCTCTGACATGTCCTCACTGTGTGATTCTGAGCAAGCCTCCATCTCTCAATGTCTCAGGCTCCTTTAAGACCAGTGAGTTTCAGAGCAGTTCCTGATGATCTGCATGGGAAGAGGCAGTTATCTCATGGGGAATCCTCTATATCAGAGAAATCACACAACTTCTTTCTCCCTTTCCTCTTCCCCCTCTCCCTCCTTTACTAGCTCCATTTTATATTACAAGGTGAGTCTCTGGTGAAGTGACTTGTGCCAGGTCACACAGCTAAATGTGGCAGAGTCCGAACTAGAGCTTCTTGCACTATGGTAGTTCTTTGAGGTGTATAAGTCATGGCAAGTACTGATATTTTTGTATCCTGTCGTTCCTTGTACAGTTCTGGGCACGCTGTAGGTACCTAAAAAAATAACTTGTTACTTGTTAAGTTGATTTCACAATGAAAAATAGCATTCTTGGAATTCTAGCTTAAATGCTATGACAGAAAATGTTAAACTTGTTTGCAAACTGACAGGCTCCTCCAGCCTGTGTAACAAATCCAGTTTTGATTTTCTGTATTTCCAGTCCATACAGATTTGACCTTGAGGCCACATAGTAGTAATTTTACATTTACATTTTGTGTGTTTCCTTCTAGCCTTACCCAGCCATATTAATGGCAGTTTCAACACTCAAATATTTCAAAAACTGTTTAACAGCAGCATTATGCTCTCCAAATCCTATTAAAGGATTGGGACATTTCAGAAGCTTTCAAACATGTCTTCCAGGGAAGATTATTCAGCAGTATTTGAAAAATTGAAAGTGAAAGTGAGAGTTGATAGGGAGATTATGTTTTACTGAAGCCCCAGCTTGAATATGAGAAGTTATGTTCCTTAGGCACTAATGGCTGCCTAAATGTTGATTTCTCTCTAATCGAAACAAGAATCTGGCATAACCAGATAAGATTCGACTATTTAATTTTTTTAATGTATTTTCACATAATTTGTTGTCTATTTGTCTATATGTCTATATTTTCTATGCTTTGGGGGTGATATTAGTTACAGTGTTTATAGTGATCTGTATTTTCAGTTGATTTCTCCACAGATTTCCATCAGTAGTTACCCTTTTACCGTTTCAAAGGTCATTTTCTTTTGATGTCTGTTTAGCTATAGTATCACTCTCCTCTCTGTACCTTCAGATTCTGTCGCTTTCTACTATATCTCCTCAAAACCAAAACTTGATTTGACCTCTTGAAGAAATTCTGAGGCCTTGGTTATCATGAGCTTCAGGACTGTTTGCACATTTTTGGCATGATTCCTGCACTTCCCTTCAGTGTTAGAGTCCTGAATATATAAAAGTATTCTGATTATATTTGGTGCTGTCTGGAAATTCTATGTAATTTCCAGTGGCATATAACATTCATGAAGTGTGCTTATTCTCGATGGCATGCCATGAAGTATGAGAATTCTGCCTAACATTGTAGAATACCGTCTATTTTTTAAAATCTGTTTTTGCTTAGGGTTTGCATTTATTGGACTTGTACATGATTTGTGATGATGAATGTGTTTTATTTTTGGACAGATCATGACAAGATGTTTAAGATGAGTGAGAAGATCTTACTTCTTTGTGTTGGAGAGGCTGGAGACACTGTGCAGTTTGCTGAATACATTCAGAAAAATGTACAACTCTACAAGATGCGCAATGGTAGGTAGTCCTCTGAGCAGGACTTCTGTGCCCTGGCTTTTCCTCTTTGTAGAATAAGGAAATTCAGTCCTTGGGAGAGGTTAAAGGCAAAGCCCTGGCTGGTTCACTTGAATTCCTCATCAGCAAATGTTTATTTAGCACCTCTTATTTAAAAGATTACTTATTGCTGCTGCTTCTTAATACTAAAATGCTTGCTTGATTGAATTGAAATAAAAATTGATTTAAAAAATCAACTACTGATAGTGACTTTAAAATGTAATACATGGGTAGAAATTACTTAATTTGGGGGCAGCTAGGTGGCACAGTGGATAAAGCACCGGCCCTGGATTCAGGAGGACCTGAATTAAAATCCGGCCCCAGACACTTGACACACTTACTAGCTGTGTGACCTCGGGCAAGTCACTTAACCCTCGTTGCCCCCCCACCCCCAAAAATTACTTAATTTAACTGTTTATATTGATATTCAGGGTTATGTTTCTGATTTTAATAAAAAGAAAAATGGACATCAAGAAGCACTGCCCCTTAATACAGCTAATCTGTCTCTCCACATCAAATTCTAGGAAACCAGGCCTCATAGGCAGGGTATGAATGAGCAGTGATGAGATGTAACCCCATTCAGGCCTAGAATATGATGATGAAATCAGACCCATCAAGATGATATGAAGCCAGGATCTGACAGGCTCCTTGACTTGATATGTTTAGTAATTCTTATTCTTAATGCTCTTTTGTGAAGCTAGCTAGCCTTGTTAGTAAAAAAAAGAAATTCCTTGGGGCAGCTAGATGGCGCAGTGGATAGAGCACTGGCCCTGGAGTCAGGAGTACCTGAGTTCAAATCCGACCTCAGACACTTAATACTTACTGGCTGTGTGACCTTGGGCAAGTCACTTAACCCCAATTGCCTCACTTAAAAAAAAAAAAGAAGAAAGAAGAAATTCCAAAGTCTGCACTGTAACAAAATTTGTAGGCAAGAGAATTCTGATAGAAGTATAAGAGTGATAGAAAAATGAGGTGTTTAAAAGGACAAGGACTAAGAGGCACTGATGTTTTCAAGGCCAGGGCCTTTGTCTGATGGCAAAGGCCAGCTTTCAGGCACAAAGCATTTTGTAGGAACATTGCAGTAGGGAAAACTTTTCTAGACCATGAATGATTCACAGGTACATAACAGCATTGTAGAGATGGGAACTGGAAAGGAATTTAATTTGCATATGAAAGCATCAGTTAATTCTTTTTTTTTTTTTGTGGGGCAATGGGGGTTAAGTGACTTGCCCAGGGTCACACAGCTAGTTAAGTGTCAAGTGTCTGAGGCTGGATTTGAACTCAGGTACTCCTGAATCCAGGGCTGGTGCTTTATCCACTGCGCCACCTAGCTGCCCCCCAGTTAATTCTTTATAAAAGTATTCAGTAAAATGCATTAGTATAACATTCTGAGCAGATTATTCACTGTAAAACTAGAAGGAGGTCTTTGAATATTACAGTACTCTGTCGACCCTTCTTGTTCATCATTTTTACTAGCAATTTGGGAAAAGACGTAGACTTATCATTTATATGGATAACATGAATACGGGAGAAATAACTAATAAATTGAATGACAAAGGAAGAATCCAAAAATTTCAACAGGCTGGAATGATGGGCCTAAACTAATGAGATGTATTTAACAGGTATACACACACACACACACACACACACACACACACATATTTGTATTTCAATTTAAAAAATCAACTGTACCAGTAAAAAATGGGAGAGACTTAGTCAAACAGTTTATGGTGGCAAAAAAAGAACGGGTTAGTTAACTGACAGTTTACTATAACTGGTATGGCTTCCCAAAAAGCTGATGTAGTCATAGACTGTTTAATAGAAAAGTATCCAGAAAAGGAAAATGCTAGTCCCATGGTATACTGTTAAGACCATAGCAGGAGGGGGCACCTAGGTGGCTCAGTAGATAAAGCACTGGCCCTGGATTCAGGAGGACCTGAGTTTAAATCCGGCCTCAGACACTTGATACTTACTAGCTGTGTGACCCTGGGCAAATCACTTAACCCTCATTGCCCCTCAAAAAAAAACTCCCCAAAACCCCCCCACAAAAACAAACCAAAAAAAACTGTAGCAAGAATATTGTGTTCTGTTCTGTGTCCTATGTGGTTATAAGCTAAGGCAATCATACCTTGTTTTAAATCTATCTCCTCTAGTGGATGAATTGAATACTATTTGCCCCTGTTTTAATACTCAAAACCATTACATTTTTTTTTTTTAGTGAGGCAATTGGGGTTAAGTGACTTGCCCAGGGTCACACAACTAGTAAGTGTTAAGTGTCTGAGGACGGATTTGAACTCAGGTACTCCTGACTCCAGGGCCGGTGCTCCATTACATTTATGTATAAGGAATGGCTAAAGGAATATGGTGAAGAGAGCACTTGAGGTATGATGGGGTTGCAGGGAAGTGTTTTTAAAAAATATTACTGGGGCAGCTAGGTGGCGCAGTGGATAGAGCACTGGCCCTGGATTCAGGAGGACCTGAGTTCAAATTCGGCCTCAGACATTTGACACACTTATTAGCTGTGTGACCTGGGGCAAGTCACTTAACCCCAATTACCTCACAAAAAAAAATACTGCTGGTGTATTTTATAAATTAATTGCTATTTATATATTAATGGCTGTTGCACCATTTTGGTAGGAAGCATTTATTATTAATTAATATTAAATATCAGTACAGGGGGCAGCTAGGTGGCGCAGTGGATAAAGCACCGGCCCTGGATTCAGGACTCCATGAGTTCAAATCCGGCCTCAGACACTTGACACATAACTAGCTGTGTGACCCTGGGCAAGTCACTTAACCCTCATTGCCCTGCAAACAAAAAACAAAACAACAACAACAAAAATATCAGTACAGAATTGACCACGTGGAAGTTAGCACAAGCAGGCGAAAAACCTGAGAGAGACAGCATGTGGTCAAAACCTACGCTGTCCTAAGAAGAAGAGCTAGCCTGGAGCAGCTAGGTGGCACAGTGGATAAAGCACTGGCCTTGGATTCAGGAGGACCTGAGTTCAAATCTGGCCTCAGGCACTTGACACTTACTAGTTGTGTAACCCTGGGTAAGTCACTTAACCCTCATTGCTCTGCAAAAAACCCCAAACAAAGAAAAGAAGAGCTAGTACCAAGAGACACTCCCCACCCCCATAGCCAAGGCTTTTATCCTCTTTTGAGAGAGGCATGTTTGATGCATATATTGATCAAAGCTAATTGGTTAGCATCATTCAATTCCATTGGTTAACATGACTTGAGGGTGGTCCAAATTAAAATTATCTCTAAGATGACATAAGGGAAATGTATGGAAATAGATCCTCCAAATCCAGTATTTAGGTGTGGATCACTGAGCTAGACAAAAGAATCAAGCTCCATTTCTGTTGTTCCTTTGGGCTTGTCCAAGACAAAATTTGCTGAAGTTCCTGGACTTTCTGGAGTGGGGAGAGAAGGAACTGAAATTGATCTCTGGATCCCCCCAAGAAATTCATTATTAATAATTATTTTCTCACAGAAGGTTACCTCTACATCTTTGTAGGGCTGCTACATGGAGAAAGGATTAGATTTTGCATAGTTTTATAGGACAGTGAGAAAGATAGGACTAGGTTTCAGGGAGGCAGATTGTGGTTGTGTGTATTTCTTTTTTTTTTTTTTTTGCGGGGCAATGGGGGTTAAGTGACTTGCCCAGGGTCACACAGCTAGTAAGTGTCAAGTGTCTGAGGCTGGATTTGAACTCAGGTACTCCTGAATCCAGGGCCAGTGCTTTATCCACTGCGCCACCTAGCTGCCCCCGGTTGTGTGTATTTCTAATAGAATTGTCCACTAATGACTACTTTATGAGAGTGGGTCCCTCATCACAGTGGATAATGATCATCTATCAGGGATGACATAGAAAGGATTCCTGCCTGGAAGATTAGACAAAATGACCATTTAAGTCTATTCATAACTTTTTTTTGTTTTGTTTTTTTTTGGTGAGGCAATGGGGGTTAAGTGACTTGCCCAGGGTCACACAGCTAGTAATTGTTATGTGTCTGAGGTCAGATTTGAACTCAGGTCCTCCTGAATCCTGGGCTGGTGCTCTATCCACTGCGCCACCTAGCTGCCCCTATTCATAACTTTTTAACAGTGTGGTTCTGTATTTTGAGCGTTAGACATTGAAGAGTGTGAAATTTGACTGTACTTAACCATTTAACTTCAACACAAGTCTTGATTTTTTGTCTCTTGCACCAGGGTATGAATTGTCTCCCACAGCAGCAGCTAATTTCACACGTCGAAATCTGGCTGACTACCTCCGGAGTAGGGTAAGGAGTACAAATAGGCAAGACTTTGCTCTTTGCAAGTCTCCTAAACATAAGGAGTCAATTTGTATTGCTTCACCTTGATGCAGCTCTTCCCCTCAGCACAGGTTTAGTCTTTCTTTCTTTGGATTTGTTTTGTATTTTCTACAAATTTCCTAGGTGAAATCTGGAAGTACCTCACACAGTCACCTGAGTGCCAGCTTTAGGCAGAATGTACCATTACTTGAACTTTATTGGGTTTGGGGTTTTGGGTTTTTTTTTGTTTTTTGACTTTTTTTTTTTAACTTTGCATTAATCACCTTGTTTCTGTCACATAAACTATAGTCCCTACAGTACAGGTAAGCTGTCTCTAAACCCTATAAATAATCCAAGTTTTCATTCCTTCCAGGTTTATACGCAAGTCACAGATGCTGACAGTCTAATCTCAATTTTTCTGTGACTGTCACCCTCTGTAAGTGGCCTTCCTCCACTGGGTTCTGGCCATATCACTGGTTTAGTTTGCCCATCTTCCACTTTTCAAAATACATTGTTAGCTTTTGAATGTATGAAGATTCTGTATGACCACACCAAGAAAGCATATGTGATTGCAGTAATGCATATTTTCCCTCCTTTAAGGAATCATTTAACTGAATCTTTATCATATGACCTCACTACCCAATGTTTTTTATTTGTAAAGTCAAGTGAACTTAACCAACCACAAAGAAGAGCTAAGAAAAGAATTGTAATGTTTCCCATTTGTATGACTTTTGCAAAAAAAGCATTTTCCTTAATTTAATCTAGGCAATATCCCATTGAGACCAGTGGTGCTTGACTGTTTAAAAGGAGACAACAAAATGGCAAAGGGACTTACCAAAGGTCCTATGGCAAGTCTGAAACAAACATGAGATGTCTACATGTGTGAAGCCATGGCTCCAGGGGCGGGGCGGGAGTGGGTATGTGGCATGGTTTGGCTTTCTCTCATCAGTCATATCTTTTTGGATCATTTTATCTTTTAGCTTATAAAAGCCATGCATCTTCACCCATAACTCAAAAATCTTAATAGTGGTGTTTTCTTATGCCCAGAACAGATTGTGTGTTTTGGTTTGGAGCAATTGCAATATTACAAGCCATGTGAGTTTGTATTGTCAGCTGTTTAAATGACCTGTTGCACTTATAAAAACAAATTGTGCAGATGCTTCATAGTCAAGTCTAAGGAGATGATATTGCAGCTCTTCAGGCTCATTTATTTTTGTTCCTCATAACACTGCTTTCTGGGATCCTCTTGAGAAATGGAACTTCTCTTTCTCTAAGTGATAGCTTGAATACCAGGTGAGTCTTAGACTTGAATGGAAACTAAAATTCTATCATAGGTTACATTAGATGGGGGAGTAGGAAAATTCAAAGGAGATATTTTGAAATAAATGAAAATGCAATAACATTTCCTCTTTCGTTTTCATAATTGCAAAATGAGTCCAAGTCCCAGAAGTTCCTTGTGATATTTAGCAAAATGTAAGATGTGACTTGCTTTGTAAAATATCTCTGTGACTTATCAGGCAAATTCCAAATTCCACCTTTAGGCACAATAAACATTTTGTTGTAAATGCCCTGGTATTAATAACTGAATTAAGCTCCTTTTAAAATCGAGATAAGACTGGCTATGCTCATGCAAATGCACTGGATCCATTTAATCTTCTAACTGCTAAGATGTTTGATGTACTTAGCAAAAGAATCTCCTTTGTAGACTGACATGGAGCTTTAGAAAAGAGGTGGGGGAGGGAGAGAAGAACCAATGGTGTTTATAAGGGATAAATTTTCATTTGGCAACTACCAGCAGGGAGTTTTACAGGTACCCAATCTGTAGGATAAGAAATGCATCATTATGGCTGAGTTGATTATATTGTTAGTTGCTGGCTTGAGGTAGGGAGAAAGATTTTATATTTTGAGTCAACTTTTAAACATTTTTATTGAAAATAAAAAGGGAAAAGAGATTCTTACCTCTGAGGGGGTCCTATGGTTGAAGATGGGATGGTGCAGATAACTAAATGCTACTAAGATGCCAATCTGTGCTTAGTAGTAGAAGACTTCCTTGAAGAAGAAGGGACTCAAGAGAATGTGAAGGTGTGGCTCTGCAAGAATTGGAGAGGTATAGAGCAAGAGGAAAGACACCATGTGAATGGAAAAACAAAAATGAAAAGAGATGAGAAACGAGAAATGAGATCCTTTGGGTTTGAACTTAGAAGGCAAAATGCAAAAACTCTTTTCTTTGTTCAATAAACTTATCAATGTAATTGTGTTATTTACATGATATGAAATTTTTACAGAATGTTAAATTTGTGAAATGATTATTAAACATGGAGATGTACTTTAGTTTACAAGTTTACCCCAAAGTGGGGAAATGTGAGAAGTTTCACAAGCTTATTTTTGAAGCCTTTGGGCTTGGACTGGGAGGGGACATTGAACTATGTGGGACAGGATTCTTTAAGTATTTGAAAGGCTGTCCTATAGGAGGGAGATTAAGCTTGTCCATAGGAGACATGGGTTGGGGCTGCAGAAAGGCAGGTTTAGGTTGCATGGTTACAGAAAGTTCCTAACGATTGGAAGTATCCAGCTGTAGAATAGGATGGGCTGCCTCAGGAGATGTGGTGGCTTCCCTCCTACTAAAGCTTTTCACACAGAAGTAGGTTGACTGTTCCCCAGGTCTCTTAGAGAAGATTCTTATCCAGGTATGGGTTGGATTAGATGACCTTCAAGGTCCTTCCCCCTCTAGAGGTGCTTTGCTTCTGCCTCTCCCTGACTCTACTATTGATGTTATATTATTCCATCATCAAACACCTGCTGCTCAGCTCTTTGACTAAACTGATTTTTTTAAAGATTCCTGTAGGCGTTACTTTTATGACAGTAAATTTTTCTTATTTGAAATTAATATGACACATTTAGAATAGTTCACCTAAATACCCTCAAAGTATTTCTAAAGAACTTAGTAATTTCCCTTTACAGATAGGGAGACTGAGGAATAAATCAGCAAAAGTCAGTGCCCTTCTGGTAAAGTAGAATTGTTGGCAAAGTTTGAGGTAGCAGATAGTACTTCATATACACATATACTACTTAAACTGTCTTATATCCGCTGTTCCCTGTTACAAGTAATGATACCAAGCTTGCCACAGTGCCTTTTTAGAAGCTTAATGATTGCCATAGTTATTCCAATTTGTCATGAGGCCATGCTACCTGTAATGTGATAAGTGTGAATGATAGCAATGGGGAAAAACTAAGGAAACCTTTCCCTGTTTTACAAATCTTATGCCAAGCCAGCAAAGAGTCCTGTAATTCCTTGCAAGTTGAAAGAATAATCATGAGACCTGGATGTATTATATATTTCAAGAAATAGCAACAGATGGGGGCAGCTAGGTGGCACAGTGGATAAAGCACTAGCCCTGGATTCAGGAGGACCTGAGTTCAAATATGGCCTCAGACACTTGACATTTACTAGCTGTGTGACCTTGGGCAAGTCACTTAAACCTCATTGCCCTGCAAAAAAGAAATAGCCACAGATCGTGTCTATTTAGTGATTAGTTTTGCCCTGTTATGTCAGTGTTGTGTGATATGATCTCCAGCCCTAAAAGGACCATGTGCCTGTTGCCCTGGCTGCTGAGAATAAGTCTCCGAATTGGCCACTGGAGCAGTTGTGCCATCCTCATGCCTTCTGTGGCTCGCACAAAAGATTCATCTGTTGGTTGCCCAAGAGATCATTTGTTGGTGTCAGTGAAGTCTTGTGACCTTGTGAACAGATGGCACAGGTGAAAGAAACCTTGACTTTACATGTCCTGCCCCCTCACCACCAGCAGCCATTTGTTACATGTGATGAAAAACATCACTAACGAGAGTAATTGAACATGCTTTTTGGCAAACACAGTTAGCAGGATGTGACATGACGCAGTACTGCCTTCTTCCTCTGCGTGCCATCTCCCTCGAGGCCCGATCCTCTGTGCTCACCCCCGTCTCCCCCATGCCCGGGCTTGCCTTCCAGCTCACCTGCTCCAGATGGGCAGCACAGTGGGGAGGACACTGGCAAAGGCAGATGTGTTTATTTACCGGAGACAGAGCTCTGTGCTGTTGCAGATGGCAGTGCCTGGGAGCAAATGGCAGCCTTTGACACCACTTCTACCGCCACCCAGCCAGGGCATCTTGACTGTCAGTCAGCTCACTTTCAGTGGCAGGAAGAGGGGGAAAAAAACAGATGAGATTTCTCAAAAGGCCTGTGTGAGCCTGGTTCTTCTGACCTCTTGACCCTGAGCAGCCACTTTCCTACTTTCTCTCTTGGCCTAGTATTAGGTTCTTAGGTTAGCATGATTTCTTTGTGAGACCATCTAGTTCTCCTATTTCTTTGTTAATAGGAAGTATTGGGAATAGTAACATCCAAGTGGAATTACAAAAGCACATGCTTGTATTATAAATGCATGTTAAATATAAGCTTGTTTTTGCCAGTTTGAAAAGCCCTCTGAAGAACATTTGTTCAGGCTCAGGTCATTTCCCATAGGAAACCTCTAAGGATCGGGAGCAGCTTATGTTCACCCCACTGGAGCCAGCACCGATGTTTTTAGTGGCTAATTTTATTATCCAGCTGCATGGGGACAGATGTGCATGGAATTGGAGATGGCTTAATTAATATGACAACATCTTGCACTTACACAGTGTTTTTTCTCCTGGGGAAATGAGATTTTGGACAGTGACCCTTTTAAATACATTTTGCTTTTCCTAGCCTTATAACTTGCCAGGTCCTGCAGAGAAGACTGTTGAAGGAACCAGTAATAAGGTGGCTAAAGTGACTTGTCTTTGAAAGCTGCTGGCTTGTCTAGGAGTCTCCCGCCCTCCTCCTCTTTCTTTAATGTGATGTTTTTCCCAGCCCTTAGTGCTGATAGCTAAGAGTTTGCAGGTGTAAAGGCCTCCCTCCTCCTCTTCCCCATCCCTCTCCAGGGGGTTATATGTGAGAAGGTGTTGCTTTCTCACTCAGAGAGCATGGATGTGCTACCCAGTTGATGCCTACTGAGAGCCGAGAACCCCTGGTTCCTGATTGAATACAATGAGCCCATTGGAGGGTTGAAATTATGTTGCCCTATAATGTCACCTTGCTAGTAAAAGACCTTCCTGTCTGCAAAGAGGGGACAGCTTTGTCTTATCAGTCTTAGGTAACTGCTTTAACTATGCTTCCTACTGAAACCTGTGCCTTTAAAAGAAAAAGGTTGGGTTTTGGTGGTTTGTTTTATTTTTAATAACATGTCTGAGGATGGCTGTATCCTGAAGCAGCAGAGGGTGTTGGCCTAATTTAATAAAAGAATTCTATTGTTTTGCAAACATTTGTCATTATAAGTTGTAGCATGCTTCCATCTTGAGGATAAACATTTGAATTAGGAGAATGGCAAAAAGTCTGAAAGGAAATCTAGGGAAGAAAAGCCTTCCTTGGTTGGTCACGATTTTGTTTTCAGCACTGACCACATACAACCTACCACACAACCAGCAGTTTGTGATTGACTAACACTGTTAGCTATATGTTAAACTAAACATCTTGTATCTATAGACTGAAATGCCTCTGGTATTTACGCACTTACTCATGGCTAGAGAGTCACTTTCTCTTCAGGGAGAATATGAGTATTCATGGCCAGTTAAGCTGTGGAAATGGATTGTATTTAGTACATTAAGCCAGGTCTCCTGGGATGGATAGGGTGGCATGATGCCTGTGAGTTTCATGTAGGTTATTTGTTTTTCATTATCCATCTAGAAGTCATCCATTTCTGTCTGTGGACCCATTAGTATACACATTGCTTTACATTCATCTGGCACAGGTTGGTATCATTCAACAGGTGCACCTGGCCCCCAGTCACCTTCCCCAGGAATGTCACCTAGATTTTTGGCTCATGTAGATGAGTCAGCATTGAGGTAACAGCCTGAGTTCATAGTTATATATGTTCCTGCTTAACATTCATTGCTTGCTAGCCTTTCCTTCTGGTGTACAGTTCTGTCACAAAGCATGGTGTCTGTCTGTAAAATGGAGAATTGGCTCATAAGGGGTGTGGATGGGTACATTTCCCCCATAAGTTAATATTTAATGGAAAAAGAAACAAAGTGGCCCTTTTGCAGATATCTCATTTGTTTTTGCCATTGGATACACAGCAATTTTATTTTCATGTCATTTGCTGAGTTTAAAGCAGCATTTTTGATTAGCAAGTGAAATTAATGTCGAAAACAAATACTGTGTTAACTAGTTGGTATAATAAGGCAGCTGTGCCCTGTTGTATCTCAAGTCATTAGATTTTGAAACTCTTCTAATTACCATGTGGTTCCGGTTTTAATAAGCAAGTGAGGCAAACTCAGGATTGGTAATGGCCAGAATTGTAAAATTTCCAGAATTTTGAATCCATGGATAGTTGAAGTAACAACAATCAGATTTTTCAGGAAATTGAAATATATACAGTCCTTGACTGTATATACACTAAAGTGCCCTTTATAGGCCATCGAATGACAGTTTGAGAGCAGTTGGGGACCTTAGCATTCCACCCAGTTCCCTCCATTTACAGATAAGGAATCTGAGAGCCAGAGAGGCTTAATGACTTGCCCCAGTGTCAAGGAAATACAGAAGAAGCAGGATCATGGCATATGAGAGAATAGGATGGGACATTAGTAATAATCTAGTTCAACCTTATTTTACAAACGAGAAAACCTAGACTTAGAAAAGAGACTTGGCCAGTGTCCCGCAGGGAGTAAGTGAGTGAGATATTCTGGAGAGTGATCCAGGCCTTCCGACTCTTACATTCTGTACCCATTTTGAGATATGAAATGAGGGAAGGGAGGAGGTAAACAGTGAACCTCACTGAATGGGGTTACTTTTCCTGCAGAGATCTTGTTCTGATTGTCTTATTTTCTGAGCCGCCACTAGCAGGAGTTTCCGCTGCTTCACATCCCTCTGAAAGCTTAAGGTTTATCTTGGTTTAGTAAAGCCTTGCTTCCCTTTCACATGTTCCTCGCCTTCTTGAGTTGGTGTGAATAAAATTGCTTGTTTGGAAATACTTCACATGCTGTAGAAGATGCAGGAATCTGAAGCATTATAGAAGCCATTAGTTCATGCACAGTGTCTACACCTCTGTCTGTTGTGGTTCTGGAGCGGCGATCTCTTTGGTGTAAGGAATCTCCAGGGAGAAAACTCCCTCTACAGAAGGCAAATGAGCAACATGACTTAATCTTGGAGAGTTACCTAGCAAAGTGAAGTGTCTTGCCCAGAGTCATGTCAGCCTCGACAGATGTGACAATGCATCCCTTGTTTCTTGCGTCGAAGGGGCCGGTGTGCTCTTGTGTAAAGAGTATTGGACTTGAAGTCAGAAAAACCTGGGGTTGAGTCCCAGCTTCTCCACTTAGCATCTCTGTGACCATGGACAAACATAATGGGTTCTCTTGTGAGAATCTAATAAGATAATGTATGTAAAGTACTCTATAGGCATCAAGTGATATAGAAATTCAAGATGTTGTAGAAGCAAAAGTATATTGCTGCCAGCAGCCACTTCTTTTCTTGTCCTTTGTGGTCCTGAGGATAGCACAGGAATATCAGCAGCCTCCATATGTGCCAGCAGGAAGCCTACAAAGATGAATGCTCATTCCTGCTCTTATAGAAATGACTAGATATGTAGGTGCTTGGTATTTACTTCATAGAGCAGAGAACTGCATCCTGTCTTCCCCACTTGCACCTTTGAGAATGTTTGTCCTTCCCAGTTTGCAGTTGTAATGATCTTCTACCATTTGATTCAGTACGTATTTAGGAAGTGCTTACTCTCTGCATAGCCCTTGGTACTAGATGTGATACAGAGATGACTGAGAGTAGTTCCTGCCCTCTTGGAATCCATGTATATAGTAATGCAGAAGAAAATGAGTAATACAGAGTGCTCCGTGAAGTCCTTAGAAAATATAGCTAATTTTACACAAAAGTCTTGCTTTTGCATAATTTTAGGAAATTATTTTGGGGGATACATTTTTAATGTGGTGTAAAAGATCTCTTCCATGGACATATAATGTCTTAATAAATGTCTTAATTTTCTGTGAACATTGAGCTTTGATACTTTGAAGCTTGTTACTGGTATTGTTGGAAAAGAAGATTGAAAATAATTTACTGAGTTTCCTTTTAAAAAGGAAAATGACCACAAATACTTGAAAAATGAGTACTTGGAAAAATAGGGGATAGATAAGTACCTCTTCCCTTCTTTCCCTCATACTCTTTTTTTTTTCCCCTCATACTCTTAAGCAGAATCTTGCTGTTAGTGAAAGAAGAATCACCAATCCAAAAGTTCTTTGCAGTAAAAATCTAAAGCAACATAACCGAGCTGTTTAAAAATACAATTGATCTTATTTAACTCTGCTGAGATTTTCTTTACATTTGAATACTAGTTGAACAGAGTGTGTGAGCATGTAAGAAGTAGAGCCAGATCTGTGTGTTTCTGCTCTGCAAATAAAATTATGATTAAGACTAAAACTTGGGGGCGGCTAGGTGGCACAGTGGATAGAGCACCGGCCCTGGATTCAGGAGTACCTGAGTTCAAATCCGGCCTCAGACACTTGACACTTACTAGCTGTGTGACCGTGGGCAAGTCACTTAACCCCCATTGCCCCACAAAAAAAAAAAAAAAAAGACTAAAACTTAACCAAAAACTTTAAAAAGGAAATATCATAGAAATTAATTTTCCCATATAGATATGGTTGAAATTGGAGACAAGTTGGAGACTTTTATTTTCTTTTTTGCCCTACCCAAAATATCTGATTTTATATTATGAGAAGGTGCCTTTGAGATTATCTAGAACATCCCTCCCCCTCCCCCAATGAAGGAAGCCTTTCATGAAGCACTCATGATTTTCATAGTTAACCAATACCACTGAAATGACTGAGCAACAACAAATCAATCAGTGAGCATTTATTAAGTGCCTACTGTGTTCTAGGCCATATGCTAGATGCTTGAAATAGAGACAAAAATTAAACAGCCTCAGCCCCAAAGGAACTTACATTCTATCCAGGGAAGCCATGGATATGCCATCCAAGTATTACGTAAATACAAGGAAATAGGAGGTGGTGGGGTAGTGATGGCAGCAGAGATAGTATTAGGAGCTAAGACTAGGAATAGGTAATGGGGAGAGGCAGTAGGAGCTGGGAGAAAAGGAGGTGGTATTTGAGCAGAGCATTGAAAGAAGAGAGGCACAGGAATCCAGGGAAACCAAGACAAGGCTAACTACTCCATCTAAAAATTCAGCAGGGGACAATGTCTGACCCAGGCACTGAACCCAAGTTTAGAAACTAGAGCTGGAGAGATGAATTAATCAAAGAAGACACTGGCCAATATCTTTAAAAAAAAAAAATTATTGTCACTCTAAAGATCCCCAAAAGAAAGAGCGAGTAACTCTAGTAGGTAGTAAGCCTCTACCAGTCTCGGATGACCCTGGATCAGCGTCTTGAAGAGCCACAGGCCACAGTGTGGCTGTGCAGTCCGATACTGGAGCAGCAGCTCCTGAGTGACTTATAACCGGTAACTGCCGCATCCTATGTTGTATCCACCCCATGAGGAGTAGCTGGAGTGTCCTCTCCAGGGTGCTGGCCTGGGTGGATCGATATGGAAAACAAGCTGTTGCCCATACAGCAGTCTTTCCCTCTCCACAACATTGGTGGATCCAAAGGAAAGGCAGAGCCAATACAGTTTGGCACCAGTGCCACCGCAGGAGTTGCCAGAGGGATGTGATGTCCAACATCCAACTGCCTAAGGGACTCTGACTCCTGATTTTTCCTTGGAGTTAACTCCCGAAGCCTTTCCCATATATGGGTGTAGCCGCAAGGCAGTGGAGGTTTAAAATCAGGGTTCCCTTCCCCATGGTGGGTTGCCTGCCAAGGCTAATGAGCCCCACCTGCCCGAAGCGACTAGTTTTAAGGCATCAGTGACTTGCCTTAGCCCCTTCTCCTGTTAGTGGAAACAGTTCTGCCACAAGAAGGCCAGGAGTTGGGCTTCAGTTGTCAGAGGCTATTTGAGATGCACTATTGGAGCATTTTATAGAGAGTGGGAGCTTATCCCCATTCCCACCCCGGCATGACAAACCTTTGGAAGTAACTATAACAATAGCAAGCTCAGACTCAAAGAAAATGGATTTGCCACAAGAAATGAAGCAGTAGTTTGATGTTTTGTTTTGTTTTAACAAAATAAAAGCTCTAGAGGAAAGAATTGGAAGAATAAATAGCTTAGAATACAAAGTGATGAAACTTACCTAAGTAATGGACTTCCTGAAAACTAGAAAGACCAAATAGAAATTGAAGATTCCATGAAGCTGCTAGAAATATTCAAACAAAATCAAAAGCTTGAAAATAGAAGAAAATATAAGATATGTTAAGAAGAACTGGGGGGGGGCAGCTAGGTGGCACAGTGGATAGAGCACCGGCCCTGGATTCAGGAGTACCTGAGTTCAAATCCGGCCTCAGACACCTAACACTTACTAGCTATGTGACCCTGGGCAAGTCACTTAACCCCAATTGCCTCACTTAAAAAAAAAAAAAGAAGAACTGGCCTGGAAACTAAGTTAAGGAGAGATCATTTAAGAATCATTAGACTTCATAAAAATCTTTTTTTTTTTAAGCCTAGATCTGTATTTCAAGAAATCAAATGAAAACTGCCCATATCTATTAGAACCAGGAGGTGAAATAAAGATAGAAAGAATCCACCGATTACTTGGGTTGGGAGGGAGGTGTTGGGGACAAAAGAAGAATCTCAGGGATATTGTTGCCAAAATCTAGAGCTCTGCTACATCAAAGAAAAAGTACTGCAAGGATTAAAAAAAGCAGTTCAGGGGCAGCTAGATGGCGCAGTGGATAGAGCACTGGCCCTGGATTCAGGAGGACCTGAGTTCAAATTTGACCTCAGACACTTGACACTTACTAGCTGTGTGACCCTGGGCAAGTCACTTAACCCCCATTGCCCTGCAAAAAAAAAAAAAAAGAGGAGGCATAGAAGAGCTGAAATATTAAGAGGTTATAGTCATCTCACTATCACAGAGGAGCTCATTACTTTACAAAATTACTCATTTCTCTTTTTTTAAGATAGCTCTTAGTAAAGTATTCTGTCATGCCAAGCTCTATTTATCTGTAATTTGTGTCCTTTAGACCTCCTCTTGCCCCTTTGACATACAGAACAAGCATAAAACCCATGTATTTGAACTGACCAGCATAGACTCTTTGAGATTTTAATTATATGAGTCTGCTTTTATATGAATAAAGAATGTTCCATCTTTTCCTTTGTCCTGTTTAATGGATAAAACATCCGAATAGACTTAACCTCAAAAGTTAGTTTCTGCCTTTCTTACCATTTATATTTCATTTAGGAAAAGGAGTTTACCTTGTAAGACACAAGAGTGTATCAGAAGCTGCTATTCTGGTCAGGTTGGGGTGGAGGGTTGAGTTGATAGGTTAAATCTCTCCAGGCCTATACATTTGGATGGGAAATTAGACAAGACTGATTTACTGGGGCCACTGTGTATCATACATATATGAACAAGTTCTGTAAATCATTCAGACATTAAATATTCTCATCATTCTGTTGCTCAAAGTTCAATCTCAGAAATGGTGTTCGATAGCCCAGTGAATTGATTGGCCTAGAAAGAGTGGCAGATTTTGTCTAAGTTTGAGGCACTCTGTAGTTTTTCAAGGTTTACTAATAGTATCAGTATGGTTAAGATAGATTCCTTTGTACCACCAGCTCTTCATTTCCCTCCCTCTCAAACTGCTAATGCCCTGGGAATGGAAGCACATAGTTCATGTACTGCTTAGCATACCAGGGAACTGCCCATTATTTTGTAGTAAAGAAATAGCAGAATTTCTGAGGCACCTCAGTTCAGAGTGGTGTCCTATTCAATTAGAGGTGGCAAAGGCTGGCCTGGGTCCAAAGGAAGCCTGTCAATTCCTCTCCTTTTCCGTGTCCACGCTCGGCAGGATGCTTCCTCACGCCCACCTCGCTCCCCCTTGCTGTGACTTTGGCTTCCGCCAGATGTCACACCGCTGCTTGTCACCGCCCAGACTCCCGTCGCTGATTTTGTTGTTTCAGTGTATTTATCACAACTGTTCTCTTTAGCTGTAAAATTTATGGAATTTCACGCTCTCCTAATCGCTACAGTGTGTTTCTTTTAAATCAGAGGGAAAAAATACAAGAAGTTGAGTATATATCAAGAGTTGAGGGGTAGGAAATATTATCTCTAAAAGAATTTGCTTGTCTTCCCTTTAGATGTAAAAAAGTAACTGGTATAACCTAAACATAGGAGAGGGCTAGGAAGCAAGAAGAAAAATGTTTTGTTTTGTTTTGAGAATGTCTAAGGAGTAATAAGAAGTAGTAAAGAATCATACTACATAGTGTTCTACTTAGAATGGATCTTAGGGAGGTTCAAATCACTTTACAGAGGAGAAAACTGAGTCCAGAAAAGGACTGTGGTCACTTATCAAATGAGTGTCACTTTATGGGGGCTAGAACTTTGACCTTCCTTCTCCAATTCTTTCCACTGTATCAGGCTATTTTTTTCAAGGGTTCACATGTTTGGTGCCATCCCCCTGCCTTTACAGTTTCTGTGGTTCCCCTGTGATGTCCGGTTGTTCAGTCAGATAGGCAATACAAAAGAAGCATCCTAATACTAATACTGTTACCTCAGAAAAGGGCTACATTTAAAATAAACATTGCAATGGTAAGGTAAGAAGGAAGGAAATTTTTAATTTACTGGTATACTTTCCTAGCATCTGTTTCCTTACAAATTGTGGGGAATGTTTATGGGGATTTTTAATAATAATAGCTTATATTTACATATCAGTCTTGAGTGCCTAAATCTCTTACCTCATTTGATCTCAACAATCTTGAGGTAGTACTTTTATTCCTATTTTAGATCTGAGGAACCTGAAACTCAGAGAAAGTGAGTGGCAGAGCCAGAATTCAAACCCAGATCTTCTGATTCCAGTATTATTTAAGATTCTGAATTAATTTACTTTGAGCAACAGAACAATTCCTCTTTCTTTATTTGGGTGCTCGGTTTTGGACATGACTTTAAAACAGACCACACTGATGTTTTAAACAGTAGGTCCATAACTTGATGTCATGGACTAGAATGCACATATGAAATGTTCACAAGAAATGTAAGTGGTAAGTTCAGTTCCCTGCATCAAGCTCTGGACCGATACTAGGAATGATTCAAAAGAAGTCAAAGATACGGTTTCAGTCCAGAAGACCTTGTTTAACTGGGGAGGCAAGAGCAGGAGACATGGAACCAGTAGAAAATGTGACACTGTATAACCCAGCACAAAGTGGTGCAGACCATGCAGCTAGGGGGCACCAGAGAGCACAGAGCACTGGTCCTGGAGTCAGGAAGACCAGAGCTCAAATCCAGCCTCAGACACTTACTAGCTGTAGGACCTCAGGCAAGTCACTTAACCACTGTCTGCCTTAGTTTCCTTTGTCTATAAAATACAGATAATAATAGCATCTACCGTTCAGAGTCCTTGTGAGGCACAAATGAGATGACATTTGCAAAGTGCTTAGCACAGAGCCTGGCACATATTAGGCAATTCATAAATACTGTTTCCTTCCTTTGTTATTTTGTTTTTGTTTTTGTTTTGTTTGTTTTTTTAGTGAGGCAATTGGGGTTAAGCTTGCCCAGGGTCACACAGCTAGTAAGTGTTATGTGTCTGAGGCCGGATTTGAACTCAGGTCCTCCTGACTCCAGGGCTGGTGCTCTATCCACTGTGCCACCTAGCTGCCCCCCCCCTTTTTTTGTTTTTTTAGTGTTTCCTTCCTTTGTAAAGTGGGATTGAGCATAGGGTGATGACTGGTAACTGTCCATTTTTATAAATTAATTGGGAAAGTTCACACATATAACGACATAAAGTTAAAATGGTAGACAAAATAAAAAAAACAGCTGTTGGCATTAAAGGAGAGGGAGGGAGAAACTATGAATATTTGTGTGGCACTTAGAATGAGAGTGGACCTTCTCACTTCCTCTGTGGGGGTTGTGGGGAGAAGAGAGCAGTGCTAAATGTATGGGTGTATGCAAATAGCTATTGACAAACTAAAAATGGAGGTGAATATTTAAGATGTTACTTATGGTGTTTTTGCCTTCCAGGGAATCTCCCACCTAAATTGTGGGTACCTAATCCATTCCATATAAGTGTCAGGAACTGATGTGGTTGGTTTGCTATGAGCCACATTTCCATGAGTTCTGTAAAAATGTTTCTGATAGTAAACATACTTACCATAAGACCTGAGAGGAATTAGCCCTGAGAAATTTAAATACCTTTTGGGCCAGTTCACTGGGTTTTGAATGCCTGGACCAAGCCAAAACAGGAAGTATCTCTTCAGTGCAATAATCATCTAAGAGGTGATATAAGTTCTCTCTTAAAGCTACGGAAAGGAAAAGTAAGTGTAATGTTACTGGTGAGGGTCTGGGCTTGTGATATTCAAATGTCCTGGGAACTCAGGATGGAAACTCACTCGCTTTCCACCTGTGCTGATCTGCCCCTTCTCCTTTGGGCATGCCACATGGGTCACTGAGCAGTTAAGGGACTCACTCGTGGTCACACAGCTAATAGGGGTCTCGATTTGAACCCAGGTCTTCCCGACTCCAAGGTTCATTTTCCATTTTTTATGCTACACTACCTCTCATAATAATCATGAGTTAAATCACAATTAGACAGTTTCTCAGTTGTTGACGTGATTTAATTGGTTCCATCAAGTCGCTCTTTCCCTATCTTCGTTAATAAAATGCTTGTTAACTTCTTGCACTATTAAACATTAACTGCTTATTGCTGAAATGTGTGACCCATTCAAGTTTGATGCTAACCCAACATCATTAATACTGATGGAATCACTTGTACCCCCTTACATATATGCAATATTTTCTAAAACAGACAAACGAGGTCAAATGTGGAGTCTTTTTGTAGAAAATGGATTAGGAATTTTAGAGAGACACTGAGTCAAGAACATGAAGGCGTGTAGGTAGGAAAACATAACACTGTCTTCAGTATTTAAAATGCCACCTCTCTAGAGGAGTGAGAATGTGATGGCACACAAGACTTTATTTGAAATTTTAAAAAGACTGAGCTAGAGCTCTTCCATGAAGCACTGTCAGAAGAATGTCAGAAATTGCAAGTTGTTACACAGATGTATCGATTTAATTAGTCTAGATAACACCATTTATTTATGCTTAAGCATCTCACACATACAAAAGTTGGTAATTCAGAGTCACACAATAATTTGTGAGTTATCTTCTATACCACGTGCACTGGCTTCTGAATACCAACTTTAGTGAGTGCATGTCAGATGCTTAAGCATAAATAAATTATATAGACCAATTAAGCGATATGTCTGTGTAACGGCTTACATCTGGAATTCTTTTGACATAGGGTTCCATCCAAGATCTTCTGATAGTGGCCTTTTTAAATCTCCTGTATTTGTGGTGAACCCTTGGATCTAATAGGAAAGGATAGAACAGGTATGATCCTCATCAAATGCCTACCTTCTGCAGTCTGAGCACTTTGTATTTTTCAGGTTTGGTCTTAAGTACACGTTTGCAACTCTGTAGCTATAGTGTACTGCTGCCCTGTAGGGTGCCAGCCATTGGGATTGGGCCAGTCAACAGAATACAAATACTCTTGTTAAGTCCTAAAATGCACATTTTTGTGTGGTGGGATAAATAAGGGGACCAAACAATTTTGCCTGATGTTTGGCAACAGAAGAAGCCTTATTAGGGAGAAGTAAATAGTAATTTTAACTGAAAAAGCAAGCTATCTCATGTATACCTATTTTGTAGGACTGTGCTGGTTCAAAACAAACATAAAGGTTACTCATTTCTCTCTTTTTATTCATCTGGGTTAATTAAGCATTTTGCTCTTGTTGGAGCACTAAGCTACCAGTCAAGAGTCTAGAATGTCCTTTGAATTGGGATACCATGTTTACTTACAAAGAGATTTAAAAAAAAAAAAGGTTGATTAATTTCATTTTACAGATGAGGAAATCTGTACATGAAAGTTAAAGGAATTTCCCACTTTAACTCAGATTTGCTGGCAGGTTGATCATTGAACCACTGAAAACCCAAGTCTCTGGACTCTTGCTATCTCTTGAATATCCTCGGAAAATATGATAGGCCAGCAGTTACCTTCGCTGTACGTTTCAATAACTTGTCAGTTCATCTTTCTTCAAGGCTCCTTCTGTCTGATCAAACCCTGCTCTCTAGTCAAGGGCAGGTATTTAGTGAACCTTCCTCCTTAGATTGGCTGTATTATCTACTTCAGTTTTCTAACGAATGCATAATATTTTCATTTGCTCTCCTAACATGGTTTTCTCTGGCTGCCAAATAGCTGTATTAATAATTTAGTACTCAAAAAATGTAAAATGCCACTTTTTATAGGCATATAATCCAATTCCACGAACTTGTATCATTCTGTGCTCTATGATAGTGTGTTAAGGTCTTTGAGAATAATGTGCATATAATCACATATGTTTTAGAATACACACATAACCATATACACACACTCTTCCCTACTGTGGCAAATGCAAGATGAATACATGTTGTGCAGGAAACAATGAAACCATGTAAAATGGGAGGTCACTAGTGAGGGCTTTAAAGCATTAGCCAATATATGAACTTCATGTGGTAAGTGGCCGGGCTCTAGCAATAGAAATGGGTGGTCTTTTTTTTGGATGTGAAGAGTTAGGTAAGTTTCTCCCAATTTTCCCTGCCCAAGTTGCATTCTGAGACCACAGGGAATCAAGAATGGGAAAGAATACAGATGAAATCCAAGCAGCATTAGAAATTATTTCTAAAACCTTAGGATCTTAAAGAAAAATCATAGCATTTCATTTAAGGATATAGCTCTTCTGCTTTTTCTAATACTTGTTTATACTTAAGAACTTCCTCCATACCTCTTTTCTTCCCTTTTCCCCCCATAGAACAAGGTGAGCATTGATTGTTAATGCCTCTGGTGAACATTATTTCTTTCACATTAATATGACTAGCCAAGCCAATATGTAATATTTCAGTCCAACTGTCAGGGTCCTACATGTTAATAGTTAAAGCTGTGGTTTGGGCCAGTCCACTCCCATATTTGCAATTGCTACCCACCTTATTGTTGAGATATGCAGGGCTCCTAGTGGAGTCCACACTTCATCTTGAAAGCTGGCCGTGTCCTCTGTTTCTGTAGCCTGTTCTGGAGGCAGGCCTTGAGGCAACAGCAGTATGCCAACAGTGCGCTTGTATTAGAAGAAAGCAGCACTGCCTCTCCCTACCCCCAACTTCTTCATCCTGGGTTCTCTGTTGAAATAGTCTTTGAAGGATGGTTTGTTCATCTGCTAAGGAACATCTTCTTGTCAGTGGGAAGGTTTGGGGAAACACCGTTGACATTGAAGGGCAAGTTAATCCTGGTGCTTTAAACCAAAGCTGTGTGGTGTTTTCTTCCACAGACCCCATACCATGTCAACCTCCTGCTGGCTGGCTATGATGAGCACGAAGGACCTGCACTGTACTACATGGACTACCTGGCAGCCCTGGCCAAAGCTCCATTTGCAGCCCACGGTTATGGTGCCTTCTTGACCCTCAGCATCCTCGATCGTTATTACAAACCAAGTAAGTCACAGTGTTTGTTGGAGGAAACCTCAAAGCTGTGTCTGGATGGTTCTCAGCACTGACCACTGGCACCCAAATATGGGTCGCCAGGGCAGGACTGATGGTATCTGACTGGCACAGACGGAGGCCATCTGGTATTGGAAGGACTAGCTTGGGGACTAAGGATTCATCTTGTTCCAGTGGGTGGAAGTTACAGAAAAGTAGCATTAGCTTCAAGGTCAAGAAGAGTTTCAATAGAGCTGCCCAAAAGTGAATGAGCTGCTTGGAAAGGAAGTGGGTTCTCCATCACAGGAGGCCTTCAGACAGTCTGTATGATGACTTGGGCACCCTTACTCAGGCAGGACAAGGTCACCAGGCCAGAGAGAGAAGTGCAGTTAATCAGGTCACGTGGCTCTTAGTTTTCTTCAGGGATCTAAAGGAATCTCTTTTTCTTTTGCCAGCAAAACAGTCCTTTTTCCCAGAGAAATGTTGCTGATGTGCAGCGCTTTTTACTAAATGCAACCTTCTCATTTTGGCACACCCATGTTTTTGGTTTTGTTTTTTTTTTTAGTGAGGCAATTAGGGTTAAGTGACTTGCCCAGGGTCACACAGCTGGTAAGTGTTATGTGTCTGAGGCCGGATTTGAACTCAGGTACTCCTAACTCCAGGGCCGGTGCTCTATCCACTGCGCCACCTAGCTGCCCTGGCACACCCATGTTTAATAAGCCTTAGCATTACTGGGCTTCAGCAGCTGGAATTTGCTTCTCACTTTGTCCTTCTGTGCATCATTGGCACCTGATCTACAGCTCCCGTGGAATTAAACACGTAGTCATTCAGTTGCCTTAAGAATTCAGTGACCTGGGGAGAGTGGACAAGGCTGAGGGGGCAAGACATAGCCATAAAAGTCCCAGCAAGAACAGCTGTGGATCTGGTTTTTTAAACCAGTTTTGGACCCATTATTTTTATATCCACCCTAGGGATAAGGTCTTCTTCAACTTTTTCCACTTACAACCCCTTTTCACCTGAGAAATTTTTACGCAACCCCGGGTATATAGGTATATAAAATCGATATACATAACCTTTTACTGTAGTCAGATATTTTGCGATGCCCACATACAGTTACATAAACCCATATGGGGTCCCAGTTAAAGAAGCTGGGCCCTGAATCAGTATTGACCAGTAGCAGTCTCTCTTTGGAGGTCAAGCCTCATTTTTCAATGGTGTGCAAAACCTTGTATCAGGGGGGCAGCTAGGTGGCACAGTGGATAAAGCACTGGCCCTGGATTCAGGAGGACCTGAGTTCAAATGCTGCCTCAGACACTTAACACTTACTAGCTGTGTGACCCTGGGCAAGTCACTTAACTCCAACTGCCTCACCAAAACAAAAACCAAAAAAAAACCCCAAAACCTTCTATCAGGGATGGGGGAGATACCAACATCAATAAGGTGTTGTTTTGTCTAAATCCACTAATCAACTGGCAACAAAAATTATGAACTTAGGGATCCTGAGTTCTGTTTGGCTCTGACCTTATAACTCCTTCCTTCTAGCCCAGGGCTATACATCCTAGCACCTGCATCAACCATTGTAAGGAACAGGTGGTTCTGATAGCCTTAGCTTGTGAAGACCTTGGCCGTGAGGATAGATAACTTTTCTTCTTTCCCTCTCCGTCCAGCACAGTAAAAATGAAGTGTTTCCATTTCTTGCTATTTCCATCTCCTATAAGCCCAGTCTTACCAGTATTACAATCTACATCTAAGACATTACTAACCATTGCCTTTTGGTAATCCTTTTGTGACTTGTCAGTGATTCTTCCAGCCTGCCCACCAAAAACCTGGAAGAAAAAGCCCAAGCCCCCCAAAAGCCTAGTTGCACAACATGTCATCCCAGTTTGCCATCCGCATCGAGAGCCCCTTTTCGTCCTAATGTGTGAGAATCGCAGAGATAGCCCACACGTGCCTTCCCCATTGTTATAGTTAATACCCAGCAGGGAAAGTAGCACCGAAGCCCAGGCCCTGCTTTTCCCCTTGACTTGCAGCCGGCCCTAGGCAGATGGAGCTGATTTAAATCCGTAATAAAGTCAAGGGGAGAGAGACGGCTGGACTTCTCCAAAGGCAGATCCCTGGCCATGGGAGGCAAAATTCCGTCATGCTTCCCATTCCCTGTAACAAATCGATTTGCAATGGCTTGTGGCAGTGGGAACACTTGGGTCCAGGGCACCCTGGAGTACATATGGAATGTGTTTGCTCTGAGTTGGAAGGAGAGTTTTTCTTCAACTCTTTTCTTTTGGTCGTGTGTGCACTGAGCTGAAAAAGCTGTTTAAATTTAATAAAATGTTTGGGGTAGGAGAGTTAGGCTTTAATTAAAGCAACCTGTGTGTGCGTGTGTGTAGCAGTGTGTCTGTGTTTTCTCTTTCAGGTATCACACGTGAGGAGGCAGTAGAGCTCCTGAAGAAATGTCTGGAAGAGGTGAGTGGCTCCCATGTGAGCTTGAGAAAGGAATGTTTGTCTGCTTGTGTTTGCCAATATTTTTCCTGTTCCTCAGTCGCATTTTTTTCCTGTCCTTGCCAGAAGGCGTAATATATACCCACTAGCCAGATGTGGAGTGGCTACTGAGGGGAGGGTTTGGGGGGTAGCTACCTTGTTATCTTTGCTAGCATGGTTCACGTCCTCCCCAAAGTAAACTCTTCAGCTTAATTGCTTTTCCTCACTGCTGGTTCTTCTAAACTTAACATCCTATTGGTGTGGCCCACATGCAGCACTTTTTAAGCTTCATATCTACTGTGACCCTCAGGTTTGACCTCTTTAAAAAACATGTATCAGTCAAATGAGGTAAACCATCTCAAGCGCTTTGCAGACCTTAAAGTGCTCTACCAATGCTAGCTGTTAGGTGTGCATGATTTCTTAAGTGATTTTCCTTCAGTATGCAGCATGGACGAAATAAACTCCTTCAGTAGAGTGTAGACAAATCTGCGTTCAGGGGGCAGCAGAAAGAAACTTGGAGGTTTGGGGCAAAGGAAAGAGCTGAAGAGGTGATGGATGTTCAGGCCATTCGGTCATTGAGCTGGTGAGGGAAAGGTTTCTTTTTATTGATTCCTCATCCCAAGGTTGTACATGACAGTCTAAAATTGAAGGCTGGGAGTCTCTTTCTGGAGAAAATAACCATATTAGGCTTCTCAGAGTATATTCAGCTTCATAATTTTCTTTGCCTGTGCTCCTCGGAGTAAAGGACAGAGCATGCCTTGGTCAGTCTAGTAGGAGAGCTGGATGGGAGTGGGGGTGTGCTGTGAATGTTCGTTTATCCTCTCCCAGAAGCCTGTTGCATTCACTCCATTGCAGCAGCTCCCTCCACTCCCCCTCCCCCCTTGTTTGTAAATCTCCCTACTGGAGCAGCATCTGAGAACAAACTCTCTTTCATACTTTCTGAGCAAGTCAGCTGAGAGGCTGGGGCAGCTGGGAGACTCAGAGGTGGCTTTAAGGGAACCCTTAGAATCTTCCTGTGTGCTAGTGAGCCTCTTTGTTTGCTGATGCTCACAAAGACTGTCAATCTGAGCTCTGCACTGCCCAGTGTGAGGCTGGCACTTGACCTCAAGCATTTTTGGTGGAGTGTAGATTAGAGTATGGTGCTCGGCCATAAGGGAGGCTTCTGGGAGTTTTTCTCTCTTGGACCATTTGTCTTGTTCTGCTGGAGTTGGGTGTTTCATGGTGTGAAGGCTTGAACAGGGCGGATGGCTGCATCCTAAAGGAAGCCTGGGGAAGCTTCCTTCCTTATGTGAAGAGGATTTTGGAAAGGAGGAGGCTAGGAAGGACATAGAGGAGCAATGATTTCCTCTAGCTCCATTCCTCAGTTATCCCTGGCTGGGATAGCAGCAAAACATGCTTTGAAATTTGCAGACCACAGCCCCCTTGCAATTTCCTCTCACACAGAAATGCTTCTTAGAAAGCAGAGATGATTCCCACTGACATAGTGACCTGAATTGGAGAAGGGAGGTGGGAGAGGGGATTTGAAGGGGAAGGAGAAACTGGCTCTCACTTTGGTTTAGGAGATTGGCTAATGAGAGCTGGAAAAAACACTACCTTGGCCCCCAGCCTGCTTTCTCTTTTATTAGATATTAGTTCAAGACAGATTTTCTACAGTGTAGGAGAAATTTGTGCACTACGGGCTGAGTGGTTTAACAAATCTGAGTTCTCATGCCCCTTTAAGATCAGGCCCCATTCTTTGTGTTTTCAGCTGAGCCACTCAGGCCAGGGAACTTTGGGGAAATGGCTGGGACAGTATGTTGAAGGGCAGAAGGATTGGGGCTTTCTTGCTTCTCTTGTCTCTTGGGTCAGGCATCCAGCCACATCCCCTGACTCCTGTTAGATGGTATGCACACTGCTCAGCCTTCCTGGCCTCCCGCCTCAGCACAGAGTTTGTCATCATGTTCTTTGTCTCTCCTGCAGCTTCAGAAGCGCTTCATCCTCAACCTACCTTCCTTCAGCGTCCGGATCATCGACAAAGATGGCATCCATGAGCTGGACACCATCCTCCCTTCCAAGAGGAGCTCCTAACCCACACCACCTCCAGACTGATACCACTGGCCAGGTTACCTTTTTGCGCCTGGCTTCTTTACTATTGTTTTCTACACTTCTGGAATTCACTATTCACAGAGAACTAGATACCAATAAAACTGGATATAGACAAATTGGGCCCTTCTCTTCTTTCAGTTTGATTGGACCCTTCCCTCAGGGAAGATGCATTCTGCCCTTGAACTTATGAATGGTCACTTTTGCTTAGGTGTAATTCATTTGAGTTTCCCACTCCCATCTCTTCTGCTCAGTGTACTTTCCTGTGTTGTGCTGTTAATCTCTCTTGCCCTTTTTTTTAAAGAACTTTTTATTGATACATTTTGTTTTGATATCATATTTCCCAGTGTATCCCTCCAACCACTTTTTTTTTCCCCTTAGTGAGGCAATTGGGGTTAAGTGACTTGCCCAGGGTCACACAACTAGTAAGTATTAAGTGTCTGAGGCCGGATTTGAACTCAGGTACTCCTGAATCCAGGGCCAGTGCTCTATCCACTGAGCCATCTAGCTGCCTCCCTCCAACCACTCTTAACAAAAAGGGGGGTGGGGAGTGAGTCAGCAGAACTAGCCAACGTCTTGAAAGTCTGATATATGCAGGGTTCCACTCTTCTGAGCCCTAACCTCTGCATAGGAGGGGTGGAGATGAGGTGTCTTTTTGGATCTCTTTAGGGCCAAGCTTGGTCGTTGTGATTTCGCAGAATTAGTTTTGTTTTGTTGTTCTACATCCATTGTTGTAGTCATTATGTATATTGTTTTCCAGGTTCTGCTTGCTTCATTTAAGTTGCTCACATGCTTTTGTTGTTGTTGTTACATTTGAGTTCTATGCCATTTCCATCCCTCCAAACCCTGCAGAGAGAAAAGGATACAAATGTGAAACCATACGATACATAGTTTCATTTATCAGTTCTTTTGTCTGGAGGTGGTCCTTTGTAGTTGATTTGAATATTCCTTTAACTCAGGATAGCTTAGTTATTCACATTTACTCTTGCAACAATATTGCTCTTACTGTATACAATATTCTCTTTGTTCTGCTTGTTTCACTCTTCGTTATTTTGTGCAGGTCTTTGTGTGTTTTCCTAACACGCCTTCTTGTTAAACAAGGACCTCACTAAGCAAAACCCAACTTGCCACAAATTTAGCCCCACAGTATCTCTTCCATCCTGCCTCTCCTAACACAGAATTATTTCTAATGAGGCACTTTTCCAGCTCCACACTTCTCAAAAAAGAAAGTTGTACTCAAGGGGCCCCCAAATGTCTGTCCTGTCACTTGACTATGAGATGCCTTTTCATGATGATAAAGTCCGCTTGGTATAATGAAGAGAGTGCTCCCATTTGGATCAAGATGCAGCTAGGTAGACTCAGTAGGACAGCTAGGGGGCACCATAGTGTTGAGTCTGGAGTCAAGAAGACCTTCACAAGTTCAACACTGGCCTCAGCCACCTGCTAGCTGTGTGACCTTGGATAAGTCACTTCACCCTGTTTGCCTCTGTTCCTTCTCTCTCTACAATGTGAATAATAATAGCACCTCTCTCCCAGGATTGTTGTGAGAATAAAATGAGATAGTGTTTGTAAACCTCAAAGCTACTACTACAACTACCAACTGCTCCTACCACCACCATTATTATAGTTATTATATTGGTATCCGTACTCTACAGGCTCCTAGTTAGGGTTGACATGGTGACCTAAGTCAAGTCACTTAACTGTGCATGCCTTTTCTCCTAAGTGTGGTAGGAGAGTCCCAGACAAGACCCCATCTGGCTATAAAACATGCTTTTGGAAGACACTTGGGCCATCTATTCTTTTGCCTTCTCAGGAGGGCTCTCCCCTCCAGAGAGGTTCCAGGCCAGCCAACAAAGTGGTGGGGAGAGGGAGAGTTGAGCAAGGCTAACTGGAAGGAGCAGCAGCCCAGGTGGCTCTATGAGACTCCTCAGTGAGATCAGTAGGATCCTAAAGTGGATCTTTGTTCTACTAGAATGGTGGAAACAAAGTGTCCATTTTGAATACACTTGCAACCTAAACAAAGGTGTGTTTGCTTAGACAAACACTGTTTGGTTTGGCAAGCTGAGCTTCTCCAACATTTTGTTCCCAATTGGTTTTGCATAATATTTTTTTAAAGGAATGCAGCTCTTCTGTTGTGTAGTTAGGATTTCACCCAGACTGTGAGTACTTTATAAGTCCCTGTTAAAGGAGAAGAAACTTAGTTTAATAGAAGGAGATCTAGACTGAAGAATCAAGAGATTTGGGTTCAGGTTTCTGCTGCAAGTCTACCACGATGCTTACTTACTACCTCTATGGGAAGTCACCTGAGTTCTTTGAGTTTGTAACATCCTTTTAAAATAGTCAGAGGGAAAGGAACTAGATGATCTTTTAAGGTTTAAAGGATCATAGGTTTTGAGGCAGAAGAGACCTGAGAAGTCATTTAAGTCCACTCCCACAGTTGCCCCATTTTGGGTCCAGAGACAGTGACTTGTCCAAGGTCATTTGGGTAGTAAGTCACTTGGGTAGAACTGAATTTCTGGATCACTTTTAGGTCCTTTCCAGCTCTCAATCCTGTGATGCTAAAACTATTCCCAGTGGTTCTAATAGTTCTAATAGCTGGGGAGTCGTGTGTCCAACTTCTTTTATAGAGGGGAAAACTGAGATCGAAGAAATTAAGAGGCTTGTCCAAGGTCACAGTAACAGGACTAGAATCTGGGTCTGACGTCCAAGTCTGGTGGTGGTGGTTTGTTTTGTCTTTCCCCACTACTACACCATGCTTACCTCCTTGAAGGCAGTTGATTCAAGTGAGGTCAGAAGCTGTGGGGACTACACTGTCCCTTTAATACCCCTTGATTCCTTACCAAAGATTCTGCTTCTGATGGGCTTCCTATTGGCTCGCATCTGCTTACAGGTGATTAATAAAACAGAAAACAATTGATCCCTTCCCAGGCCTCTGGGTTGGAGGTAGGTTGGAGTGGGGAGCATCTGTTTAGCCTCAGGGTAGAGAGAGAACGCTAAGGCCAGCTGATGAAGAGATACTGGAGTTTTACCAGGAACCAACATCTTGGCACCTTCTGGGAAGAAAGAAGGAAACGGGGATGTCTGAACTGCCAACACAAAGCTGCTCTCTGAAGGACACTGAAAACCCCTCCTGGTTCATAAGTGCCAATAAATCTGGCCACTGGTATGGGCTCGTGGACCCTTAGAAGAGCCGAGTGTCAATCAACGCCTTCCCCCTCCCCCTCCGCCTTGCGCTTGCCTTCTGGTCCTCCACAAATTCCTAACTAAGATCTTTCATTACAAAAGCAAAATCCATGAAGGAGAAATATTACCATTCCCGGAACCCTTTCAAGGCCCGCTGCTTAATCTTTTGCTGCCTTATATTTATTTAATAGCAGTGTTGCTGTTGGTGCCTGAACTTCAAGGAGGCTACCCTTGCCTCCTTAGGGTCTACTGAGGGTTTTAAAGGGCTACATTTCCCCTCTCCTCCCCACTCCCTCCCCCCTCCCCTTCCCCCAGAACTTTTATCTTTTAAAAAGAGAGAGAGGGATCCTATTCTGATAAATCACCTAAGTATACCTTTATAGAAGACTTCATTCTAGTATCTTAAATGTTGAGCTGGAAGTTACAGAGATCATCTACCAACCCCTCCATTTTCAGAGGAGGAAACTGAAGCCAGGGGAAAGGAAATGGCTTACCCAACATCATTCAGGTGGTGTTAGAACAGGGACTAGAACCCAGGCCTCAACTTCTAGTGCAGGGCTCTTTCTGTGATGCCATACTGCTGCCTTCTAAAAGCCTGAATTCCCTGTGATTTCAAAGTCATGATGAACAGTCTTAGCTGTCTAAGTGCATGAATTTTAATTTGAGGCCACTGGATGTACAAAAAAGCCGCTAAGTAAACCAGCCATCTACACATATAAATCACCACCTATTTTTCATTACAGCCAAACCAAGCAAGTCAGGGGCTGAAAAATAATAAAAATTTTCCCCAGAAAAAAAAAAAGAATCAAGGAAAAAAGAAAATGTCATGACCCTTTTAAAGTCTTTCTGTGTTGTTCCAATATCCACAGTGAGCTGTTGCCTCCGCTCCAGCTAGTAATCCTGACCATATGTCTTGTTAGCAAAGCCTCAGGCCCAAGGAGTTAACAAGACCCTGTTCTTATTTTTTCGATTTCCTGGCTAAAGATGGTCCCTTCCTGAGGACCTTTGGTGAGTAGGTAACTGATAGGATCATGGGCCAGTGTTAGAAGACCTGTACTTTGTTTTCTTGATTCATTTTCTTGAAGGAAGGTATAGATGGTATGTTTATCAAATCTACAGGTGGCACAAAGCCAGGAGGGATAGCTAATGCACTGTAGGCGAGTCAGGATTCCCAATGCATCAGACTAGAACACCAGGCCAAATCTAATAAGATTAAATTTAAAAGGAATCAATGCAAAGTGTTACACTTGGGTTAAAAAACAACTCCACAAGTACATATGGGGAAGGCATAGTTAGATAAGGTCAGAAAAGGATCTGGGCTTTTCAAGTGTACTACAAGGCTTAATGAGTCAATAGTGTGATGGGGCATATAAAACTAATGTGATTGTAGACTGTATTAAGAGATGCATAGCAGGGGCAGCTAGGTGGCGCAGTGGATAGAGCACTGGCCCTGGAGTCAGGAGTACCTGAGTTCAAATCCGGCCTCAGACACCTAACACTTACTAGCTATGTGACCCTGGGCAAGTCACTTAACCCCAATTGCCTCACTTAAAAAAAAAAAAGAGAGAGAGAGAAATGCATACTGTCCAGGAATGAGATGCTAGCCTCACTGTATTCGACCCTGCGCAGGCCATAACTGAAGTATCATGTTCAGTTCTGGAAGCCACGTTTTAGAAATTCAAAATACATTTGTTTTTTGTTGTTCAGTCACGTCCAATTCTTTGTAACCCCATTTGGGTTTTCCTTGGCAAAGATATTGGAGTGATTTGCCTCTTTCTTCTCCAACTCATTTTACAGATGAAGGAACTAAGGCAAACAGAGTGAAGTGATTTGCCCAAGGTCATACAACTAGTAAGTGTCTGAGGCCAGATTTGAACGCAGGTCTTTCTGACTCTTCAGGGCAACTAGGTGGAATAGTGCTGTACCTGGAGTCAGGAAGACTCACCTTCTTGAATTCAACTAGGCACATCCAAAATATGTACAGAGATCAAAAGTAAAATCAGAGGGGAAAGACTCTTCCCTTTTATTCTGTTTCTTCTTTCACAACATGACTAACATGGAGGGACAGAGGAAGCCTAATGATGGTTGACTTCATGAACTGTCATTTGAAACAATCAGCTTTATTCTGCTTGGCCAGAGAGCAAAACTAAAAAGGTGGGAGTTACAGAGAGGTAAATCAGACAAAAAAAAAAAAAACCACAACCTAATAAGCACTCCGCAGAAGTAGAGTCCTAGGCTCCGCCCCCTCCACAGAGGTCTTAGAACAAAGGCCATATGGTCACTTGTTGGATATGTTTAAAGAAGATTCTTTGTCATACTTGGGTTGGACCGTGTGGCTACTAAGGACCTTTCCAACTCCGAAATTCTGTGACCAAAGAAACAGTTGTAATGCAGTAGAACGGACGTTAGACTTAGATACAGAGGACCTGGATTTAAATCTGGGCTCTGCCCCTTACTTCCTGTCATTTGCTCTATCTATAGGCTTTGGTTTTCTCATCTGTAAAATAAGGGAGCTTGCCTCGGCTGTCTCCTAAATTGCTTTTTGTGTTGTGCAGCTCTCTTGGGTTGACTCCACACTAGCTAAGGAGGGGGAATACCAAAGACAGCTTAGCCAAATCCCAGTGACACTATGCTGGCTAACTCTGGGTCCTCATCACTCCTGGCTTATACCCACGCCAAAGATGGAGCCAGGGGACAGACTTCAGGCCAGAAGGAATTGTGAGAAGCCTGACTTCCTCACAATAACTTTACGTCAAGGCTTCTTAACTTCTGTGTCATGGATTCCTTTGATGGTCTGTTGAAACTTCTCAGAATAATGTTTTTTAATGCATAAAGTAAAGTAAGTAGGATCACGAAGGAAACCGAAATTCAGTCCATAGCAGGAAAGTTGATCGTGTGTGATCTGTGTGGGTAATTTTGAAGTAGAAAGGAGTATAAACAATATTTCAAGACAACCTGTAACAACTAAGTTGATATTCAATTCAGTGAATATCTATTAAGTGCCTTCTATCTGCCAGATAGGCAACCAGGTGGTGCAGTGGATAGAGCACCAGCCCTGGAGTCTGGAAGACTCAACTTCCTGAGTTCAAATGTAGCTCCAGACACATACTAGCCGTGTGACCCTGGACTAATCACTTCACCCTGTTTTCCTCAGTTTCCTCATTTGCACAATGAGCTGGAGAAGGAAACAGCAAACCGCTCCAGTATCTCTGCCAAGAAAACCCCATATGGGGTCATGAAGAGTCAGGCATGATTGAAAAACAACTGAACAAGATGTGCTAAGCACTAGATACTGACATGTATGTGATTTCTATTAGTGACAGTCATAGGTACAGCTAATAATCCATAATTGAAGGTAATGCTAAATGTCAATCAGAAGTTAGTGAAAAGGGAACAGCTAGGTGGCGCAGTGGATAAAGCACCAGCCCTGGATTCAGGAGGATCTGAGTTCAAATGTGCCCTCAGACACTTAACACTTCCTAGCTGTGTGACCCTGGGCAAATCACTTAACCCTCATTGCCCCCCACCCCCCCCACACACACACAAAAGATTTTTAAATAATAAAAAATAATAAGTTAGCGAAAAGAAAGATGTGATTTTTGTCTCATACAAGTTCATAGATACACTGTGACCCCAGGTCAAGAACCTCTGCTCTAGAGGAATCATCATTACCTCTAAGCCCTCCTTTAACAAACGGGGATTGCTCCCCCACCTGAGAACAAAGAGCTTCAGCTTCCAGGGCCCCACATGCCATCTTCTTCCCTCTTAGGAACCCTGCCCCATGATGGGGTTATGTCATATGACTTCTGAGGACCTTCCCCATTTCTATAATGTTAGCATAGGACATAGGGGCTCATCATTCATCAAGGACAGTCCTGCTCAAAGGAGGCAAGATCCTATGGGCCTTTTGACTATGACTCTACTAGAACTAGCTACAAAGCTGGTCTGGGCCTTATCACTGGATACTATCTTTACTAGGCTAAACCCTCAATGTTCATTAGCTGAGATCTGACTGTACTCCACAGGCCCCAGTTTTGCCAATATCCACCAATAACTTCTCTGTATCTTGACTCCTCCCCCCACTACCCTGTTACGGTTTCCTTCATTTTCTAAATGAAACAGACTAAAACCCACTTTCCTCTGAATTTGGGCCCCTTGGCCTTCCTGGGGAAGAGCAAGATTTTCTTCTCCCCAGCAATACTCACAGTTCAAACCGGGAGCAGTCTTGTAAATGCAAAGTGACGTTTTAAGCGGTTTGGTTCCGTGATAATGTGCCATTAGGTCGTTATCCAATAAGGTTATTCATGTTTTCTAACTCAACCCAGCTGTGGAAGGAGAGTGCAAAACCTTTTGCTGCTGTTGGAAGCCAGGATGGGGAAGAGAGAGGGGGGGAGGATAGGAGGGGGAGAAAAGGAGAGGGGGGAGAGGGAAGGAGAGGGGGAGGGAAAGAGGAGAGGAGAGACAGAAGAGATGGAGAAGAGTGAGAGAAGACAGGAGAGAGAGAGGAAGGGGGGAGGAGGAAAGGGAGGGGGGAAGGGGGAGAGTGCACTGGTAGTACTTGGTCTTGTCCTTTCCTCGGTGCCCCTTTGCCTCTTCTGGATGTTTCCTTGGCATGAAAACTGCTTGGCACTTTAAATGTACTTGGCATCTTCAGGAGGCTAGCCCTCAGCACTGGACTCTGGGCTCAATGCTGCAGGCTAAGGGCATGAAGCTAATGCAATTCCAAATTGCTTTCCAGGATGATTTTGGGTTTAGATCCATTTTTAATATGCTTGTTGATAGGGGATGAAACAGAACAAGTTAAAAAACAAGATTGCTGCCCACTATCAGCTTGCAGCATGGAATAAAGATAGTCCCTGGGGCTTGGTAGATAGGGAGAATGGAAAAAGATGGAGCAAAAGAGAAAGGAATGAGAACCCTAAGACACATACTGTTAGTCCATCTCAAACAGATAAGAGTTGTGGCTCATGTAAATTCACTGCAGGACAGGTCTTAGAAGATGCTCAGAAACTATCAGCTGTGCTCTGCCCACTCACTCTAGGATCCCAGGGAAAATACATCCAGTATTCCCTTAAGTAAGCAACAAAACTGAGTGGATGGAAGGTTATCACTTTACTTTTATGCAAATGCATGCCATTTGCAGCCTGGCTTCTTGTCCTTGCCTAATTTTCCCATTGGTGGAATCTCATGAACCAGGCCTTCAGAAGTCCCCTGATAATTAGAGCCATTTCCTTGGGCACGTCGCCCTGGTCGGCGGGGAAGGGGGGGGGGCTCATTCACCAGCACAAAATTCCCTACTGGGGTTGTCACGAAGAGGGAAGACGCTGTCAGAGCCAAGGTCAGCCTATACTTCCATCTGGAGAAAGATTTGAGGTTCATCTCATCCTTTGTCAACCTGAAGTCTGGTGAAAGGTTAGACAGACTGAAGTCCAATAGGCAGGACTTGGCAGGGGGCTGGCTGATCTCTGCTCTCCAAGCTGGGTGGCCCAATATGGAGGCCAGCCACGTGTGGCAAAGAGAAATCAACCAGAGCCAGTTGAGTCCACCTCCACTGGGCTTCTTCAGTCATAAGCTTGCCCTGCAGAGGCTCCTTGGCTTGACTTTTCTGTGTTAAGCCAACCCTCCCTAGATTCACCCATGAATCCATGGTTTCCTAAAGCTTTCCCCTCCTGGATGGAGGAGCCATCTCTCTCAATAAGGCATTGGAGTTGTCATGCTTTTTCAATGGGGGAGCAAGCTGTGAAGTGGAAAAATAATCACTTGTATTTGTAGATAGGGGAGGCAGCACGGCAGAGTGGATACAGAGCCAGCCTTGAAGTCAGGAAGACATGGATTCAAGTCCCAGTATGTATGACACACTGTGTGACCCTAGGCATGTCCTTTGACCTCTCATTACTCTAGGCAAGAGGTGTCAGACACAGATGCATTCAACACAAACCCCTCCCAAGTGAAACCTAAACCAGATTAAAATGTAGTCAGGAGGGGCAGCTAGGTGGCTCAGTGAATAGAGCACTGGCCCTGGAGTCAGGAGGACCTGAGTTCAAATCCAGCCTCAGACACCTGATACTTACTAGCTGTGTGACCCTGGACAAGTCACTTAACCCCAGTTGCCTCACTTAATTAAAAAAATTAATAATAATAAAAAATGTAGTCGGGAAATATTTAACAAATAAATCAAATACAATAAAAACATAGACAATATTACATTTAAAAACAGTCCATATGCATGGTCCACAGGAATCCCTATGGATGTCTTAGTGGTCCCTATTTGTGTATAATACCACTGGGCAACTCTCTAAGGCTTTAAATTGCAGAGATGTTAACCTTCACTGGTAGAAGTTCCCTCCACCAATGAAATCACAGGTTGAGTCCCTACCCATTATATTTGTGTAGTTGTTCAGTCATTTCAGTCCTCTGATTCTTTATTTGGGTTTTTCTTGGCAAAGATACTGGAATGGTTCACCATTTCCTGCACCTGCTCATTTTACAGATAAGGAAATTGAGGGCAAGCAGAGTGAGGTGACTTGCCCAGGGTCACATGGCTAGTATCTGAGACCAGATTTGAACTCAGGACTTCCTGACTCCATGCTAAGTGTTCTATACACTCTGCCACCTAGCTGCCCTATATTTTTGTGTAGTATTTTGTACTCATTCAGAATATGCTGACATTTGAATCCTGGCAATAACTTTGTGAGGTAGGGTCACTATTCCCATTTTGTAAATGAGGCAACCAAGGTTTTAGTGATTTACCAGTTGTCACATTCAGTAGTGGAGCTCTGGTGAAGAATTCAGTCTTCAGACACTGCCTTATGCTCCATTACTTCAGGATCTTAGAAAAGCCTGCTGAGTGTATAGCCAAGGTCTCCTTGGACAATATGTGACACTTACCCATGTATTTCAGGACCGTTCACCACATTAAATGGGCTTCCTCAAACTGAGAGGTTGTGGTTATCTTCTCATGCCAAAAATAGAGGAAAGTTATGGGCAGCTAGGTAGCACAGTGGATGGAACACTGGGAGCTGGGTGAAGAAGAGCTGACTTCAAATCCAGTCTCAGAGATTAACTAGTCGTGTGGCCCTGGGCACAATATTTAACTCTGCCTGCCTCAGTTTCTTCATCTGTAAAATGGAGACAACAAAATAGCTGAGACTTAAAGGGAATTATATTTGCAAAACTCTTATCCCAGTGCCTGGCACATAATAGGCACTTAATAAATGCTTTTGTTGTGTGTTGTGTTCAGCTCTTTGTGATTCCTTGGGATTTTCTTGGCAAAGATACTTGGAGGGGTTTGTCATTTTCTTCTCCAGCTCATTTGACAGATGAGGAAACTGAGGCAGGCAGGTTAAGCAACTCACCCAGGTCACACAACTAGTAAATGTCTGAGGCTGTATTTGAACTCAGGTCTTCCTGACTCTAGGACTGGCGCTCTATCCACTATGCTACCTCACTACCCAATAAATGCTGATTCTAATCTAAAATCCTTGCAACTTGAATCATAACCTACACTCATAAAGTACTTTAAACCTCACAAAGCACCCAACACACATTATCTCATTTGAGTCACAAAACAGGTCTCATTAACTTGCCCATTTTATAGATGAAGAAACAAAGGTTAAGTGACATGCCCATGGGCATATAATTCACATCAGAGATAGGATTTGAACCCAGGGCTTCCTTGCCTCTACACCCAGCATGTCATCCATTACACCACACTGCCTTTCAGCTGATTCTTCTAACATTGGCAGAGCCCCTTAAAATTGCCTTCCTACTGACAACCCATCCCACCCCTGCCCCCAACCCCCAGTCCTTAGCCTGAAAAAGAACAGGGAGGGCTGCAAAGCCAATCAAAAGCTTTTATTAAGAGGACACCTTGGTGGTTTGAGGGAATACATCTATTTCAGGATCCAGAGAAACAAGAGCCAGTCCAGGGCTGGCAAGGCCTTGCCAGAGGTTCCCAGGGAGAGAACTACCCCCCCCCCTTCCCATGTCCATTGGCCCAGAGGTCCCTTGGACAGGCTCTTTGCCGAATAGGAAGGAAACCGAACCAAATCAGAATTCCCATTTCAACCCAATATAAATAACTCGCAATGGACACTTTGAGACATTCTGATTTAATTACAACATAAATAAATATATACAGATGCCGACAGGGCCATGGAGTTTGGCCTGCACTCAAGTGCTGCCTCTTGCTTTGTGTTTTTTTCAATGGCTCCTCTCTCCCTTGGGTCCTTCCCATCTTGGGGTAGGGGTTGGGAGAGGTGGAAAGAAGAGTTACTGAGGAACCTAACAGTTTATTCTTCATATCCACCACTCTCCTGGAGGAATGGAATGGGGAAGAGGATAAAAGAGCCAGTCCTTGAACAACACCCAACTCTCTCCCATCCACCACTGATCACCACTGGTCATCAGCTGGGCTGGATATTTCCTATCTGAGAAGGGTCCCCTCTGTGTGGTAAAGGAGGCTGTGTCTCTCAACACACACACACACACACACACACACACACACACACACACACACACACACACACACACACCAGTCTCAGCCTGACAAAGTATTCCCAATCTCGTCTAGAAGTCAAAACATCTGGAACCTCTCCCACCCCCTAGTCGCCCCTCCCCCAACCCTTGCCCTATGAAGCCCCTTCCCCACCCCTTCCCCCACAAAGTGAGGCTCCCTCAGAAACCTCATCTCCAGCACTCTCTAAGCCCCTTCCACAGAGAGAGAGGAAGAGAGAAGTCAGAACATTGCACATGTGATGTAGGATGACTGCGTCCCCAGCTTCAAAATTAATCCATCTACAGAGGGAGTGAGGTCTCCAAGCTCCCTAGCCCCCCAACATCCTTCTCTTGCTCCTGATTCCAGCAGACTGTTACATGGTTTCTTTGCGTCTTTTGTTCCTTCTTCCTCCAATCATTACCTCTGAAAGTGAACAAAGACTCTTTCCAGCCTGTGCTCCAGGGAAGACCCAACAGTCAGACTACCTTTTTTTCCTTCTTTCCCTCCCCTGCCTCCAAAACTCAAGGGATCAGGCCTCCTCTCCCAAGCTTCAGGAGAGCTCCAGGAGGAAGAGAGTCGAGGCAAGAGGCAGGAGGCAAAAGGCAGAAGAGGCAGGAGACCAGGGCAGATTATTTCCGATGTTTCACATCCTTTTCTGATGCTTTTGAGTCTCCAGCTGGGTGCCCATTGCCCGAGCTGCTCAGGAACATTTTGTCAAGTCCCTTGAGTGACTCAACCAGGTAGTTCTGGAAAGCTGTGAGCGCGGCACAGATGGCTGGGCCCCCAAAGCCATGAGTGATGAGGCTGAAATGAGTGAGGCAGCTCTGTACTCCTGGCTCCAGGATGAGAGATGGTCGGTTATTGCCCAGCGGGGAACGGTCCTGTGCCATCAGGTCTGAGAACTCCTTACAGATTTGCCTAGCAGGGAAAGGGGGATATTCAAGGTTAATTAGTTAAGGGGCTAATGCAAGAGGGGTCCTGATGGGGTTGGGGGAGGAGGTCCAAGAGAAACATTGCAAAACTTACTCACACTAATTCAAAATATGTTGATAAAGAATTAAAAAAAAAACTTTAAAAAACAAAAAAAGATATATTGGAAATAGAAAGTAAGATGCTACAGGTACACTGTGTTAACTCATGTTTTTGTTCTACATTTAAGGAAACAGCATTGCAGGGGCCAATAAGTGAATTAGGAATTAGGAACACATTTAAGAGGAATAGTCATCCAAGCAAGATGCTTATCAGCAAAATCTGGGAAGACTTTTATGAACTGATGCAAAGTGAAAAAAGCAGTACCAGTAAACATTGCATACAGTAACTTCAATGGTGTATGATAAAGAACTGTGAATGCCTTAGCTATTCAGCAATACAATGATCCAAAACAATTCTGAAGGACTTAAAATTAAAAATTATATCTGTTTCCAGAGAAAGAACTGATGGAGTCTGAATGTGGATTGAAGCATACCTTTTCTTTACTTTCTTCATTGTTTTTTTTTTAGAATATGTATTTTCTTTCATAATATGACTAACATGGAAATAGGTCATACATGACACAGTCATGTAAAACACTTAAAATTGTTTGCCTTTGCAATGAGGGGGATGAGGGGAGGGAAGGAGAGAATTTGGAACTCAAAAACTTTAAAAATGAATGGTTAAAATTGTTTTTACATGTAGGGAAATAAAATATATTAAATTTAAACAAACAAAAAATAAGAATAGTCACTAAACTGATGCTCTGGGGACTTAACTAATGCTTTAGAATCTTGATCCCTGGCTCTTACATAGGGATCAGAATAGTATTTATATTACATTATCTTGTTCAAGCTAATGCATTTAAATCCTAGTTCTGCCACTTAACCACCTATTACCATAAGCCATCTTTAAGGCTCAGCTCACTAGTAAACACTTAATAAATACTTGTTGGCTGAGCTCAGGAAATCTCTCCCTGGTCTCTGAGCCAAAAGTGAGCTCTCCTTCCTCTGAACTTCATAATTATCTCTCCAAGTATTATAGTAGATAGGTCTTCCTGACTCTAGATCCAGTGCTCTAAGTTCAAATCTGACCTCAGATTTGACCCCGAGTTAGTTGCTTAACCTGTCTGCCTCAGTTTCTTCAACTGTAAAATAGGGATAATACTAGTACCTACCTCTCCCAGGATTACTAGTAGCAAATGAGATAATATTTGTAAAAGTACTTAGCAATAACAGACACCTAATAAATTCTTGGTTCCTTCCATCTCTGACACTCCACGAGTCCACTTCATCTGGATATCAGTAGGGGAAGGCTTCATGGAAGAAATGGAATTTGAGCTAGACCTTCACACTCTCATTTGTTAATCTCATCAGCTCCCTTAGGATCAACTGTCATGTCTATACAGATGCTTTAAAGAGGACCCCAGAGCCAGGAAGACCCAAGTTCAAGTCTCACTTCTGACATAATGTGATCCTAGGTAAATCATTTAACCTCTCTTGGTGTTCTGGGCAATTCTTCAAGACTATAAGTTGCAGAAAAGGGCCGACTTGCATTGGTAGGAGTTTCCTCAGTCTTATGCCAGTGAAATTGCAGGTCCAGTGCCCATCCCTATACATACAACCTCCAAATCTATATATGCAGCCCTAGTCTCCTCCTGAGCCTCAGCCCTACATTACCAACTGCCAGTTAGACATTTCAATTTTCAAGAAAAAATTAGAGAATTAGAGTCTTCAAACCACAGACCACTGAGTTGAGTTGGTCCTGATTTTCTGGGGGAAATTCTAGAACAGAGGGTTGGCAAACATCTGGAAAGGAAAGCAGTGATTCCGAAGGACTTCACTGGGAATAGATCTTGACAGCCTGACTTAATTTCCTTTATTGATGGAATAACTAAATCAATAGATGAGGAGAATGCTTTGGTTAGGGTTTTTTTTTTAGTTTTTAGTGAGGCAATTGGGGTTAAGTGACTTGCCCAGGGTCACACAGCTAGTAAGTGTTAAGTGTCTGAGGCCGGATTTGAACTCAGGTACTCCTGACTCCAGAGCCAGTGCTCTATCCACTGTGCCACCTAGCTGCCCCTCTGCTGTGGTTAGTTTTGACCTAGATTTTAGCAAAGCTATTGATAAAGTATCTCATGCTATCCTTGTGGAGAAGATAAGAGATGTAATCAGATGGATTCAGAGCTGGTTGAAGGACAGGACTCCAAGTGTTAATGGTTCAATTCTACATGGCAGGAAGTTCCTGATGGAGCACCTCAGGGATCTGAGCTTAGCCTTGTCCTAGTTAATGTTGTTTTCATTGATTTGGATAAAAACATGGATGGTATATGCTCATCAAATTTGAAGATGATACAAAGCCAATTAGTACAGCTAATATTCTGGATGCCAGAACGAAGGTCCAAAAGAATCTTGACAGGCTAGAGCATTCTATGGAATGTAATAAGATGGGATTTAGTGGTGTCCTTAGGTACAAAAAAACCCCATCACAAATACAAGATGGATAAGTCATGGATAGATAAGAAGGGTACTGAAAAAAGATCTGGGGGTTTTAGTGGACCACAAGCTCAATGAGTCAGCAATGTGATGTGGCAGCCAAAAAAAAAACCCAATGCAACCTTGTGCTTCATTAAGGTGATGGTCCAATTGTACTCTGCTCTTGTCAGACCTCATTTGGGTTACTGTGTTCTTGGTGCTACAGTTTAATAAAGATAGTGACGAGATGGGGAATGTCCAGAGATGGGCAACTGGAATGGTAAAGGGACTTGAGTCCATGACTCCAACATGGTCACCTTGGAGCAAAGAAGACTTGGGGGGATAAAGTAAGCATCTTTGAGTATTTGAAAAGCTGTCCCACAGAGGAATGGTCAGCCTCATTCAGTTCAGCCCCAAGGAACAGACCCAGGAACAATTGGTGGAAATTGAGCTGAAGGGTCAGAAAAAGGATCCTAACAATCCAAAGTAGAATGGGGTTCCTCAAGGGGTAGGGCATTCATCCTCCTCCAGGCTGGATGCATTCTCATAAGGATCCCTTTTGTCTATGGATTGGACTTCATGTCTTCTGATGTCCCTCCAAACTCTTGAATCTTGTGATTCTGATTTCCAAGCTTAATGTCCCATAGGCATCTTAAACTAAAAGCAGAAATGATTGCCCTTTCCCTAAAACCCATCTTTCTTCCAAACTTTCCTATTACTGTGGAGGGCATGATCACCCCCCTTCCAGTCACCAAGGTTCATAACCTGGGCCATATTGTAGAGGTAGGTCCTTGAATGCCTGGTTAAGGAGTTTTGACTTTCTATTTTATAGGCAATGAATATGATGAAAACTGGATATTTGGCCCTCATGTAGCGGATGCATTAGAGGGAAAGAGACTGATGGCAGGAAGACCAGTTAGAGTACTGTGAAAATCTTGGCAAAAGGAAAAAAGAACTAGGACAGGACCAGTTAAGGATAAAAGACATGTTAGGGAAAAAGTTAACAGGACTTACTCATATTCAAACAGATGTCAGGAGGCAGAGAAAAATAAGGAATCAAAGATGATACAAGATATTTTAGCCCTGGATGACTGTGAAGATGACAGTGCCACGAACAGAAATGGAGATGCTAAAGAAGAGGACCTGGTTGGGCTTACAGAAACAAGGTGGGAAGAGAAAGAACCATAGGATTTAACCAGTTATGGTACATGAACATAAGGCAATATTATTTCAATGAATTTTAAAGAACAAAGAGAAGCATGGGAAGACTTATATGAACTGATGCAAAGTGAAGTAAGCAAAACTAGGATACAATATGCGCCATGATTGCAACAATGTAAGAGGAAGGAACAACGACAAAGAAGTGAAACTGGATGCTATGAAATTATGACCAAGCCTGGCCCCAAAGAAACAGAAGAATGGGCTTCCCTCCCTTTTTTGAAGGCATAAAGTTGATAATGTGAACATTGCACATAATGTGGGACTTGTTGGATAGTTTTGCTGCACTTTTTTTGTTCCTCTTTTTCAATTCTTTGTTATAAGAGCTGGTTCTCTGGAAGAGGAAGGTGGTGCTATTAATATATAAATATATATATATAAATAAATATAATATACAAATAAATGAAAGTGACAAAACCAAAATATAATAATAGTATATCTTTTTAAAGAATCATAGGATTTTTGAGCTAGATAGAAGTGGATGAGTTTAGCACATATGGAGTTTCAGACTCTTTTGGGATGTGTAGAGCAATGCAGCAGACAAGCAAGGAAGAGTTTAGGGCTAGAGATTCATATGTTGGAGTCATCACATAGAGGTGATAAAAACTTGGGAAGAAATCAAAGTGTGGTAAGTGAGGGGGCGGGGGGGGGGGGGGCGGCAGTGGATATGGTCACCTTCTTTGTGTATTTGAAGTACAGAAGAAGAATAAGGCTTATTTTGCTTGGCTCCCAAGGACAGAACTGGGAATAATGCGTGCAAGTTGTTAGGAGACAGATTTTAGCAGGATAATTAAAGAAAACTTCCTAAAAATTAGACCCAAATGGCCACAGTAGATAGTGGGTTTCTGGTTACTGCAGGCTCACAGAACTGGAACTAGAAGGATCCTCAGAGGTCATCTATAGGAGGTTAACTTCCTCATTTTATATATGAGGAAACCGAGGACCAGGGAGAATAAGATGCACTTCTAGGGTCACAACAGTAGCGTCAAAAATGGGACTCAACCTCAGGTCCTCTGAGTCCAGAGCCAGTGTTCTTTCCATTGTCTCTTTCTTCCTCTCAAGGTCTTCAAGAGGAGACTATTCCTGTCCAGGTAGAGGCTGAGCTGGGTCAGTCATCAATCAACCAACCTATATACATTTATTGAGCACCTACTATGTGCCAGGCACCGTGCTAAAGCACCAGGGATACAAAAAGAGGCAAGAGACAGTCCCTGCCTTCAAAGAGCTTACACTCTAATGGATACCTTGGGAGGTCCCTTCTGGCTTTTGAGATTGAGATCTCTGATCCCTGAGGCTTTCTGTGGGATACTGTCTTTGGAGGGATGACTGTGGATGACAGAGATGTACGTGTGTAGTCAGTTGGGCCCTCTGTGCCAGCACCCTGCCCCAACCTAGCCCATCCCTCCATGGCACATACTCACTTAGTGGCTAGCAGCATGTTCTTTCGACTGTGTAGTTCTGCAGGGTCCGCATGTTGCCGGCACAAGTACTCAGCTGCCGCCTTGGCTGGGAACTCTGTCTCACACACGTAGCCAAAATCCCTGGCAAGGTGCACGGCCTCTCCTGGAGAGGGGGTAGAATGCTGTCATTGAAACCTGGATGGTTTCCTCCCTCCTGTTACTCCATTCGTTCTCTCAAGCTTGGAGCTTCTTCTTTGAGGGGAAGTGGGTCTGAGGTATCCCCTTCTAACTTGACCCACCAGCCTCAGGCGGGGGAAGGGAACCTGAGGGCTTCTCATCCTCCCACCTTGTTTTAGTTACATGGCCTCTAAGTTCTTCAAGGCTCAGCTCTCAAGGAGTATCTGGAAGGTCCTTAAGAGCAGAGTTTGGGTTGCTTTTGAGCTTGTTTGTTTCCATCTTCAGAATTCTGCAATTGGTAAGGAAGAAAACACCTGCACCCGCACCCACACCCACTACTGCTGCCCTCTGGTATAGGGACAGGAGTTACACATCACAAACTACCCCAGGCTGGACTCTCTCAAGGCTGGTGACCTTCAGCCTTTTAAGGACCGCTCAGGGTGTGGCCAATTATCATTCAATCAGTGGTGTTGCCCTTTCCTTTGTGAGGCAACCGGGGCCAAGCGACTTGCCCTGGGTCACACAGCCAGCAAGTGCCAAGGGTCTGAGGCCGGATCCGAACCCAGGTACTCCTGACTCCAGGGCTGGTGCTCCATCCACTGCACCACCCAGCTGCCCCAGAGCCCCGTTCCAATTCTATAACTTATTCATACTTTGTATAAGGATAACAAGGTATACCTCTTTTTTTTTTTTTGGTGAGGCAATGGGGGTTAAGTGACTTGCCCAGGGTCACACAGCTAGTAATTGTTAAGTGTCTGAGGCCGGATTTGAACTCAGGTCCTCCTGAATCCAGGGCCAGTGCTCTATCCACTGTGCCACCTAGCTGCCCCAATATACATCATTTTCTATTCCCTGTTTTCCATGATCAGCTGGGGTGGGAGAATCACTTGGTCAGAAACAAGCTATCCCACCTCTACTGAACCTGGAGAGGTTCAAGAAAAGTGCCCTTCTATAGGGGAACCTCAGAGTACTGGAGCTACCCCAGCTCCCTTGTACATAGTAGGTACTAAATGGATGTTTGGTGAATTGAAGTGAATTGAATTGAATTCTCTTCTCCCTCATCTAGCCTCACTTGGCCAGGACCTTAAGGACATCTATGGAAGCTGACCATCCTGCCTCTGGGGGTGAAAAAAGCCTTGCTGTTTCAAGTAGAGATATTGTTGAGCTGGATAACTATTGTGGGCAGTTAGATGGTGCAGTGGATAGAGTGCCGGGTCTGAGTTCAAATCTGGCCTCAGAAACCAGCTGTGTGACCCTGGGCAAGTCACCTGTTTACCTCAGTTTCCTCATCTGTAAAATGAGCTAGAGAAGGAAATGGCAAACCACTCCAATATCTTTGCCAAGAAAACCCCAAATGAGGTCACAAAGATTTGAATACAACCAAAATGACTGAAAAACAACAACATTGTTGAGCTGGGGCTCATCTTCAATTCACATACATTCATTAGGTGCCTAATATATATATGGCAGTCAGTAGGCTAGACCTAGTCTTCTTAAGGTTTCCCATAGCATTTTGTCTAGATCTTTTTTCCTTTGTCCTTTCATTCCTTTCCCTTATATCACACCCATCTTCTCCCCCTACTGAATTGTAAGCTCCTTGAGAGCAACATCTATGTCAAACATTATCTTTTATTATCTCCTGTGCTGAGCATAGGATATTGCCCATGGTGGGCTTTTTTTTTTTTTTTTTTGGTGGGGCAATGAGGATTAAGTGACTTGCCCAGGGTCACACAGCTAGTAAGTGTCAAGTGTCTGAGTTGGGATTTGAACTCAGGTCCTCCTGAATCCAGGGCCAGTGCTTTATCCACTGCGCCACCTAGCTGCCCCCTCATGGCGGGCTTTTTAGTAAGTATCTGTTGAGAGTGAAGGCTTGCCCACACCTCAGCCACACTTACCCTCCACCAGGGAGGTAAGCAGGGTCACATTGGCTGCCTTCCGACGCCCTGCTGGCAAGTTGAGGCCAATCTTCTCCAGTCGCTCCCGAAGGCATCGACCTCCATTTTTTGACTTGGCCCTGTGAGGAGGAAGGGACAGAAAAACATGGATCAACAGATTCTAGAAACTAGCTCACCCCTTCCCATACTCTTCTGGAGGAGGAGGAGTTTCCCCAACAAGTCCTGCTAGAGGTAGACAAATGCAAGAGTTAAACATGGGGGGAATGACTGACATCAGTCATTGATCACATCCTTACTTCCTGAGATATTTCAAAGACCGTCACATAGAAAACTTGTTCTGCTTGGCCCCCAAGAGTAAAACTAAGGGAAACAGAAGAAGGTTACAAGAAGGCAGACTTCAGCTCTGATATAAGGAAACCTCCTAAACATTAGAGTTAGCCAGAAGGGCAAAGGGATGCTTTGGTATATAATGAGTTATCCATCATTGAAGGTGTTCACACAGAGGTTGAATGACCACTGCTCGGAGAGCTAAGTGGTGTAGCCCATAGAACATTGGAGTCAGGAAGAGCCAAGTTCAAATCCTGACTATGACATCTACTAATTGTAGGATCCTGGGCAAATAATCTAAACTCCACTGGTCTCAGTTTTCTCATCTGTAAAATGGAAATAATAATACCTACCTTCCAGTATGCTAACATATGTAAAGCATTTTGTAAACCTTAAAGTGTCATATAAATGATTGTGTTGTTATTTCTAGAGAGGCCACCTCCTACAAGAGGCCCTTTCTGATTACTCTAGTTCCTACTACCTCCCTCCCAACTACATTGTATTTGTTTTGTATTTGTTTAAATGTATACAAATTGTCTTTCCCAAGAGAATAAAATTCTATTCAGCTCTCTCTGTCTGTCTTGGTCTTTGTCTCTCTCTCTCTGTCTTTCTCCCTCTTCCCCTTTCTCCTCTTCTTCCCTCCCTCCCTTCTTCCTTCTTAGAGTCTAGGACTGTGTAAGAGGAAATCTGGTATAATGGATACTTAGAGTGCTAGAATTTGAGTCCGAAAGATTATAAATCCTAACTCAAATGTGGGCAAGTCCCCCTAGCCTTCCTTGGATTAAGTCTCCTAGTCTGTTAAAGAGAGAGAGAGAGAGAAAGAGAGAGAGAGAGAGAGAGAGAGAGAGAGAGAGAGAGAAAGAGAGGACTGGACTAGATAACCCCTGAGGTTGCTTCCAGCTCTCAATCTATGATCCAATGATTCTTTATTGGGGGGGGGGGGAGAGGACAGGACTGGAGAGGGCTGGTATGTCTTTCTGTGGCCCGATGGAGTGAACCTTGGACATTGGGTCCCTCACAACATTAAGGATGACCTGAGAATGGCTCCCTATCTTATTGGTCACTTGGGGGCCTTTACCAGTAGGACCAGACACTGCCTTTTTCAGAACTTCTGCTCACCTCTATCTGACCTGTGGGGGAGGGCAAATACAGTGACCCTCCTCTCCCTTCAGGATGCTTTGCCTTAATTAACTTCCAAACCAAGTCAAGTCCCTACTCCCCAAGTCCCCAGTGGGGCTCTGATCTTCAAACCAACGGCCAGGAACAGAGAGCAGCCAGCAGCATCCACCCCATGACGGCTCTGGAGTAGAATGCCCTTTCCCTCACTCTCACCTGAGGCCAGCACACACATTCCTGCAGAGCCACATTCTGACCTACATTTGCCCCAGTCCCAGCACATACTCCTATTCCCCTAGTACATGGGCATAACCCATCATACCTATATATATGGACACATCCAGCCCACAGATACCACACCCCATTCATGGGCACACATACACATATGGGATACATAGATACACAAATCCCTAGGTACAATTTCCCCTATATTCCATATATGGATCTATAAAGCCTCCACTTGCATATATACACACACACACACACACACACACACACACACCTATTCATGGATACCATACCCTTCACATAGATACACGAAGCCACAAACCACAGGCACACTCCACATAGATACATGGGCACCCACAGCTCACAGAAACACTCATGCTGGACCTTACAAGTCACCCTGTCCCTATCGCAAAGGTATATGGAAATGCCTACAAACTGGGTACGCTTCACACAAGGGGTGGGCTTCCAGGAGTATGTGCCCTGGGAGAGAGAGAAGAAGGGGGAATAGCCTGGAGAGCCAGTCATCTGGCCAGCCCTCAGGGGTCTATCATGCTCTGTTTCCTCCCCATTAAAAGACCCTCTTTCTTTGGGACTTCCCATTTCCCCCCTGGACTCCAGAACTTTTTTGACCCACAAATTATTTGATTTAGAATTGTAAAGGACCTCAGGGATCATCTAGCATACCCCTCTCATTTTACTGATGAGAAACAGAGCCTCTGAGAGAAGCTGACACCCAAAGTCACCTGGTGGTCAATGGCAAAGCTGGGATACGAACACAGGTCTTCTGACTTCAAATCGGTGGTTCTTGGTGCTGCATCATGCTATCTCCCTCCCCCTCTTCTCCATTGGCTACCCCAGCCAAGTCCTTCCCTCTGCTTCCCCCCAAATATAATCAGCCACCAGCCTAGACTCGTGTGGGAGCTCCCCAGATATTAGAAGCTGGGCCAGCTGGGGCCTGTCTGCAGAGCAGCTCACAGCCCCCACCCACCTACCATACTCCTGAGCAAAGACTGGTCCAAGGAGGAATTTTCTCCTTTCAGGGGGACTAGCCAGGGGGAGTGAAGCAACACAGGAGTTAGGATATCTGGGTTTGAACTCTTATTCTGCTGTTTACTGGGCTTCATGACCATGGGCAAGTCTCAACCATTCTGATTCTATTTCTCCATCTCTGAAATGGGTCATAATTCTTGCACTATCTCCCTCACAGCATTGTGGTGAGGAAAGTGCTTTGTAAGCCTTGCAGGACTATAGGCATGTACTTAGGTAGGATCTAGACTATAGGGGATAGGAAGGGGAAGCGCAGAAGCATTTATTATCTATTATGTTCCAGGCACTGTGCTGAGCACTTCACAAATATTATTTCATTGGATCCGAACAAAGCAAGGGAGAAAAGGGATTCAGAGCCAGCTCGGGTCTTTTGCCTGGGTCCAGCCAGTCAATCTTCCCAGAGAACCCACCCAACCCAATTTCTTTTTTACCTGCGCAAGACACCCCCAAGGAGAGAGGCATTGAGACACTCTGGGGGTGAAAGCCTTCTCTGCACTTCTCCCACGGTGACCTTGTACTTGGAGGTGGAGCTGAGCAGGGAGAGGCGGCCAGGTACAGAGCAGAAGACCTCATTGGGGTTGGTGACCACACCACTGACCAGGCTGTCCTTATTCAAGGACAGGGCAGAGATGGCACTGCCATTGGCTTTGGAGGGGATGGGCACTGTAGGAAGAAGACAAAATATTTTGAAAATGTATTCTGGACCCGAAAAAACCTATCATTCCAAATTTGTACCCTCCCCCCTTTCCTATCCCCTCCAACTCACTCAATCACACTATTTCCTATGCTTAGAATGTCTGCCCTCCTTTCCTGTTGAATTTCTACCCATCTTTGAAAGGCCAGTTTAAGGGATCTCCACCAGGATGTCTTGATTCCCTGGTTGATTCTACCTTTGCCTTCACAAAGTGTTTGGGGTGTGTTGGGTTTTTTAGACAGGCTATTCATAGGTTCATAGATTAGAGCTGGAAAATGCCTCAAACATCATCTAATCCAGGGGCAGCCAGGTGGTGCAGTGGATAAAGCACCAGCCCTGGATTCAGGAGGACCTGAGTTCAAATCCAGCCTCAGACACTTGACAGTAGTTGTATGACCGTGGACAAGTCACTTAACCCTCATTGTCCTGCCCCCCCCCAAGTCATCCAGTCTAGTTGCTTTCATTTTATTTACAAGAAAAAAAAAAGTTAAGGGATTTGTCCAAGGTTGATAGTTAATAAATGGCTTGCTTCTCATGATTTGAACTCAGATCCTCTGGGTTCAGATAATAAGCTGACTCCGGAAGAGAGAGTGAGGCTAATAACTGTGCAACTCTGCCTCACTTAAATCCAATTCACAAGCAAGTCAAGACATGATGATATTGGAGGTCCCCTTCAAAAACGAAGATTGAATAACACTTCCACTACACTATACTGCTTCCTCTCTGAATTGATTACTATATCCGACAACCCTGACTTCAAACAGCTTTTCTCCATCTCCTCAGAACCAAAGGACTCCCTGACCCTTCCCTTCCCGGCCCCCTGCCTACCCCTAGCCCTCAATTGCTTAAATCCCCCCTGGGGTGGAGTGTTGGCCTGTGCTCATATTTGAGGGTGGATGGTGGGACTCCACATTAAGCCCTCAGCATCCTTCTCCCTGCCTGGAAAGTCAGCCTCCATTTTTCCTTGACCCATTCCAGTCACTTAAGTGTCACAATGGATTCTGGGCCTTAAATCAGGAAGATCTGAGTTCAAATCTAGCTTCAGACACTTACTAGCTGTGTAACCCTGGATAAGTCACTTCAGCCTCTGTTTGCCTCAGTTTCTTCAACTGTCTAATGTAAAGTGCTCAGCATAGTGCTGGGGCACAGCTGTGGTTACCATATAAATTCTTCTTTCCTTCCCATTGGCCTCCAACTCCATCTCTTCCTGTCAGTTTTCACTGACTATCCCTCCCAAGGATCTTTGGGAGAATGTGAGACCTAGGCTGACAGAAAAGCCTTGTAGGAATGTGAGATAAACTCCACTGGATATTCACTCCCACCTCCACCCCTTTTCATCTGGGTGGCTCCTGTTCATCACAGCCAGGGAGGTGAGAAAATGGGAAAGGGGTAAGGAAGGGCTGTCCACAGGGGTCTCCCACCTCCTTTTGACAGAACTTAAGCCTTCCCAGACCCCGAGCCATGGCCAAGCTCTCTGTCCTTTGGGCCAGAGCACTCTCTTCAAGCAAGACTCATACCATCAAGTCTGAATGGAAGGGGGTTCTCAAGACTCCAAGAACCTCTGATTCTCTTCCTCAGAGTAAATTATTATTTTGCTAAGGAGACAAATGTACTTGTTTTTCCTCCTCCTCTTCCTTCTCTGCAAAAAGCAGAGAACACAACTCAGGTCCTCTCCCAGGGTCTGGGATGAAGCCGGGGGAAGGGAGTAGATGGGGGAAGGGAGTAGATGGAGGAAAGCCTAGGAAGGGGAAGGGAAAAGGTGAGTGACAGAGAGTTAATGACTAGGTACTTTGAGATCCCAGAGATGAAAGTGGCAGGAGAGGACTGGGGCCTGGTCACCTGCAGATGAAGAATTCGTCAAACCCTCCCCACCCTCCCCCCAATGCTGAGGCCCCAGTTATTTAGGCCAAGAAATACACTCTGGTCAAAAGGATGGAGAAGGGGAGAGTGCTCATATACTATCTCACAAGTAGTGGACACCCTCCTCCCCCTTTCCCTCCACCTCAAGGCACCTAGTCCTTCCTGTCCCTTGGCTCTTTCCCTTAGTCACACAGGCTCAGGAGAAAAACTCAGGAAACTGGGAGCCTGGGTCTTCTCTGCAGAACTCCCGACAGCCCCAGGGAAAAGAACATTAATGAGCAGTTCAGCGCTTTGAGATCCCTGAGATGAAAGGGTCCAAAGAGGGCGGGTGTCTGTGTGGGGTAGCACCCTATATTTTCCATAAATTAATCTAATCTCATCTTGCTTTGGGGGTGGGCGGCAAAGACTCCCCAAATTCACCCATACCCCCTACCCCGTTGTGGGGGAGGAGAAGAGAGGGGAGGGGGGCCAGGAAGATGGGAAGGGCTGGAGCCCTGAGGCAGGGGATTTCCCCAAAAGAGGAGCTGGGCCCCAAACCCAAGCCAGCATCAGGATGCAGGTGAATATGGTGTATTCCATATATTCCCAAGTCCAACCCCCACAACCGAATTCTGAGTCCAACTCAGTGCTTTTATGCCCAGATCAAACTCTATCCATTTGTGATCATCCTCCAATGCCTCCCTGAGAAAACAATGCATTCTCAGCCCAGTGACTGTCCATCCCCCCACGCCCCACCCCCCACCCCTACAGTCTGCCCACGGGTTGGGGCCCCTCCTCCATCTCAGTCAACCTCTTCTAGAGCCTCCATTGTGGGCAGCACCTTCCCTCTCCTTCTCTGAAACCAGGGGGCCCCCGAGACATGGGAGGTGGAGGGACCCACAGGGACACAGACACAGTGACTTAGGGCTATGCAGTCCATAGGACACAGGGGAGCAGATGCAGGGACCCAAAGACATTCAAAATCACTGTGGAAACACACCAAGGATGTGTAGGCAAGGACCCCAAGCTGTTAGATCAGGTGCCCAGACAGAACAAACTGTGGACATGTGAACCCCAGAACACCAACATGCCAATATGGGGAACACATAGGAGAACACTCAGGAGACACCGTCCCAGGGCTCCCAAGACCTAAGGATGTGGGAGGACCAAGAGCCAAAGTCCACAGGCCAGCAAGTTGAGGGACTTGGGAAGGGAGGGGGGAGGGTTCTGGCCATTTTTCGAAAATCTGAATAATTTCCTAATCTCCAGACAATCCTCTTTTTTCTTTTTGTTTTTTGTTTTTTGTTTTTATGTATAAGGTATTTTATTTTTTCCGTTACATGTAAAGATAGTTCTCAACTTTTGTTTATACAAGCTTTACAATTTCAGATTTTTCTCCCTCCCTCCCCTCCCTCCCCCCTCCCCCAGACAGCAGGTAATCTGATATATGTTATATCTATATATCTATATACATATGCATATACATATAGATATATATACACACACACATATATATATATATACACATAATAACATTAATCCTATTTCTGCATTAATCCTGTTACAAGAGAAAAAATCAGAGCAGTGATGCAAAACCTCAAAATAGAAAAAAAAAAAAACAGCACCCAAAACAAAAGAAATAGCATGGTTCAATCAGCGTCTATACTCCACAGTTCTTTTTTTTTTTTTTTCTTGGATTTGGAGATCCTCTTCTATCATGAGTTCCCTGGAACTCTTCTGTACCATTGCATTGGTGAGAAGAATATAGTCCATCACAGTAGGTCAACACTCAGTGTTGATGATACTGTGTACAATGTTCTTCTGATTCTGCTCATCTCACTCATCATCAGCTCACCCAAGACCCTCCAGGTTTCTCTGAACTCCTCCTGCTCATCATTTCTTACAGCACAATAGTATTCCATTGTATTCATATACCACAACTTGTCCAGCCATTCCCCAATTGATGGGCACCCCCTCAACTTCCAATTCCTTGCTACCACGTAAAGAGCAGCTATAAATATTTTTGTACATGTGGGTCCCTTTCCCCCTTCCATGATTTCTTTGGGAAAAAGACCTAAAAGTGGAATTGCTGGGTCAAAGGGTATGCACAGCTTTATCGCCCTTTGGGCATAATTCCAAATTGCTCTCCAGAATGGTTGGATCAGTTCACAGCTCCACCAACAATGCATTAGTGTTCCAATTTTCCCACAGCTTCTCCAACATTTATTATCTTCCTTTTTCAGACAATCCTCTTTTTCTCATTATCCTTTAGATTTGCTAAGTGGTCAAAGGATATGAACAGGCAGTTTTCAGACAAAGAAATCAAAGCTATCTAAAGTTATATGAAAAAATGTTCTAAATAACTATTGATCAGAGAAATGCAAATTTAAAACAATTCAGAGTACCACCTCATACTTATCAGATTGGCTAATATGACAAAAATGGAAAATGTTGAATGTTGGAGGGGATGTGGGAAAACTGGGTGAAGTTGTGAACTAATCCAACCATTCTGGAGAGCAATTTGGAACTATGCCCAAAGGGCTATAAAACTGTATACCCTTTAATCCAGCAATACCACTGCTAGGTGTATATCCCATAGACATTCCCCCAAAAGAGAAAAAGATCTGTACAAAAACATTTATAGCTGCTCTTTTTGTGATGGCTAAGAATTGGAAATCAAAGGAATGCCTATCAATTGGGGAATGACTAAACAAGCTGTGGTGTATGATGGTGATGGAATATTATTGTGCTATAAGAAATGACAAGCAGGACGATTTCAGAAAGGCCTTTAAAGACATGTATGAACTGATATATAATGAAGTGAGCAGAACCAGAAGAACATTGTGCTGTGTCAGCAATATTGTTTGATGAAGAGCTGGGAATGACTTAACTATTCTCAGTAATACAAGATCCAAGACAATCCCAAAGGACTAATGATGAAGCATACATACTATTTGCCTCCAAAGAAAGGACTAATATTGATTAAACACAGACTGAAGCATGCTATTTTTTCACTTACATTTTTTCCCTTTTATTCATTTTCTTATACAAAATGACTGATATGGTTAATATTTTACATAATTGCACATGTGTAACTTATATCTGATTGCTTACCACCTCAGGGAGCGGGGAGGGGAGGGAAGGAAGGATAGAATTTGGAGCTTGAAACTTTAAATAAATACAAATGCTTATTATAAAAAATAACTCCCCAGATACTAGCTCCCTGTTTGGGGTAGGGGGGCAGGTTAGGCCATGGCCATTGAGGAAAAGCAGGGCTTTCTTCCCAGTTTGGGTTTCTTCTATTTCAGCCACTGTCAAAGAAGCCAAAATTCTGTCCTGCCCACCTGAGAATCTTTGGAATCACCTGCCTGGGCCCCTTCCCCCACTCAGTTCCCCCTTCTGACCCTATTACCATATTACCTCTTGAGGTGCTCCCCATACTCTTTCTGGTAGGAGATGCTATCCAGATTCTGTATATGCTCAAATGAACCTGGTGGTTTAAGGGGCTCTCTGTGGTGATGAGGGTTACCTTGGGTGTGGGAGATTTCCCCTTTTAATGTCTTTATCTAAGAAGTACTATGTTATGACTCCAGGGTAGACTCCAGTTGAAAGTGCTGTTTGTAGGGGGCAGCCAGGAACACCTGTGGAAAGGTACGGGGATCAGAGGGAGGCAGAGGGGTTTGTCCGGATCATTCAGCAACCCTAATGTGGTGTTTGCTGAATTGTCATCCCAAGGAGGTTTAAGCACATAGGCCTCCCTAGCTAGGAAGGACCTGGGGCTAAGGCTAAGAGGACAGGAACACTAACAAAGGAGAACCCTAGGCTGGGAAGAGGGGGAATATGGGAAAGGGTGAAGGAAGGGAGTACTCTTTAGGTGGAGGGGAAAAATGTTTAGGCACACATACAGAGAACCCACAACAGAAAAGACACAGACACATAGAGTTAGGTGCATAGGCTCATAAAGAGACACATGCTCCCAGAGACACAGACTTACTTATAGTATCTTAAAGAGACCTCAGAGACAATCTAGGCTTACCTGCCTCCTCGGTTAACAGATGAGCAAAGGAAGGCCCAGAGAAGTAACAATGACTTATGGTAATGAATGACAAGAGAATAGATTAGAATGAATGTCCCCAATTTCAAAGACACTATTATTTCATTAGGGATCACAGATCCAAAGTTGGAAGAGACTTCAAAGAACCTCCCCTTCGGAGAGAGGTGGAGGGAAGCTGAGGCTCAGTGACATTAAGCAGCTTGCTCAAGGTCCCAGAGCATAAGCATTAGAGTGGAGGCATACCCCTCTGAGTGAATAGAGACCGACTTGCACATCTATTTAGATTCACTTGTGCACACACATATACAGACACACTTCCAGTCATGTGCTGCTCCTCCTCGCCGCCAGCCGCAAGGAAGCAGCCCTGAGTTCTCAAAGCTCTGTCAATCAGAGGGGGAAGATTGGCAAAGCCACAGACTTTGGCAGGTCTTATGAAGCTGGAGAGGACAAGGACCAACTTAGGACAATTCAGAGAGGATTTGTTTAGATGAATTTTTGGCCACCAGCAGTTCTCAAAGATAGGCTACTCTTTTTTTTTTTTTTTTTGGTGAGGCAATTGGGGTTAAGTGACTTGCCCAGGGTCACACAGCTAGTAATTGTTAAGTGTCTGAGGCCAGATTTGAACTCAGATCCTCCTGAATTCAGGGCCAGTGCTCTATCCACTGTGCCACCTAGCTGCCCTAGGCTACTCTTTTTTATAGAGATTGTGACTTGTACCAAAAGAGGTTGTGTTCATAACGAAGAAATGAAGCACTGAAGTGTATACATGTCATGTTATGCATCACACACACACACACAGAACAAAAAAGCCATTTGTTCAATGCTCTCATTTTACAGATAGGTAAACCAAGGCCTAGAGAGTAAAAGGGACTTGCTTGAGGCCACTTAGCTAGTCAATGGCAAAACCACATTTTGACCTCCTGATTCCCAGGCCGGCCTTTTGTATGTGTACCAGGCTTCAGAGAGTAACACACTCAGTTTTACACTGAGACACTTCCAGAGGTGCTATTCCCAGCAGTGATCATTCACAGCCTCTACTTTCTCTTGTGCTCCCCTTGGAATTCTGAGGCAGATGATGCCTCCATTCCAGGCATACTTCAGGTACAGAAAGGAAACTATTTTACCCAAACTGGGGCCCAACCTAGACTTAGTTTCTCAATAAAGACTTGAAGGAAGGTCTGCTAAGGGTGAGGGAAAGAAAGATAGTCACCTCTTCCCAAGCATCTTTGTGCTGCTGTACTCGTTCTTTTTCATTCATGTCCAATTCTTCATGACCCCATTTGGGGTCTTCTTGGCAAAGATACTGGCAAAGATACATGGAGCAGTTTACCATTTCCTTCTCTAGCTCATTTGACAGATATGAGGAAACTGAAGCAAACAGGGTTAAGTGACTTGCCCAGGGCCTCACAACTAGGAAATGTCTGAGTCCAGATTTGAATTCAGGTCTTCCTAACTCCAGGTCCAATGCCTATCCACTTCAACCTAGTTCCCTAACTATCCCACACTCTCTGCTTCCCCTAGCCTCCCAAACTCCTTCATACTGTCAATTCCACTGCTCAGCATCTCCCAGCTCAACTTTAGTTCTCCAGACTCCCTTATTCACTGTCCTCCATCTCCCAACATCCCCCACTGTCCAATACCTAACTAGTAACTGTTACCACAGTGGACTAATCCAATACCCACGTCACCCCACTCCCATTTCCACAACTCTCCCATTGATCCTCAACTCCTCCCGCTCATTTACCCCGATTCCTCCCTGTTGTCCTTAACTTTCTAGCTATTTTCACTGAGTTTTGAAGCATTGAAGGGTTTTCAAAGACCTAACTAGTTCAACCAATTCTTAAAATAAGAATCCTCTCTCTAACCCTCCCCCAAAAGGGTCATCCAGCCTCTGACCTCTGCTTGAAGATCTCTGGTACAAGAGAATCACTGCCTCCCTTCTGAGGCAGCCCTTTTCACTTTTGGACAGCTCTCAGTGTAAGGAAGTATTTGCTTTGCACCAAACTCAATCTGTCTCCCTGGCTTCTGCCTGCTGCTCTTGAAATACTTGGAAACTGCCATTCTGTCCTCCTTCCCCACCTCATTTCTTCTTCTCTTCTCCAGATTAAAAATGGCCAGCTCCTTCACCTGATCCTCATATGGAGAGGAGAATATAATGGTATTAATAATAATGGCTAGCTCTGGTTATGTGCAGGGCACTGTGCTAAGTGCTTTACAATTATTATCTCATTTGAACCTCACAACCGTTAAGAGGTGGGTGCTATTATTCCCATTTTACAGATGAAGAAATGGAGGTAGGTTAAGTGATTTGAGTGTCTGAAGCCACATTTGAACTCAGATCTTCCTGACTCCAGTCCCTAAACTCTATCTACTGCAGTGTCCCAAAACCCTTCCTCATTCTGGATTCTATTAAGCATTTCTTAATTCAGTCGCACTCTGAATCAGTTCATACAAGTCTTCCAGGGGTTCCCTGGAACCATCCCCGTGTTCATTTCTTACAGCACCATGTATTCCATTACATCCCCATAGCATACTGTGTCCAGCACATTGTACACAGTGACAGTAACATTGTGTGATGATCAACTGTGATAGACTTAGCTCTTCTCAGCAGTGCAATGATCCAAGACAATCCCAAAGAACTCATGGTGGAAAATGTTCTCCACATCCAGAAAAAAAGAACTGTGGATTCTTAATGCAGATTGAACCATACTGCTTCTAATTCTTTATTGAGGTTTTCCTTTGTAATGCTATATATTTGATTTTATGTATTTAAAATCAAACATTCTTATGCCTTCTCTATTCTCAGCAATTCAATGATATAAGACAAATCCCAAAGGACTTATGATGAAAAATGCTATCCATCTCCAGAGAAAGAACTGATGGTGTTTGAATACAGATTGAAGCATTTTTTAAAAACTTTCCTTTTCTTTTTCTTTTGGTTTGTGTTCTCTTTTGCAACGTGGAAATGCATTTTGCATGACTGCATATTCATAATCTACATCAAAGTGCTTCCCTTCTCAAGACTGGGGAAGAAAGAAAGAGAGGTTATTTGAGACCTAATTTGGGGGGGGGGGCAGCCATGAGGGTTAAGTGACTTGCCCGAGGTCAGATTTGAACTAAGGTCCTCCTGAATCCAGGGCCAGTGCTTTATCCACTGTGCCACCTAGCTGCCCCCTAAAAATTATTTTTAAAAAATGAATGTTAAAAATTATTTTACATGTAATTGAGAAAATATTCTTTTAAAACAAATATTCTGAGAAAGGGTTTCACCATAGGCTTCAAGTTGCCAAAGGGGTCAATAAGACTCCCCCCCCCCAAAATTAAGAACCCCTGACCTATAAAGGGCATATGAAGAAAGACGCTATCTATAGCCGGAGAAAGAATTGATATGGGGCAGCTAGATGGCACAGTGGATAAAGCACTGGCCCTATATTCAGGAGGACCTGAGTTCAAATCTGACCTCAGACACTTGACACTTACTAGCTGTGTGACCCTGGGCAGATCACTTAACCCTCATTGCCCTACAAAAACCAAACAGAGAACAATTTTACATACATACATACACACACACATACACACACACACGTGTGTGTGTATGTGTGTGTGTGTGTGCGTGTCTAAAATGGTAGCCATCTATAAGGCAGGGGAGAAAAAAGGGGGGAAATTTACATGATAATTTTGTTGTATATTTGAAAAAAACATCAAATTGTACATAGTAGATATGCAGCTTCATGTCAGTCATCTTTTTTATTGTACTGTTATGGGAATGCTTATTTTATTCCATAAATTAAACATTTTTTAAAAAGAACCTGGCTTAGAGTTTAAAGGGAACTTTGATTCATCTAGTACACCTCTCCTTTCATTTTATAGTAGGAAACAGGCCAAGAGAGCATAATTAACTCACTCAAGTTTGCATTGTCTAGTTGGTAGCAAAGCCAGGATTTGAAGCCATCATCTCAACAGCCACTTGTCTGGGATTCTATAGAAGGGTGAAGGTTGAACTAGCACAGTACCTGGCACATAGGAGACACTTAATAAATGCCTACTGATTGATTGGACTAGATATGGGGTTCTTAACTCTTTTTGTGTCATGGACCCCTTTGCCAGCCTGGTGAAGTCCATTGAAACACTTCTGAGAAAGAATCATGTTGGGTTTTTTCCTTAAATTCATAATGGAAGTAAATGCTAAATTTCAGTTACAGATTAGTGAAAATAAAGACATCATTTCCCCCCATCTAAGTTCACAGATTCTCCAGAAAGCTATCCATAGACACCTGGTTCAGATCCTCTGGACTAGATTACCTCTCAGGTCCTCCCAACCTAGGTTCAGATCCTCCCACTGACACTGGCTTTATGACCACAAGCAAGTTACTGAGCCTCAGTCTACTCTCTAGGACTTATCTACTAAATAGACAGAATAGTAGGAGGGAGTTGCTCCATCAAGATTCAAATATCCTTCCACTAGTTATATATGAATGAGAGACCCCCATGACATAATAGGAAAGACTACTGGACTTCAAGTCAGAGGACTTGAGTTCGAATTTCAGTTCTTTCTTCCAGCAAATCATTTCTTCTCTGGGGGCCTCAGTTTCCTCATTTGTTGGGTCAAGTACAGGATTCAGAGGTGGAAGTTACCATAGAGGTTGTCCAATGCCTACATTTTACAGGTGGGGAAATAAACATAGACCCAGAGAGTGACCTTTCGCTCAAAGTCACACAGTCAGCACACAGTAGATCTGGGATTCAAGCAGCAATCACAGGTTTGCCAAATTTAGAGTTGGAAGGTACCTGAGTGGCCATCCAATTCAACTCATACCCCAAAGGAATCGCCACTGTAACATACACACTCAACAAGTAGCCATCTAACTTCTACCTAAAGACTTCCAATGAAGAGGAATCCACCACCTCATAACCATTACATTTTCTCCCCGCCCCAACTTTTTCTTTGGGGGGGGGGGCAGGGCAATGAGGGTTAAGTGACTTGCCCAGGGTCACACAGCTAGTAAGTGTCAAGTGTTTGAGGCCGAATTTGAACTCAGGTCCTCCTGAATCCAGGGCCAGTATCTTATCCACTGTGCCACCTAGCTGCCCCCAATAACCATTACATTTTGAAACAAGATACTTGACCACCTAGCCCACCTCTCTCTATCCTTTCCACAAAAGTAGCCTAAGGGACTTTGCCAAACGCTTTGCTGAACTCTAGGTAAACTGTTACTATGGTTCTAATCCTAACTAGAAAGAAAATGAGGGTAGTCTGGCAGGACTTGGCCTTCATGAAGCCATGCTGACTCTCCATTGTCATTACTTCCTTTTAAAGGTGTTCACTAACTAATCTCTCTCACAGTAAGTTCTAAGGTCAAAGAGAGGCTCCCTGGCCTATAGTATAAATAATTACATCTCTTCCTTTGCTTGGAAAATCAGGGGGGAATAAACAAAACATTTTTCCTGTTCTGTTCCTGGATCACCTTTTGCATTCTCCATAATCTGCCAATTCTGTCAATTTCAATAGAACAATTTCTGGTTTTGGATTCCCAATGCCTAGACTCTAACAAATTCTTCTTAAATTGAATTGTATTGAATTGAAAACCTTGAGATGTAGTTGGGCTGGGCTTGGTGATCAATAATAATAATTAATAATAATAACAAGGAAGTAGCTAAGTGGTGCAGTGGATAAAGCATGGGCCCTGGATTCAGGAGGATCTGAGTTCAAATTCGGCCCCAGACGCTTGACACTTACTAGCTGTGTGACCCTGGGCAAGTCACTTAACCCTCTTTGCCCTGAAAAAAAAACAAAAACAAAAAACAGGGCCTGGCCTACTTCAAGCATTTATATACCACTTCATGGTTTGAAAAGGGCTTGCATGTTTATCTCAATTGATCCTTACTGAAGGTTGGTACTATTTTTAGCCTCATTTCATAGATAATGAAACTGAGACAGAGGTCAAGTGACTTGCCCTGTGTCACTAGTAAATGAGGTAGAATTTGAATTCAGATATTCCTGATTCTAGGTCCCATGCTCTATTGATTAGACCTTCTAACTGCCTTTGAAAACAAAAACAGCTAGGTGCTCTATTACTAGATCTCCATTTCTATGCTGACTGCTTTTGTTATGCCCATTCTACTGTAAAAATTAGGAAGCTAGGTTGTTATTGTTGTGGGTCCTTCATTTTCAAAGAGGACCACAACATCAGGGGAGGTGAGTGAATTGGATTTAAGTGAGGCAGGGCTGTGCAGTCACCAGCCTCACTCTCTCCTCAGGAGCCAAGATGGCCCCATATACAGTGGAAGACCTTGGCCTTTTAAACTAAGGAAGCTGGGTGGTGCAAGGATAGAGTGCTGGATTTGAAATCAAGAAGACCTGAGTTCAAATCTTGCCTCATATACTACTAGCTGTGTGACCCTAACACAAGTCACTTACAAACTTTAAAGCCCTATGTTGGGCAGCTAGGTGGCACAGTGGGTAAAGCACCAGCCCTGGATTCAGGAGAACCTGAGTTCAAATCCAGCCTCAGACACTTGACACTTACTAGCTGTGTGACCCTGGGCAAGTCACTTAACCCCCATTGCCCCACCAAAAAAAAAAAAGTCCTATGTAAATGCTAGTGTTTGTTGCTCTCCATAGCACAGAAAACAGAAAAATAACTTGAAAACTTTAGCTTCCCTTTGTTGTCTGTTTTTATTGTCTCATCAATCCTGAGCATCAGATTCTGTTCTTCCCCAATACAGTGAAAAGTACTTGTGATGATCCACATCTCCCAACTAGAAAAACTGGAGCACTCAGAAAGAGGAAGAGTCCAACCCAAGCTCCCACATGGAATTACTGGCAAGGCTGGGGTTCAGAAGACCTCCTGATTCCCAAGGCACCACACTGCCTCGGACAGCCAGTTCTTCTCCCTCACCAGGCAAAGGGTTTCCTTTGGGTTGTTGTCACCCTCTAATTACCAAGGTCCCTGAGACACTAAGTTGCCTAGGTCACTGTTGATCCCCCCAACTAGTCCTCTCTCCTTGAGAGGCACCTCAATTTAATGGATGGAATGCCATACTTGAAGTTAGGAGACTTGGATTCAAATCCTGCCTCCCCTATTTATCAACTGTATGGTCATGGACAAGACATAACTTCTCAAAACCTCAACTTCTTCATCTGTAAAACTGGCATAATAACACTTGTATTAGTAACCACAGAACCCTAGAAGATAGTAGCTCTAAATAACTGGTATCTTGGCTAGCAAATTTTCACTTCCTGCTCCTGTAATCCCTGTGATTTAAAGTCAATCTCCACCTCCACCCCACCATGGGGAGACACAGCTCCCTCCCTTTTTAATCTTTTTCTATATTTTTGTCCTCCATACAACTCAATCTCATCAGTCTTCAGTTCCTTTCCTCCCCGTCTCCCTTTTCCATTGTGTGCTATCAAACCCTTGATCAATTGTTAATAAATTTTCTGCCCTCTTAGATCTATTTCATGGATGTTTTGCTCTCTATAGAATTTATTGTATCTCTGGGCAACCTCTCCAATGTTAGTTACTCAATTGATCATGTTCCACGACACACTGGGAATGGGAGGATGAACTTGTTTATACCTTGCTCCCTCTGCCACTACAACTGAGCAGTCTCTCTTCCACTGTCACTCCATCCATTTCATCCTGTCCAGATCTTTGTTACTGTAATCAAGCCACCAAGTCATTCTGTCTCCTTTTTAAAGATTGGTTTCCATGTCTTCTTTAAAAAAATGTTTTATTGGGGCAGCTAGGTGGTGCAGTGGATAGAGCACCGGCCCTGGAATCAGGAGTACCTGAGTTCAAATCCGGCCTCAGACACTTGACACTTACTAGCTGTGTGACCTTGGGCAAGTCACTTAACCCTCATTGCCCTACCCCCCCCCAAAAAAAGTTTTATTAATATTTGCTTTTAAACCATTATCCCTTCCCAATGATTCTACTCTCCATTTCAACAAAAAAGTAGAGTTAACTCAAATCATTGGTCATGTTTGAAGATGTATGCCTCCTTACTCTCAGCAATGCAATGATCCAAGACAACCCCAAGGGACTAATGATGAAGCTTACTATCCACCCCCATAGAAAGAACTGATAAAAAGAGCACTTGTGGATTGTACATATATAACCTGGTTGCTGGCTTGTGGAGGGGGGAGGAAAGGGAGGGAGGGAGAAAAATTTGGAACTCTAAATCTTATGAAAATGAATGTGAGGGGGCAGCTAGGTGGTGCTGTGGATAAAGCACTGGCCCTAGATTCAGCAGGACCTGAGTTCAAATTCAGCCTCAGTCACTTGACACTTATTAGCTGTGTGACCCTGGGCAAGTCACTTAACCCTCATTGTCCCACCAAAAAAAAAAAAGGAAAAAGAAAAAGAATGTTGAAAACTACCCTTACATGTAACTGGAAAAATATAAAATAAAAACACGAACTTAAAAAAAAAACATGTATGCCTCTTTTACCACCACCTTTTTATGGAAAGGCAGGAGGCAATGCTTCACCCTCAGTCCTTTCTCACAAGTTTTTCTCTCCAAAACTAACCTTTGTTCTTATACTAGAATACTCCAAATGCCTATATCTACTCAAGCACCAGGGGTCTCCCAGTTCATTAACATTCTTATCATCTCCCAAGACCTATAGCTCCACTTTATTTCAGCCATCTGCAGGGGCAGTGAACATCATCGGTAACTGGGCTACCTCATTGATTATGAACTCAGAAATTGCACTCTGATTAAAGTCTCCTGTCCTCCCATATCTCCTTCTGCTACACCAATACCCCATTCCTTATCCTTACTACAATCTTAAGAACCTCCATTCTTCTCTCTGTTCTCTATTCTCCCTGTCCAGCACCCCTGCCCTGGTTGCTTGTTTGTACTTTCTTTCTATACAGTTGTGATGAGTTAAATTATACACTGCCCTCCATCTTTGATTCCTATGCCCCCTTGTCCTCCCTTCCAGTTCTCAGCTCTGAACCTACTGCTGCTACTGCTGCTGCTACTGCTGCTGCTGCTGCTGCTGCTGCTACTACAGCTCTTCCTCCTCCTCTCCTACTACTACAACACACCACTTGAACAACAGAGCTACAACCCAATGCTGAAGAAGTAATACCATTATATTAACTTTATCCATTACAAATTCTTGTTATCTAATCTCAACTGGATCTTTCATTGCTACCAAAAAAAATATTCTCTATCCTACTGCCTTCAGTAAAGTATTCCAAACTTCTACTTCTCTTCTCAAGCCCCCAATGACTACTTACTAATCCTGTCTCTCAACTGATATCCTCCTATTTCACTGAGAAAATAAAGGGCATTGGTTATGACCTCTTTCTTCCTAAATATATGCCTCAACATGCCCCTACATCTTGACTTATTCTCAATAGCTAATAATGGTTAGCATTTATATATCACCTACTGTATACCAGGCACTGTATTTGGTGCTTTGCAAACATCTCATTTAAGCCTCACAACAATCCTAGAAGTGGGTGCTATTTTCATCCCCATTTTTGAATGAAGAAAAATTGAGGTAAACAAAGATTAGATGACTTGCTTAGAGTCATACAATTAGTAAGTGTCTGAGGCTGAATTTGAACTCAGATCTTCCTGAGTGCAGGTCTAGCACACTATTCACAGCTATATTTACCTTCTTTACCTTGAACAGGAAGAAGTGGCCCATCTCCTTACTGAGGCCAACCTTCTTCTCTCCAGCCAATGTCCTTAATGGCATCCTCTCTAATCTCTTCCATGAGCTTACCCCATTAACACCTCCTCTCATCTTCATTCTATCTCTATCTATTGGGCCAGGTCTCCCTCTCCCCCATCCTTAAAAACCCTTCACTCATCCTACCATCCTTTCAAGCTATCATCTCTCAAGCTAATTCCTCAATTTCACTACTAAACTCCTAGAAAGAATCAGCTACACTCTCTGCCTCCACTTCCTTGACAATTTCTTAACTGCTAAATCCCACAACTTTTTCTCCGTCCGTATTTTTCTCTCCCTCAGAAGCATTTGATACTATGCACCACACCTTCCTCCTGGATATTCTCTCCTTCTGACACTATTCTCTTCTGCATCTCTCCCTAGTGGACTGGTTGTTCCTTTCTGGTCTTTTTTGTTTTTTTCCGGGCAATGGGGGTTAAGTGACTTGCCCAGTGTCACACAGCTAGTGTCAAGTGTCTGAGGACACATTTGAACTCAGATCCTCCTAAATCTGGAGCTGGTGCTTTATCCACTGCTCTACCTAGCTGCCCAAAGGTGTTTTTGTGTGTGTGTGTGTGTGTGTTTTTTTTTTGTGGCCAGGCAATGAGGGTTAAGTGACTTTGCCCAGGGTCACACAGCTAGTAAGTATCAAGTGTCTGAGGTCAGATTTGAGCTCAGGTCCTCCTGAATCTAGGGCCAGTGCTTTATCCACTGTGCCACCTAGCTACCCCTCTTTCTGGTCTTCTTTATTGGATCTTTATCCATTCCCTCATCCTTTCCCATGGGATACTCTGTCCCTGGCCCTCTTCTCTTCATTCTCTTAGAATGAGAAGCACACATCTGATCATTTCCTCATTTTCCACCTGGCTGCACTCACTTTGAACTTTCTAGACTTCTCCACCACCTTCTCTCAGGAATCTCATCACTGGGAAATTTCATCATCCTTTAGATCCAATCACCCTTGGTATTCACACCTCATCAATACCCTCCACCCCTCTGATTGAAGGGTGATTCCATGAAGGACAGATATCTTCTATTTTCCCACCTAGCTATGCTAATTTTGGATTTTTTACTTCATCATGCCCCACCCTACTTTGCAGCTTTATTTTGGGTGCTTGTCCCATTAGATTGTAAACTCCTTGAGGGCAGGGACTGTCTTGCCTTTCTTTGTATCCTCAGCACTCCACCCAGTGTTTGCACATAACTGGCACTTAATAAATGTTTACTGATTTTATTACTGACTGATCACATCACTCCCCTCCTCAATAAACTCTAGTGATTCCCTATCATCCTATAACCTACAAAAAAGATAGAAAATCGAACCACTTCCATTTGAATTCTTAGGAAGATTCTGAAAGTTATCTGGTAAGATAAGGTACCAGACTCTAAAGTCCTTTCTCAAGATGAACTGCCAAGCAATTTCACCCCAGAGATTGAAACTCCAATAGGCTGACCACAATGTCCAAAAGCCAAATGTACGTTTGCCTAAAAGACTATTTCACAGAAAACTCTCACAAGGCAAGCACTCACACAAAGATGAGATGAAGTAATACAAGGACATTCAAAATCTCTCTGAAGAACATTTGGAATTCACATGTGAGACACTGGATGGAGCACCATCCAGCCTGACATGCCTGCATCAAAGAAGGTGCTGTATACTCTATGTGCACATCAGAATTGTTGTATATCAAAAGAAATGCAGGTGTGCAAAGTTAGACATCTCTGTTCTAAATGTTCACATGGACTATTTATTTGTGCCCAACCTGTGGTAGAGCCTTCTGAGCTCCTATTGGTCTGACCAGCCATAGTTGGACACACTGTACCTTGACTATGACACAATAATGTCATTCTGGTCCTCTTCCAGAATGAAGGACAACAATGAAAGAATGATTACTTATTTTTTAAAATTTCATTTTGGGGCAATGAGGGTTAAGTGACTTGCCCAGGGTCACACAGCTAGTAAGTGTCAAGTGTCTGAGGTCAAATTTGAACTCAGGTCCTCCTGAATCCAGGGCCGGCGCTTTATCCACTGTGCCACCTATCTGTCCCTCCTCACCTGACATCTTCTTACCTTTCCAGGCTTATTACACTTCTCCGCTTCATGAATTTTATGGTCTAAGTCAAACTGGCCTTTCTATTCCTCACTCAGGACACTCCATCTCCAGTCTTCAGGCATTTGCACAGACTGTCTCCCATGTCCAAAAATGTTCTTCCTCCTCACCTCTCACTCTTTACAATCCCTGCTTGGCTTCAAGGCTCAGCTTTAGAGCAGGAGAATGACAGGGTACCTCAAGAAGATTGTTTTGACAGCTGTGTGGAGCATCTAACATGAACTCTTTCCTGATACCCCCAGCTAATAGTGCCTTTCCCTCAGATTATCTTTTTTAACTAGTTTATGTCTGTGTTGAATCGGCCTCTATGTGTGTCACGGATGAGTCCAGAATCTATATATCCAGCCTCTAGCTCTCTTTTGAACTCTAATTATTGATATCAACTGCCTCCTGGACATCTCCTAGAGATGCTATAGGAATTTCCAAGTCTTATCTGAAACACAATTCATCATCATCCCCCCAAATTCTTCCCAATTTCCTATTACTGTTAAGTCTACCAGCATCCTTCAGTGACCCAGGTTCATGATCCCAGAATTAACCTTGACTTTTTCCTCTTCCTTACCCCATGATATTAAATTATTTGCCACCTCTTATTATTCTGTCTGCACATCTCTTACATATGATCTAATATCCTAATTTAGGACCTCATCAACTCTCTTAGACTACTAAAATAGTCTACTAATTTCCTTGATTCCAGTTTCTCCTTTCTTAATAATAACTGGAACTTGCTTAAAATGCTTAAAAATGCTTTACATTCAGTATCTCCTTTAAGCCTCACAATATGAAACAGGTATTGTTCACATTTTCAGATAAGAAAACTAAGAGTTGGTAAAGTGACTTGCCCAGTGTCTGAGACAAGATTCAAACCCAGATCTTCTTGACTCCTAGAAGAGCACTCTCTCCACTACATCTCTGTGTCTCCCTTCAAATCAAAATAATCTTCCTGAGGCACTAAGTCAGTCCTCTGCCAAAAATCTTCCCCCTTATTCAGGATAGAGATTACAAACGCCTTAGCCTGTCATTTCAAATTCCCCACACGCTAGGCTCCCACTGACTTTTCCAGTACTTCCCAAACCCAAAGCCAGGCGCCCCACCCCCACCCCCCCATCCCGAAATTTCCTCCCGGGTAGTCACTGCTGAGGGCTGCGACACAACGACAAATCTGGGGAACGGGTTAATCTCAGCTCAGTTCCATAGACAAAGGTCGGGGCAAGGAGCTCACGGAGAAGCGGACATTCAGGGGTTACTCACTCCTTAACACTATATGTTCGCTCACACACATACACACATCTCAATACACATACAGGCACGTATTCACAGTCTAACACATTAACATATATACACTTAAACTCAGTTTTGGAGCTGGAAGGGACTGTAGACTGTTTAGTCCAACATAACATACATCCACATTCACCCACCAACCCAGCAATGCCCAACCTTTCCCCCATCTCCTGCTCTCTTTTCGGTAGGGAAATCTGGGGAGGGGGCAGAGCCCTTAAAAAGACCCGTAGCTTGTTCCACCTGTACGAGAAGGGGCTCAAGCCCCCTCAACAACCCCGACCCCGAGAGGCAAGTTTCAGAAATTCTCCAGTTTCTCAGCCAGAACGGCTTCCTCCCACCCCGCCTCCACCCCAACCCTCAGGGCTTTCTGCCTGCACCGACCCCAGTTTAAGTCACTCCCCTTCCCTACTCCCAGCCCCCCCCACTCCCTCTCTCTTCCCCGTCCACCCCACCCCCCCCCGCTGGCCCGCTCAGTCGAAAAGCTACCTTGGGGACACTCAAGGTGACAGGGTCGACACAGTGCCACAAGATTCGGGCTACATACCAGTTGGTGGCTAGGGAGTGGAGGTGGAGCTGGGCTGAGGTCACTGTGAGACCACCCTTCCGGGAAAGACCCCCCCACCCCGCCGCATACGCCCCTCACCCTATAGCTTGGATACTTTTCGGGGAGGTAGCGTGAGGTCTTCAGTAACTAAGGACCAGACTGAGAATCAGGCGACCTGAGTTCAAATTCAGCCTGCAACAGATTGTGGCATAGTGGAAACCTGTGGATTTGACGTCCGAATGAATACCTAGGAGTGCGAGCTCTGTCACTTACTTCCTCTATTTCTTTGAAGTAATCTGGACCCCAGTTTCCTCATCTGTAAAACAGTGGGTTTGGGCTCCGCTAATGCTAACGCGCTTCCAGCTCTAATATTCTGAGTTTGGCTCATGAGCAATTGTGAGCAAATCACTTATCCTCTCTAAGTTTCCGCTTCCTCACCTGTGAAATGGTAACAATAATACAACGCTTTGTAAATTTTAAAGCACGTATAGAAATACAAGGCAATGTTTTTGTGGAGGGGTGTCGAGGGTGTGTGTGTGTGTGTGTGTGTGTGTGTGAAAGGGATTGAATGGCTCTTTCTGAAACGGGCTGTTTCCACCCTCTCCCTTCCTGCTCTGTCCCACTTCCCGCGCTGGCCCCCCCCCCCCCCCCCCCCCGCCCCGGCTACTCGGCGCCAAAAAACAGAGCTCCCAAGAAGCCCGTGGAGAGAGGAGCCAGGGCGAGACTCAAAGGAGGTTGAGGCTCGCGAGCCCACCCGGGTTGAAGCTGAATGTAGTTGTTCAATTAGTGGAGGCATGAAGACCTCGAAGCCAGAGAGCGAAGGGAAGCCTTTGGGGCTGAGCGCTGGGCAGCGGCGGGACAGGTTGGGCGGGACCGCGAGAGAAGAGCCCACTAACTTTGACTTGGGGGTGAGGAAATAGCTGGCTCCACCTCCCCCACCCAAAACTAGCTACATGCACGTTTCTTTCCAGGTGAGAGGAGGCGGTGGCGGCCCTGGGGAGGGGCTGGGATGAGGGAAAGCTCTGAGTGATCTTTTGCCAGGCCCCGGAGGGTGTAGGGGGAGCCTATGCTCTGGACCAGCCGAGCTTGGGGGCGGGGGTGGGTTGGTGGCACAGAATGGAGCAGGAGAGCCAGGAATGGAAGGCAGTGGAGTCAGCCGGAGCCCGAGACCGGAACCTGGAGAAGGGGCAGAGAGCTGAGTTCAGAGCCAGAGCGGAGGACAGCAGGAGCAAGAGGAGGCTGGAGGGGAACCCACCGAAAAGCCAAGAGCTGGAACCGGGTGCAGGAAACCGAGGGAAGGCATGAGAAAGAAGGCAAGGGTCAGGAGCTGGACCCTAGTTGAGGAAGCAAGGAAGAATCCTAAACCTGGAGAGGAGACAGCATCCAAGAGAGGGGGCAGGAATGAGAGTCAGAGAAAAGCCGGGTGCGAAACCCAGAGGGGAGGGGGGGCAGGAATGGGAGTCAGGAGCTGGAGTCTAGTGAGGGAGAGGGAGCAGGAAGTAGCGCCAGAAGCCTGGACCGAGAACCTTATACAGGAGAGAAGGCAGGAATGGGAGTCGGAGAAAAGCTGGGTGCAGGAACGAGGATCAGGGAGCCTGAGGGAGCAGAAATATTGGGAGCCTAAGAAAGACCTGGGAACGGGGATAAGAATAGGGAGCAGGAGCCTGGCTCGAAAGAGAGAGCAGGAAAGGGAGTCGGAAAAATTCGGGGAGAGGGAGTCGGGTGAGGGCATCAGAGAAGGAAGCAGGAGAGGCACCAAGAACTGGTCTCAAGCGAGGACTCGGAATAAGGGTCCAGAGAACCCACAGAAGCCGGAGCGGGAGCCCCAGGAAGAGAAGAGAGCTGGAGCCTGAGGCCGAAGGGGGTCGGGGCTGAGGGAGACGGAGAAGAGAAGCACGCTCTCCTGGCCCCCAGGAAGGGTTTCATTAATTTTATTTATTTATTTTTGGTGAGGCAATTGGGGTTAAGTGACTTGCCCAGGGTCACACAGCTAGTAAGTGTTAAGTGTCTGAGGTAGGATTTGAACTCAGGTCCTCCTGAATCCAGGACCGGTGCTCTATCCACTGCACCACCTAGCTACCCCAGTTTCATTCATTCTTGGAGCAATTTAGGGCGCAGGAAAGGAGCGTTTGAAGTTTCTGCCCGCCATCATTTCAGCGCTCCAGCCTCGAGTTATAGACTGACACTTAGTAGGCGCTTAGTAAATGTTTCTTGATTGATCAATGAATAAAGTAAAGGCCCAAGGTCTGGGTCATTGCCTTACTGCACCCACACTTCTCTTCCCGCTCCAGCCCACCCCCCAATCCCCAGACGTGCCCCGGCCAGCCGTCTGCTCCCAGCCTGCCACCCGCCCTAGCTCCTGCACTCCCCTGGCCCCTCACCGATACTTTCAGAGACGCCCCCTTCCTATGTACCCTCCGAGGAGGTCTGGGAAACCGCAGGAGTCTGAGCCCCGAGGCTGGAGCTGAAAGTGGGCAGGTGTGTATGGTGTGTGTGAACGTAGTAAAGTGTATGTGTTAGTGGATTTGGGTGTCTGTGTCTCCGTAGGTGCTATTTGCTGAAGAGGAGGGGGGAAGCTTATTTCAACCTTCAAAATGCAGAGACACCATACAGTCCTATAGAGAGGCTCAAGGACTTTAAAGTTAATGTGACCTCAGAGCCACAAAACGACAGATGAAGAGCCGTCTCAGTCAGGGTCCTTCCACACACAAGCAGATCCTAAGGCAGTCTGACAGACAGGGTCACACCCTGAAATTGGCATATATGGCCCCAATCACTGGTCAGTCACTCACTGACATTAGTATATTCCTGTCTTTGCCAGAAGACAGGCCAAGTAAAGTCCCTGGAGATAAGCACCTAATAGGGAAACATTCTAGAGAGGACCACCCAATATGGAAACTTACAACCCAATTCCAAATCCCCCAAACAGGCTTTCTCTGCCATTGGTGCCAGCCAATCACACAGGTTATGGGAAGGATTAAGAGGTTTTCTTTCCTTGTTCCCTACCTTTTCTCCTCTGCCAGTTCTTTTAACCAGCTTCTGCCCAGGAAAGGAAGGCCCAGGGTGAAAAAGGGGGCTGGGAACAAAGGATTGCACTGAAGCCCCTCTCAGAGGCTGGGGACTCTCAGGGAAGAGATTCCAGGCCAGGGACCCAGTCTTCAGGTGCTCAGTGAGTCTGATAAAGATATTTCCCCTTCAAATAGCTCACAAAGCACTGATCCCCACTCACCAAAGACCCCTCGCCAAGAAGAAGCAGCAAATCCTCAGGGGAGCCAGGGCCTGGGTCCTGGTCTTTGACAGAACAGGAAGTTCTACCTTGGTTCTCAAGACCTCCTTTTAGCTTTGTTCTGCTTTCCTGACTCATCTGCATGGGAATATGGTGAGTGTGTGTGTGGGGGGGGGGGGGGGGGGGGAATAATTCCTACACCAGGCTCCATGCTCCTTTCTCTTCTTAAGGAAGGTAGACCAGATGGTTCTGAGGAGCTCAGGAAGGTGCTCTGGCCAGGGGATTTGGATTCCCCCTCTACTTTCTCCAAATTCCTTGGGCTCCAAAGGGCTAGCAAGGGAATTTGAGACTTTTCCCAGGAAGCCAAACCCCTGAACTGATGATTCCCAGCCCTTGACAAGTGACTGACCAGGAGCCAACCATAGTCATGAGGATGAGTATTCTCCCTTCAAACAATTGTGTAGGATTGTTCCTATTAACACCAGAACAGGAATCTTCCTAAATCACCTCTGTCCCCAGCCAGGCCCTATGCCCCTAGGACACTCATATTGCTGCTGAGGAAATCTTTCAGGGATCTGGTTTCTTTCCTGTCTTTCCAGTCAGTCAATGAACCCAAAAGCTCCCTCTCTCCCCAACTTCCCTCCCCAACCCCCTCTCATCTCCTCAGGGCCTGACTCCTCTCTGGGCTTGACTCCACTTGGTTTCATCCTAGCCCAGAATTTCCCACCTCCAGACTGAGCCTGAAAAAGGGGTTGGTCCCATTTCTCACCTGGAACAGATTCAGGTATAACCCACCCTTTCTTTTCTCCTATCCCCTAGGCTGAAACTGGGTTTCCCAGGGCAAATCCAAGTGGGAATTCACTGGATTGGAAAAACAAATAGAGTCCAATCCTCTGGGAGAAAGGGAGGGAGGGTAGGAAGAAGGGAGGAGCAATGGCTTCTCAAACTATATACCCTCTGCCCAGGCAGAGAAAGCAAAGTATAAGCCCCAGTCCCCTCCCCCCCTTCCTATTCATTCTACTTTAGGCAAAAAACTCTTCTCCCTAAATCTTAGCTTCTTTCCCGCTTAGTATTTCCTGCTTTTAAAGTGAACTCTTCTCCCCAATATCCTGCTACTTTCCTCCTCTCCCTTCTCCCTACTCCTCTTTACACCCCTCCTCTACCCTCTCTCATTCCCCTTTCCTCTCTTCTTCTCCTAGGCCTCCACTAACCACAACCACACTTTCCTGCTTTTCTCTTCTCCCCAAGCCATTCTCTTCCATCAGTCCAACCCTCCTTCTCTCTCTTCTATGCTCCCTCCCTCCTTGATCTGGCTTGCCCCCCCCCCCCCTTACCTCCTTGATCTGCAGCTGTTGTCATAGCCCTACTATAGATTCACCGGGACAGAAACATAAAGGAGGTGATTCTGCAATCCCCAACAGGAGAACAACACTTCCCCACCACCACCACCGCCACATACACCGACCCTCAAATTTAGCCAGAATTGACTGGAGAGAAAAATGACCTCTGCCTTTTGGGGAGATGCCCCTGTGACCTTCCTTCATAATTCAGAAATTTCTGAAATCTGTTGGGAATCCCACCCCCATCCCCTGAGGAAACTGGGAAGTGACTTAACTAGTTCTGCAAATTAATTCCAGAGACAGAAAATCGATGCAGCCCCACCCAGCAACCCTGGGGAGAGTTGAGCAGCCCCCCTGGGGCCCAGCCCTCAGTTTCAAGTCAGACTCAGGCCAGCACCCTACTTCCAGCACCCAGTACATGCTATCCTCTTAACTATACAGAGAACCTGGCTGTAATATTTCTTACAGAGTTCCTTCTGGTAGACCCCTCCTTACAGTACTCCTTAGCCCAAGCCTGAAGACCACAGCCCTCCTTATAGTGTCTTTCCTCTAAAGTCATGGTGATCCATTGGGGGGACGCTGTTAAGTGTCTTGGTACAGGAACAGGAAAGGGGAGGGAGGATATAAGAGGATAAGGGCCTGGAAGTAAGCCCTTTCCTTCGTTTGGGGAGGGTGAGGCCAGCAGGAAACCCGGGTGCTACGAACAGGGGCTTCCATCTATGACTTCAGCTCTGAGGGAGGACCCGGAAAACTCTGGGGGCTTAGCATAGCCCTGGTTATTTCTCCCGAAGACTGCTCCCAAGTCCCAGCTGGCATTAGGGCTTCCTGCCTATAAGCTAAGTGCCCGAAGCACCGGCCTTCCCAATCTAACCCGTCCTTGGGCTGATTCCCTACCTTTCTTGATCACGGACTGATCGAGGAGGCTCATCCCAGTGTCGTCCACGGCCTGGTGCGAGAGGAAAGAACCAGGTGGGGAAGGGGCCAGGCCTTGCTGGTCATCTCCCAGCCCCTCCAAAACCCACCATCAACCCCGATAGGGGCTTCGGTGGAAGAAAATGGGCAGGGTCAAGAGAGAGGGCCCAGGCTGGCGGGGGAAGCATATTATAGGGGAAACAGACGCTAGGGAGACACATCCCCCAGGCCAATGAGGCCGAGAGTCGGTGGGGTAAAGGGCAGGGGATTAACCAGACCCAAAGAGTGTCTCTCAAAGGAAACCGGGAAGGGCGGCAGCTGCTGAGACTGTGGAGAAGGGGAAAAGGTGTGGGTCAGGGACTAAGAAACAAGTTGGAGAACGGGGTTTGAAAATTAGATCAAGCGGAGGGACCAAGCTGAAAGGAGCTGGAGCCGAGTGGTAGAGAAAGAGGAGCCGGGGCCCGGCAGGGAGGAGGTGAGGGGAGCGAAATGAGAGAGTAGAGAGAGGGCTGATTGGACAGCCCGCGGTCCAGGGCTGCAGCTGGCCGGGGAGCTGGGAGGGTGATCGGGGCTGCTTAGCTGGAGAGGCAGGGAGGAGGCCTGGATTTCTAAGCTGATGAGGGTCAGGTTGGGCGCCAGACTGGGGATACTGGAAGGGATAGAGTCGAGGAAGGGTCGGTCAACTTTGGTAAACCTGGCCTGAAGGGTTGAGAAGGCAAATAAAAAGGGAAATATTGAAAACTATAAATGTTGGCGACCGAGATTCTGAGCCCAGAGAATAATTTGCCCACGGGGAACAGGGGTTTTCAGGTACTGACAAAGTGCGGGCTGGTCACTGCGGAGCTGAGCGATCGGGCTCAGGGTGGGTCCCGGGCACTGGCCCCCAGCTGCGTAGTCCGCACGCGATATTCCCCCCGGGCTTAGAATTTTCCTGCTGCTACCCGTTCCGGCTGGGCAGCTACGGGAAGATCATTAACCCAGAGCGGTCTGGGAGCCGAGGTTCGAGAGGGAGAGGACTGGAGGCCCTCTAACCCGGGATCCACAAAAAGTTCTCTGCGAGAAACTTAATCCTGTTCTGGGCATCGGGAGAGGCCTAGGTTGGAGCCCGAGGGTTCTTCTCCTGCTCCCAGTCCCTGTCCTTCTCCGCCCGGACTTCTCTGGGTCCTGCTCTCGTATCCACACTATAACTTTACGTCCAGGTCTCCGACAAGCATTTCTCCCGCTCAGCGTCGCGGGGGCTTTTCCCTAGTTCTGTTCTCTATCCGTCATCGTTCCCCAGTGAGCCCCCTCCAGGTCTCCCAGAACCTGCCTAGCATCTCTCCCGGGCCTGTCCTAGCCAGGACTTTCCCCCCAGTACTGGGTCTCTTGGGGGTGACTCCCGCTCTCTCCCTATTCCCGGAGGGTCTTTCCTAGGTGCCTTCTCTGTTCTTCTCCTCCGTCCTAGTGCTTGCTGGGCCTTTCCCTGTCTAGTCATGTTCTCGCTGGGCCTTTCTCTTGGCACCACCCAGTCTTCATCCTAGGCGGCCCTTTCCCGGCCGTGGGTTCCGGAGGGGGTGTCCCGGGTTACCTCCCGACCCATTCGGTCCCTCTGGGCCCTCACCTGGAGATCCTCCAAGCCGTGATGTGCCGCCAGCCCGTGTAGGCCAAGCGGCCCGTCAGCCAGGCTGTGCGCTCCGTCCGGTAGGCTGTGCAGGAGGCGGGGAACGCCCGGGTAATCCCGGCGAGGGTCCAGGCCCAGGGCTCGGTGAGTCTGAGCCAGGAGGCCTTGATCGTCCTGGCGGCCGCTGCGGGGGGAAGGCCACGCGGGCTGCTGGTGCTGGTGCGGGTGCGGGTGCTGGTGGAGCGTCCCAAGACCGCTGTAGGGTTCGCCTAGGTGGGGGAAAGCCGTCTCCTGCGTTTGACCGTAGGGCAGCGGCGGCTGCGGGTAGGGTGGCGGAAAATAGGGCGGCTGAAAGTCCGAGGCAGGCGTGTGGCACAGAGGAGGCGCCGCCGCCGCCGCCGCCGAGAAGGCCGCCTGGCTGAGGGAGGAGAGCTGCGACAGGCGCCCTCCGCCAGCTGTGCCGTTCAGCCCATCCGGACGGTCCTGCGTAACGGGGAGAGAAAAACGGAGTTGGGCAGACCGAGGGGACGGACAGAGGAAAGCAGTTTCAAGCCGGTCGGGGCCCCAACCCAAGTTCACCTACACTCCCAGTCCCGGGCCCAATCTAAGCCTGGGATTAGCCACAGTGCGACACAGAAACAGGCAGTCAGAAAAGAACCCCGGAGGGAAAGTAGGAAATTAACCGGAGCGAAGGGCTAGAATTTATCCAAATCGAATAATCGAGAATCAATTTAGTTAAACATCAAAGACAAAAAGGATTAAACAAATCGAAACAACAAGAATCAAGTCCTGCCCTCCCCTTTCCCCAAATATATACAAACTCCTTTCCCCGTCGCTGCCCTAGGGGCCCTATCCAGTACTGTGCCCCCAAGGTTCCAGGGTGGTGAAGGGTGGGTGGAGGGGTGTAATAATGGGGGTGGGATGCCCCAACCCCTAACTCCTAATTCCTCACGCCTCATTTTTCTCCTCCCCTTACTTTTTTCGCCCCCGGGGCCCCAGCGTTAGTCTTTCTCCAAACCCAGGGGCCGATCTCCAAGCGTTTGTCTCAAAGACCCAACCCCGAACCTCCGGCGGGTTCCTCAGTCTCTCCTAGCCTGCAGTCAGAGAGGGTAATCAGCTTGCACCCCACCTTTGGGGGCTGTGGAAACCCCGCGCTTCCCCGCGCCGAGATTTCGTTTTTGTCGGGGGAGCGGGCTGGGAGTAAGAATTGGATCCGAGCGTCAGGACTGTCCTGTGCTGAGCTGTGGCCCTGGGCTACTCTCGCCGCAGACCCCCAGGTCCAGTTCGCAAGTCCTGAAGTCTTCACTGCCCCCTCCCCACAACCCCCTGCAGGACTCACCATCGCAGAGTAAGTATGAACCAGCATGGGTGCGGGCGGGCTGGAGGCGGCGGCCCGAGGGACGGCCGGGCCTCGCGGAAGGGACTGACAGACAGACGGTTCGACAGCTGGACTGAGGACTCTTCAGTGCCGAGTCCCGTATCTCAGGAGTCTTCGCGGCCCGCCAGGGGTGGGCGCCGAGGGCAGCCCCTTGGAACGGGCTCCTCAGTGCCCGGAGCCCCCGCTCAGAGCCATGGGGCGCGAGGGGGGCCCGTCAGGCGGGAGAGCGAGGGCAGGGACTTGGGCAGGGGGCCACAAGGGGGCTGAGCTGAGATGGCCTGAGCTGAGAGGGAGGAAGAGGAGGAGGAGGAAGAGGAGGAGAAAGATTCCAGTTGGAAAAGTCTTTCAGCTCTTTCCCATCTCCCAGCCCTTCTCCCTCTGAGCCCAGACCAGCTCCATGCGCTTCAGTTATATGGACGGGAGCGCGCAGGGGGAGGGGGGAGTTGCCGGGGGCGCGCATTAAAGAGACAGTCCGGGGGCTTTAGCCTAGGCCTTCTCTGTGTCCCCAGGGAAGGGGGGGGGGAAGGGAGTAGGAAGGGGTGGGGAGAGTGTAGAGGGGTCTTTGTCAGGGGAGGGGAGATTCTACGGGGCTTCTAAAAGGTGGCATCGGAACATGTGCCACTCGGGATAGTCCACACCAAACAGACCCTCAGGACCTCTCCGTATATTGACGCCTAGCTCCGCGCTCCGCGGTTTCCTCTTGGGTCTGGTACATTGCCCTCCTCTCCTGGAGTCCTAGGATCCCCGCTTCCTCCGGCTCGCAGCCGAAGAACAGCAGTCCTGGGGCCAGGGCAGCTGCACTAGCTCACCCACCCCTCCAGAAGCTTGCCGGGGCACATCCCCAAGGACTGAGAGAAAGGGCCCAGGCAGAAGTCAGGAGAAGGACCAAGGCAGGGCCATTGACTTACAGGAGCAGACTCAAATGGGAAGGGGAGGGCCGGGCAAAGAAAGAATTCACCAAAAAGTGCCCGCAGCGGCGCTGCTGCTCGGGGAAGGTGGAGAAGTCTCTTTTCCCTCCCTGCTGTACCAGGAGATTTCTACCTGGCCCAGTTCCCCCTTAAACTTGGGCTGGTCTGAACTCTGCTCTTGTTCTCCATCTTCCCACCCCAGGGAGGCCCATGGGGCCCTGAGGACTGTCCAGGGAGAGTCGGAGAGGGGCGATCAGGTGAGAAAGTTTGTGTCTGAGACTGGAATTGGATGTGATTGTGATACACGAGGGCTTTGGGTGTGTGAACTTGACCTATAGGAATATGTTATGTATATCAGTATGTGTGTATATGCTACATACACATATGTGTACATATGTTTTTTTTTTTGTTTTTTTTTTTTAGTGAGGCAATTGGGGTTAAGTGACTTGCCCAGGGTCACACAGCTAGTAAGTGTCTGAGGCCAGATTTGAACTCAGGTACTCCTGACTTCAGGGCCGGTGCTCTATCCACTGTGCCACCTAGCTGCCCCTATGTGCACATATGTTAAATGTGTGTCCATATGGCTGTGACAAGGGCAGTGTTGTGATGGTTCGTGTGTAGCATGTGTGTGATTGTATGTGTGGATGTGACAACACAGCTTGCATATAGTATCGTGTAGCTCTGTGACAAATTCCAGGATTGTTCTCATCTTCTCCATTGAACCTCTCCCTCTCCCAGACAGCTTCTGGCATCCAGTCTAATCCCTCATTCCCTCAGATACACCTCACCCCTCAAATGGGCTGAATAGGAACCACTGAAAATGAAGGGGTTAGGAGAGGAAGAGAAATCAAGAGCAAATGGAAAGTTACAATGAAAGAGAACAAAGAGGAGGAAGGAGGAGAGGGAAAGGGAGAGGAGTGAGGGAAGGGAGCAGAAGAGGAAAAAGACAAGGAAGAAAAGGGAGGGAAGGGTGTAGGGAGGGGTCGAGGAAGAAGGAAATAAGAGAAGGGAGAGGAGGGAAGCAAGATGTCAGGAAGGAAGGCAAAAAGAGGCAGGAGAAAGGAGACAGGGAAGGAACTAAAGAAGAAAGGAGGAAAACCGAAGAGAAAAGGAACGAGGGAGAGGCAGGAAGGAGGGAAGGAATAGGAGAAAAGAAAGAAAGGCCTGAAAGAGGAAGAAAACGAGAAATAAGGCGGGGGGGGGGGGGGGGTGAGAACCAATCCAACCCAGCAACCATTTATTAAGTGCCCGGGATGTTCAAGGAGATAGTCTCTGTCCCAGGTGTAAGGACTGGATCACCCTCTTTCCATCCATGCTCTTTGCTCACCCTTTACTTGTCAGGGAGGAGGGCCCTTTCAAATTTCCCTTAGGACTTAAAGCAGGGTGTGGCTGGCACAGTAAGCAAGGACACACGTATTTATTGAGCACTGATCATGTGCCAGACTTGGTTAAGGAGTGAGCCTTAAGTGAGTTGGGCTCCTCCATTGGAAACCCAAGGGAGCCCAAATCCTGATCTTTATTTGTGAGAGTTTGTAGTCTCAGACAGCATGCTGAGGTGATGGGGGTTGGAAAGGGGGAAAAAACTCTCTAGTCCTTGCAGGGGGAAGGAGGGGGAATGATCTATAGATCAGAAGGGATGGTCCTGTGCAATCTTGTGTGTCCCTGTGTGAGAAATGATGTGGGAGTGGGAGTGAAGTTGTGTTTGTATTCATCTTTCTCTGTGTTTTATGTGTAATAGGCATGTCCTGGCCAGCAGTGACATGCTCACTGGGGAATTTTGTTTTGTTTTTTGATTCAAGAGGTTTGTTTTGTGTTTTTTTTTTTAAGGGGGGAGGGGAAGGGCCAACTCCACAACTGACCCCCTTTATTATATGATTGGCACAAAGGGGTGACTCCAGCCTGAGTCCATAAATAGATCCACAATATCCGAGGAGATGTCCTTAATCCTTCCAGTCTAGTCATCTATAAGTATGTCCCATACCTTCACTAGGGAGATTCAGTCAATCCCCAAGTGAGGTTCACTTTGAGGCAGAGATAGTGCATGAAGTTGCTCAGGGGACCATATATGTTGATGTGCCAGCATCTTTGTTGTTGTTCAGTCCTATCTGACTCTTTGTGACCCCCATGTGGGATTTGCTTGACCAAGATACTTGGAGTGGTTTGCCATTTTCTTCTCCAGTGAATTAAGACAAAAAGAGGTTGTAACTTGCCCAGGGGGGTCACAGAGCTAGTAAGTGTCTGAGGCAGGATTTGAACTCAGGTTTTCCTGTCTCTCAGCCCAATGTTCTATCTACTGAGTCATCTAGCTGCCACCAAAGTGGGCCTACGTCTACGCTTCTCCATTGTTAGATTCCCTACTTCACTCTTCCTTCATTTTTCACAGTTCCAAAAACCTAGGATTCACTGTTCTAAATGAAGACTACCCAAGAGATACCCAGACTAGGGTCAGTGGAACATGAGGCTTGGGAAAGGGATGGTGCATGGGTAAAGACAGGGACAAAAGGGAAATTTTCATACAGTAATGAGATCAAGGGTTTTGAGATGAGGTCATTGATTCCAACTCCTGCATTTCCCAGGTGAGAAAAACTAAAGCACCCAGTGTCTCAACCAGGTTAAGTGCCTGAGCCTGGATTTGAACCTAGGTCTTCCTGAATCCAGGTCCAGTGTCCTGCCCACTCAGTCCTTTCTTGGGGGGCGGGGTGTGTGTGGGGGGGAGAGCAGGAGCCTGAGACCTCCTGGGGAGGAGCTGTCTGGTTCTGAAGAGCAGAAGTTCATACCCCTGTCCTTGAGTACAGAACCACAAGACCAGGCTGATACATGGAGAGAGTGCCTTCCCATTTCCTTTCCTAAGCCACTTCTCAAGGCCAGAGTTTTCCCTGACAGCTCCTCTGTCTGTGGGGAGAGAGAAAGGTGCTGAACTGTGCTATGTAAGACAGATCCTTCATAAGTGCTTATTGACTTACTGACTTATCCAGGATGTTTTGTCCTTTTGGTCTTTATCTCTCTGCTGTCTGCTGCAAGTGCTGGGCACATAATTCTGGGTCCCCAGTCAGTGCTTGTTGAATAGATGAATGTCACAGAAGGGATTCCTGCTCAGCCACGGGTTTGCCTGGAGACTGCTGATTCTGTCATTGTGTCTCTAGATCCTGGGAGACCAGCTCCAGCTCAGACTAGAGAGAGGGAGGGAAGGAGGTTGGCAGTCCAGTGGCCCTGCCTGAGTTGACTCAGAAGGCCCCCTGGCGGAGAGCCGAGACAAGTACCTCTCTCAGGGTCCTTTTGTTTTTGAGTCGTTTCAGCTGTGACCCTTTTTGGCCTTTTCTTTGCAAAGATACTGGAGTGTTTTGCCATTTCCTTCTCCAGCTCATTTGACAGATGAGGAAACTGAGAGAAACAGGAGGAAGTGACTTGCCCAGAGTCACACAGCTAGGAAGCATCTGAGTCTCTTGACTTGAACTCAAGTCTTCCTGACTTGACGCCTGGCATTCTATCCACTGTGCCATCTCATAGGACTCACTCACAGACCAATCAGTCCAACTCATTCCTTTGACAGATGAGGAAACTGAGGACCTGAGAGGTTATGGGATTTACTCGGAGAGATAAAGGCAGAATTTGAAATTCAAATCTGGTCTTCTGTCATTGTATGGCAGGGTCTTTCCAAGCTGGTAGGTGGTCCAGGTAGGGCAGGTCTGTCTTCTGGTGAACTCTCAGTCGACTGTGTAGGCAAGGGTCCCTGGGGGTGATAGGACACTTGCCCTGGGTCCCCTGTGCCAACATTGTAAGCACTGCCCTACCACTCTTCTCGAGAAATCAAGGCAGACTCTAAAAGCAGGGGCAGGGTCTTAGCTGTGCTCCGGGAGCCACAGGGAGCCCCACTGGGGGAAATGGTTCTGTTCCAGCTTCCCCTGGGTTCCCCCAGTACACACTCCCTGGAGAGAGAGGTTGGCAACATCCGCTCTTCTTTAGCTGCTCCTGCAAAGCCCTTGGTAGGAGCTAAGTTGGGGAGGGAAGGGATTGATTCATTGAGGATAGTGGGGCTTTCCTTCTTTCTGTAAAACTGGGCATTCTTCATTCAGGGATAGAAAGGGGAGGGAGCAGCTAGGTGGCACAGTGGATAAAGCACTGGGCCTGGATTCAGGAGGACCTGAGTTCAAATCCTGCCTTAGACACTTAACACTCACTAGCTGTGTGACCCTGGGCAAGTCACTTAACCCCCATTGCCCCACAAAAAAGGGAGGGGAGAGATGAAAGAGGAAGTTTGCTTCTGCTTGTTACATAAAATTCAAACTCAGCTTGACATTCAAGGCCCTTTACAATTTAACTGCAACCCCCTACTGGAGTTAGATCTCCCCTCAGTTTCCCCACCCTCTTCCGACCGCAAGCTTTTTCCTTGACAACTCCAGGCTACACCAACTCCTTCCTTCTCCAAACTCTTTCCTTGTACTGCATTGTACCTTTTAGCACTAGGCTGACTACAGGAATGTGGATTTTCCAAGCTTGGGGGAGTCCTTCAAGATGAAAGGACCTAGGGGGCAGCTAGGTGGCACAGTGGATAGAGCACCAGCCCTGGATTCAGGAGGACCTGAGTTCAAATCCTACCTCAGACACTTAACACTTACTAGCTGTGTGACCCTGGGCAAGTCACTTAACCCCAATTGCCTCACTTAAAAAAAAAAAAGAAAAAAAAAGGTGAAAGGACCCAGAAGTGACCTCAGAGGTCTTCTAATCCATCTCCCTCCTTGTACACATGAGGAACTGAGGTCCAGAGAGGTGTGAAGTGTATTGTAGTAAGTAGTCTAGCTGGAATTTGAACTTGGGTTCTCCCACTGGAAACCCAGTATTTCCCCCACTATTACTACCCTGCTCAGCCCAATCCTCTTCTTTTCCAGAGGAGACTGAGACCCAGAAATCTTAGGTGACCATCATAGCTAGAAAGTGGTAGAACTAAGATTTGAACTCAGGGCCTCCTTCTTCCACTATTTGATCATAACTGTTTTATGTATATGTCTCGTTTCCCCAGTTCCAGGCAAGGAATGGATTTTTTATTCCTTTTGCGGGGTAGCCACACAGTAGGTAATTCAATACAAACTATTGAATACTATAGAGACTTCAAGGTTTACAAATATTGTCTCATTTTATCCTCAGAGTGACCCTGTGAGGTAAGTGCCATCATTATCTCTGATTTACAGATGAGGAAATCAAGGCTGAGAGAGAATGATGAGGTACATGGGTACACACACACACACACACACACACACACACACACACACACACACACGGAGGAACTCTCCCTGAGCTGAGGGAACCTCACTTCCTGGGGCTGGGCAGGAGGCAGAGGCACCAAGGAACCATACATGTGCCCAGTTAGGTGTGCATACATAGTCACACTGGCTTGTTGACAGTCATTCAATGAGGATGTATGCCAACTCTTTCTCTCCATTCTCAATGCTAAAGCCTCAAACTTTATTTTGGCTTTTTTTTCCTTGGGGGGGGGCGGGGTTTGAAAGTCCAATCTGGCTTCCAGTTCCTCGGTCTCCTGGACATTTGCTCTTCCTGTGTCCAAGAGAATCCTCCCATCAAGTCTGAGCCTGAATAGGTGGGTAAACTAGTGTGTGGGAGGGAGGGGGGGGAGGGGGAGGGCTGGAGATGAAAGACTCGAGATCTCACAGCGACACCTGGTGGACACATCTCACAACAGTAGCTCTTGGTCTTTCCGCCCTGACCTTGGCATCCTCAGCTGGACCCTGGGGGCTGACCTGGATGTTGGAATGGGATTTCTGAGAAGGGCAAACTTGCCTCATTTTTTCCCTGAGCCTCTCCCAGGCTGGTTGTCTTTTCTGGGGTCTAACACCCCAGGCAGTAAATAGCAGTTTTTGTCCGTATACTGAGGTTGGGCGGAGGGCTGGGGAAGCACATCTGGGGCTTGGTCACCCATTGGAAACCCCAGCATCCTAGGCAAAGTCTCATTTGCTCCATCCTAGTTACAACACTAGCACTCGGTCTGAGCAAGGGGCCTTGTGCCAGGGCAGGACTTCAGAGGTAGTGGTGTTGTTGAAGGCTGGTTGGCCTAATAATAAGCTTCCAGGTGGAAGTCAGGAATTCCTGGGTAAGTCTCATTCTTCAACCCTGTGGACCATGGGGGAGGCCCATGACTTCTGGGGGTGGGGTGGGGGGGTGTTAATCAGCAGACAGAGGGCACAGCAATTCTATCATCACCAATAACTTTATTGAATGTCCACAGGTATACAGTTTGAGCTTGGCACATCTATAGAACATGAGGTGAGTGGGGCAAGGGGACCCCCTCCCCATGCCTGTGGGAGAGGCAGCGCCTGCTGGGGCTGGCGGCTGCTCAAGTTTCCATGCAGAGAAGTCAGGGAGCTGAAGCCAGGCACCAACACAACAATGGAAAGTCAGTCACCAGGGGAAAGGAAGGGAGACATGCGAATCCAAAGAACTGTCCCCTTGCTCCTAGCTCTAGCAGTGCAGGGCCAGAGGGCAGGAGCGGGGAAGGCAGGCAGGGGCTAGAAGGGTAGACATCCAAGCTTGGTGCAGGAAGAAAAAAATCAATCATCATCTTCCCCCAACATTGCCCACCATCAGAACTAGAACCTGCAGACCCCTGGGTCCCCAAAGGGGGTGGGGGTGGGGCTCAGTCAGAGAGAAGGTTCTCTTCTTAGCAAGGTCAGGGAGGATTAATCCCATCTCTACCCCAGGAGATCCCAGGGGGTTCCAGGAAGGGAAGCCCATGCCCTGGCCGGCAGGGCCCACCGGCAGAGACTGAAGCCCAGACAACCCCTGCCTGCTTGCCTGCCCGCCTACCTGTTCCTTCTTACCTCCTCTGTCCAACCTCTTGGGGGAAAAGCACCCCATACTATGGGCCTAGGGGAACTCCACCTGCACCATCCTTCTCTGGGACACACACACTGATTTCAAAGCTGTGGCTGATGGGAAGAAGGCTCCTGAGTCCTCCACAAGTCATAACACTGCTATCTGCTGCCCTTCCCCACCCCAGGGGGAGTAGGTGGTAGCTCTTTCGCCAGGGGTCCGGCTCCATGCTCCGGCCCTAGGCCTGGCTGGGAACAGAAAAGCCAGAAAGCTGGGGGATTGGGGGTATGGGAAAGGTGGCCAGGGCAGGGGGCAGCAGGGGAGCGCCTCCCTCAGGGCTCCGAGAGGCACTGCTCCAGGGCTGCCATGCGGTAGTGGCTGGCAGTCTCTTCCCCGGCCTGCAGCCGCATGGCTTCCCTGCAGAGGCGGTTGGCTCGGGCCAGCTCCACCAGGACGCCCTGGTAGGCAGCCACCATCTCAGGTTTGACTGAGGTTGGGGAGACACTGCCCAGGAGCTGGAGGAGCTCCTGGGGCCAGCGAGAGCGCAAGGCGGCTGGGGCCAGCCAGGGCAACAGAGGCACACAGCCTGTGAAGGCCTGCATGCCCAGGAACCACAGCTCCTGCAGGTCGGCCCACACCCCCTCGTAGTCGGGGGCTAGGGCCAGGGTCGCCTGCTCGGCTCCAGGGCTGGCTCTGGCCACGTGGGACTGAGACAGGAAAAGGATGGCAGCTGCGAAGAAGCCACGGGAGGCAGGGGTCCCCTGGAGAGCTGCAACACAAGCACAGGGGAGGGGGGAGAATTTCAGGGAGGGCAGAGACAGTCCTCCACCCTGGACGCTGTCCCAGTTTATCCCGTTGAAGGGGCAACAGGAGTGAGGGAGGTCAGAAACACCTTTCTGGCACCACTCACCTTTTGAGCTGAACACTGATTTAGCACTGTAAGGCTTATGTGTGTCATGATGCCCAATTTACAAATAAAGACCCTGCGGCTCAGCAAGGGGAGAGACTTGGCCAAGTGTACAATTACCACGAGCTCATTAAGCACCTGCTATCGACCAGGTCTGGTGCTGGGGATACAAAGTCAAAGGTGATACTCACGGTGCTCTCTCCCCCTATGGTCAATACAAGGGCTTTGTAAATGAAATTTACAAATTTGGTCCAGGGGAAAGAGCCCTGCACCTAGACACTGGGGGTCTGGCTTCCAGGGCCTTAAGCGCCACTGCTTCTGAGATGTGTGATCTTGTGTAAGCCCAAGCTCCCTCATCTGTGAAATAGACTAATGATAATCAGACTGACTACTTGGGAAAGCCGTTAGAAAGATCGATGAAAATGTAAGCAAAAGCACTAGATGAACATGAGTTATTAAGCCTGGAAGCCAGCACTGTGAGAGGATACAGGGACCAAGGAGGATGGGGGACAGTCCTGGAGATCACTGCCACATAAGCCTCACTACCTCAACAGTCCAGCAGCTTATGGATGGGAAGGGGTGGCCAGGACTCTGGCTCTCTGGGCGAGCAGAGGGAGCAAATGGCTAGGGGCCTGCTCCCCGCCCCCATCAGCACGACCACAGTAATCTCACCCCCAGACATAGCCATGGCAGCTGAGGCCTGCTTAGGGATGACCCAGCTGCCTGGCAGGAGGAGGGAGGAGCACTCCCTGAGCATGCAGGATATGCCTGATCTGGAAGAGACAGAAGAACATTCCCTTATCCAGCGACTGTGAAAGCACATGTCCCGTGTGGGTTGGTACCACCTAGAGCAGCCTCTCCCACAGGAAGGGGAGGCAGTTATTCTCCCAGCAGCTAGGCCGTGCCTGCTGCTGGATCTAGACCACGCTGTGACCCCGAGGAACTGCTAATGGGAGGTCCTCTTTTTTTCTAGCTGCACTAGATCTCTTTTCTTCCAAGGGTTCCCTTTCAACCACTGAATTTCGGACGCAGTATTTAAAGTCAGGGAACAAAGAACATCACGCCCTGTTCCTGGATTGATGTCTGCTGATCTCATCCAACCCAACAGATGGGGCACAGGGAACAGTCAGGGACAAAGGGGACCCAGCAGACACCCACAGTCAGAGTGGGTGGGGTGGGCCAGGACCTGGGAGTTGGGCCTCAGCCAGGGTAAGGGCTTTTCACCTCTGAAGAGCAGAGCCTGCAGTCGAGGGGTTGAGCAGGAGAGCTGGCTGGGAGCAAGTGGCAAAATTTTGCTAGAAAGGAAGCTCAAAGGCAACACTAAGTTCAAGGGCGAGAGATCAGGATTTCTGCCTCAGAGGAGGCTATCCACGACTTTCAACTTGTCCCTATTCCTGCTTCCAAGCAGGGTCACACCTCCAAACATTTTGGGAAAACACTGTCATGTCCCAGAGAGCCCACTGCAGTGACGGCCCACCCGGTAGACAGGAACTTCTTGGTGTCTAGGCCAAAGCCTTCCTCCTTTCTGAGAACAATGATCTCTTCCATCAAGAACAGCAGCCAGCTCCAGGGCCGGGTGTCTCTAGCCTGGCTCCACCCGAGGGTCTTACCTGGAGAAGTGCTGAGAAGGCGGGCCATAAGCAAGCCCAGGGTAGCCACGTTGGCAGCCAGGAGCAGCCTCCCCTTCTGCTGAACCAGTGAAGGCAGGGAAGTCATCAGGGTGTTCATGAGGGATGTGAAGCATGCGTCCCGCCTACATGGAGGGACAGGGTCAGAAGAGAAGCCCTGCTTAGGCCCTGAGCTTTGAGGAAGTCCTATCCAGAGCAGAGCAGGGGGCAGGAGTGAGGCAGGCAGTGGGCCTAGGAGGACGTGATACAAGAACCTGCTTCTCTTCTCTTGGGGAAGGGTAGGATAGCCCAGATGAAAGCAGAGGGGCAGGTGGTCTGCCAGTGGGCAGAGCTGGGAAAAGCGTTTGGCTGATGCGCATTTTCGGAGTTAGAGACCATGCCCTGGGGAACCCAGTTACTAAGGACTGGAGTCCAAAGGAGGTCATGTCCTAACCATGTGGATCCCTTCTCTGCCCTTACGGACAAGCTGGCCAGGGGACAGCGAGATTCGAGTCTGCCCTTCCCTGCCCTTTGTCCCCAGCCCAGTCCCTCCCTATCCCCTCACTTGATCAGTCCAGGTGCAGTGACCACAAGGTTGAGGAAAATGTGGCAGCAGGTCTGCAGGCCAATCTCCACACTGTCAGGCAGCACTGAAGTGTCGTGGCCAGGAGACGTGAGCTCCCACTGCTGCAGGAAGTACTGGCAAAGCAGGGAGGGGGCCCCTTCTTTGATGAGGATCTCCCGGGGCCCATCTTCTGCAGTCAGGTGGCACCAACCCGGCAGGAGGAGCCTGAGGAAAGACACACGCCATGAGCAGGCTGGGGATGAGAGGGCCCAAGGAGTCCCTAAGAACCCCCAGCCAACGTGAGCCACCCTACCCATGGACAAAGCCAAAGCTTGTGGAAGCCTACTGGCAAAAACCTAGGAAAAAGATGGGGAAGCAGAAAGAAGGCCCAAAGTGAAACTACTTGGAACTGACCAAGCCCAAAGGAGGCAGGGAGCCCCAGCTCACTCTCTTCTGGGATTTTGGAGCCACATTCTTCATTCACTCATTCAGGGACTCACCGGAGGGCATCCCCAGGCCAGGACGGTCCTGGAGGAGTAGGAGAAATGGCCAGATTTGCCACCTGTTGTGAGAGATCGCCGGCCTCCTCGGCCTCCTCGTAGAGGCTCTTAGCATATCGGACAAGGAAGGGCAGCAGCTGGCAGATCTCCTTTCGAAGGGACGACGTCTCTTCTGCCAGCCAGGCACCCAAGATTCTCACCGAGGCAAACACAAAGGGCTCCTTCTGCTTCTCTGGGCCCACCTGCTCCCCCAAGATCCAAAGTGAGACTGAGGACCCTTCTTACCCCTGCCCCCAACCAGCCCTGGGTGGGGAGGGTCTAGTACAATAAGCCGTCCACCCCCAGGCACAGGGACAAAACAACACATCCCCTCTGCTGGATGTTCTGAAGATAACTGAATGTAAGGGAGCCTGACTCACAGGGGATCTCACCAAATCATGGTCTCAGAAACTACAGAGGTTTCTAGTGTAACCTCCAACTCAGTGTAAAAATGCCCTCTAGAGCCTCCCTCAGGGCAGCAGCTAAAGAAAATGTGGTTTATTGTGGCTGGTTAGGACTCTGTAGTCTGGCTCCTGCCTCAGTTTCCCAACTTAATTCACTGCACTTCCTGTGCCACGTACTCTGTGTTTCAGTCCCTTCTCTGACCTCTTTCTCTCCTCTCTGATGGCTAAGCTTTTGGGCTGCAGGCTGCTCCCAATGTCAGGAGCACAATGCCTCCTCTCCTCATCTTGGCCCGGTGAAATCCCTCCTCTTCTTTTGAGGCCTAGTTCTGGTGGCACCTCCTACCTATGGCCTTCCCCTCCCCAATTTCCCCCAGTATACCCTGTCTAGCTCTTTCCCTTGCTCCTGGTCTCATCACATCCTCCTCTATTCTGTGGTCAGCTGCCCATGGGAAGTGACTATGTTGACTTTTTCACCTTTGCCTTCCTAGGAACCCAGCAGGTGTTTAAAAAAAAGATTTGTTGAAGACTAGAGAGCAATATGCAAGAAGAGCTACAAAGCCAGTCACACCTCTCCTCCCACGGCTCCCTTGCCGGGCCTCTATCCCAAAACCAGCATCAGCATTTTTTAAAAAAGGACCTTTTTGTACAAAGACATTTCTGGCTGCTCTGTTTGTAGAGCAGAGAGAACATGTCAACGTCATGGACTGTTAAGGCACGCGTGATGGAGTGGAGAGCTAGTCTTGGAGTAAGCAAGACTTGGCTTCACATCCCAGCCTCCCAGCCGGCACGGAAGAGCCACCAGCCCTGAGCACGTGGCCTCCTCAATCTCAGGATCCCCAAGACCCTCTCTAAGAAGCTACCAAGTGCTCATTTGTCCGCAGGGGTAGAGGGAGCTACTGGGAAATCTTAAGACAATCAAATCCCGGTCAGTTCAAAAAGAGAGAGGGGGCAGTACTTGAAGACAAAGAGATATAGAGAAAGCCACACAAGGGGTTTGGGAATTGTATAGTCCCCCCCCTCCCCAGGACTGGAAAAGAGAAACAACTGAGGTGGGGGGACTCCAGGCAAGTCTGGAAGGGGCAAGGAGCAGAAGCATCCTCTTCGGTTGGTCCTGCCCAGTAAAGGCCAAGGGTTTGAGGAAGATGCTTTGTTTTGTATGTTTATTCATGACTGATTTCCTAGCTAGATGGCTGTAATTTTCTGAAAAGTGCTGAATGTGGGGGAAAGGGTATGACAGGCTGGGGCTTGCTCTAAGCCCTGCTCCACAGCCAAGAAACCTAGCATGTGTAGGTCGTGAACAGTGCACCATGAGCCCCGTGCGTGCATGCGTGTGGCACAATCTGCCTCACTAGAGGGGAGGATGATGAGGGCTGAGAGGTGTCAGCAGCCTCCGGCCTCCAGCTCTTCGCTGCCCCTGCTGGGGGCTGGGGTGGGGGCGAACATCTGCCAGGGGACAGCTACGGCTCTAGGCCCGCTTGGCTCCTGGCCAGTCCTGAGAGAAGAGGACGTTCTCCAAATCCATAGCTCTGCCCTGGCTTTGACATTGCCAGGTATCAAGGGGCCTCTGGGGGAAGTGGGGTTCAGTGCTGGGGGAGCGTCTTGCCTTGACGGAGTAGAAAGAGCTTTGATTTGGCAGCAGAAAGCCCAGGTTTTCATCATGGCTCTGCCCCTTACTATCTTGGGCAAGTCACTTTGATAAGTCTCAGTCTCATCTGTCAAATGGGGAAATGGTAAGACTCACACTGCCTACTCCACAAAGGGGCCCTCGTGTCCATTAAAAGGGAGTCATTTGGAAGCCCACCCCAGGTCTGTAGACACTTCCATAGATGGTTTGTGTTTCTCTGAGGTGGGGCTCCCCCAGACCAGGAATGAGCTCCTCTCCCCTTTTCCCCAGTGGCCCTCTTTACCTGCTGCAGGTAGTGAATGACTGCTCCAATGGCCTCCTTCATGATGCTCACGAGCTGCACTTTCTGGGGCTCCTTTAGCAATGGCTGCTCCACACGGGTGCACTCCTGGATGCCCAGTTCCATCAGGGCATAGCAGGCGGTCACCACATCCTCTTTCACCTCCGTCCCGGGCTCCTCGAGGGCAAGCCTCACCTCCACGCAGGCCAGGTTCACTAACAAGGCCAGGAACTTGCCCCCAGACCCGCCGGCCGGGATCCACTCGGATCCACAGGCATGTGCCAAGCGAGCCGCCAGCTTCAGGGCCGGGTTGCGCTGCCAGGAGCTCAGCTTGCTGCCCAGGATCCGTGCCAGCCCAGCCTGTAGATCTCGGAGGCACTCGGTGGGGACAGTTGTCGGGGGCAGAAACAGGGGCAGCAGCTGGCAGAGCTCAAACTTGCTGGCGTCCTCGGCCTTCTGGAAATCCTCACTCAAGCCCCGAAGCACGGCCAGCAGCTCCGGCTCTGCCTCCTTCCAGCACTGGGCTTCTGCAGCTGCCAACAGTCCCACAAGGAGTGCCAAGGCCTGGTCGAAGCCATAGCCATGGCCCAGGTAAGCCTGGCAAAGGGCAGACACGGTACCCCCGGCAATAAGGTGTCGGGGTCCTCGGGGTGTGCCGGCCACGGCGGTGAGGCATTGATAGGTGTCATCAATCATGGAGCGGCGGGCTGCGTCATCGGGGTCACCCCGGGTGGTAAGGATGGCACTCAGGATAGGAATCTTGTTGAGAACTTGGGGGTGGGCAGCCAGCTCGGGGTCACTACAGAAGCAGGCAAGCAGGGCCACCCCGAGAGCTCGAAGGACGTGGTCAGGGCAGCCGTCCGGGGCTTCCTTTGAGGTGAGGAGCCGGTTGGGGAAAGTGAAGCCCACAGCATCAAAGATCCTCCGGCGGGTTTTCGCATCAATATCACCAGCTTTGACCGCCTTGGTTACCTGCAGCAAAGGGTCAGATGTCAGGGACGGCTGTCCATTCCCCTCCTCCAGCCAGGGCACTGAGGCATCACATGGAGCCCTTTGCAGCCCCAGGAGTGGGAGCATGGTAGACCACTTAAGTCAGGCTGGGCATACCTGGAAGTCATCTAACACCTCCACACTTTTGAGCCCAGGCAGAGCTAGGTCCTTTCTCTCCATAAGACTCTTATGCAATGGAAGAGAAGCTACTGCAGAGGGGGAGGGGGAGGAGGTGTCCAGCCTCCCTCCATAACCACTTCTAGCACTCCCCCACCTTCCTTACTAGAAAGGGCTTTCTGTTGTCTAATTTGGATGCCAAAAATCGAGCTGGGAAGGGTCTAGTGCCTACCACGTATGATGCCCTGGCTCCATGCGTATGGATGGAGGGTCCTTTCTAAGATACTTCCTTTGGAAAATCATCTCATCCATCCCCACCCCCTGGGGGGTGGGGGGGGAGTTGGGGGAAACGGCTCCTATGTCTCCATGATCAGCCTGTCAAAACATTTCCCCTCACACTTCACCTAAACACCTCCTCTGCTGCAGTGGGAGCCCTGGACTCCCATCCTTCTCTCAGTTACCATGGCAAACAAGCATTGGCTGCTCTCCCCCCCCCTCCTTCCCTCACCCCACACACCAACCACCCTTCCCAGCACTGCAGGCTGCTGCTCTTCTGTCCCCACGCCACCCTCCTCTAGCTGAGCTCAACCCCTCACCAGCTCCCACTTTCCAGCATTCTGGGGGTGAATCTGAAGAACCCCTCCCCAACTTTCCCTAAGGACCCCACCATCTTCTTCCAAGCTCACTTCAAGAGCCTTCCCCACAAGTGTAGGGGAAGACTCCCCAAGCTTGTGAGTAGAACATACTAGTTACTACCCGCTGATAGCACCCTGTGAGTCAGCCCCCATCTGCCAGGGACACCCAGTGTGAGTGCCTCCAATACCCTCGTGTGGCTACCAGCTCTCCTCCCCTCCAGCCCTCTTCCTGCATCCTCACCCCCTCTTCTCCAACCCAGTTCCATACAAGGGCATTCAGTATATCACCCTAAATAGATGCTCGGGTCCCCTTCCTAGATCTCCTGGTTCTTAGCCCCATCACCTAAGGGAAGCTCCATCCTGAATTTGGTGCCTGCTCAGCAGGTCCCCACAGTCCCTTCCCCTCCCTCAGGTTCTTACTAGTAGCAGGGCTGCAAACTGCTCACTGTCGTTCTTAGCATCTCGAAGAGCCCCCAGGTATCGCTCCAGGGTGGGGTTGCGGCTCTCAGCCTGGCTCAGAGCCGGCTCACAATCGGACGCCATGGTGCCCGCCTTGCCCAACTGCGAACACAAGAGGGACTGAGCAATGCTCCACCAGGGGAAGGGGGGGGGGAGGAGAGGAGGGAGGGATTAACACAAAGAGCACCGGATGGGGTAGAGGATTGGAAGAAGAGGAGGGGAGGGTCTCTAAGGCTGCACTTCACCTCATATATGGATGTACCTCTCTAGGAAATGAAGTGAAAGATGACAGAAAGGGAGGAAACAGTGATGGGGAGGTGAAGTCCCTGGCCCAAGGTCACCTACAAAAAGGGGGTAAGGGGGAGGAAGAAGCTGAGAAGCAGAATAGAGCATTTTGCCCCAAAGCATGGCAATCCTTCCACTGCCTCTCTCCTTCCTTTATCCCCATGTTTGGAAGGAGAGCCTCTGGCCTAGAGAACCTCAAGACACCCCACAATACACCTCAGACTTTCCCCTAAAAGCCAACATGGAGGGGGACCGAGTAGGGGAAGGAGGAGGGGGGATGTGGGAAGGAGTGGTGAGGACAACATTAGAGGATAGAAGCATGGATGATGCTCAATTATACAAGCACAGGGAGAAAGGAGCAGCCGCTGATGAATAAACCAAAAAGGAGAGTCCTCCAGCCCCTTCCCCATCTCCCTGAAGCCTCCTAGATTGGATTCTGGAGCAGGGAAATGCCCTAAAAGCCTCCCAATTTGCCTTCAGCACCCCCAGCAACGGCTGGGAGACAAGAGGTAGATGAGGACTGGCTAGCTACCCAGGACCCCCAACCCTTCAGCCCTGGGCTCTTCCTCACCCTCGTCCCCCATTCCTGCTAGCAAGTGAGCAACAGCAGGATTAACCATTAAGGTTCACCTCCTCTGCCTTCCCACGCCAGTCAGCTTGCGGATGCAGGTGTCATCAAGCATCAGGCAGGGAGCTGGGGTGGGGGGGAGGGAAGAGGGAGGAGAAGCCAGGGAAGGACCACAGATTGTCCCGGCCCCCCACAAAAAATGATCTGCAAAGTGGATAATCGAAGATGGACTGCTGGACTGCTGGGTGGAGGGGTTAAGGAGAGAAAGGGGGCGGGGGCCATCGGGGATGGGGAGTCCCGGCCGTCGCCACCTGTCTCGCCGCAGCCAGGTCACAACACGACACTGATGAAGTCACGACAGGGCAGCATGATGAAGTCACACTTCACGATGACCCGAGGTGATGTCACGAAGGAAAGCACGACGAGGTCACAGCAAGATCACGACATGGGACAACCCCCAAAGATGACATGACCAAAAAAAAAATTAAGGCGGAAAGAAGGGAGAACGGGAATGCGACGAGATGCTATCACGACCGGGGCACGGTGATGTCACGATATGAAGCGGTGATGTCGCGATATGACCCTCGAGATGTCACGACACAAGTTAGTGACCGCTTTGAGAGGTCCCTTCCAAGGATGTAGACGAGGGCCCGAGGCGGGGGGCAGGGGAGGGCTGTGCTCACCCAGGTGGGGCCGAGAACCGAGAAGACGTCCCCAAGCGAAATGCAGTCGGAGCCTCCACTGGTGCTCACACCGTGCTGCACACTCCGGGTTCCTGCTGCAGCAGCTCCACCCCCACCCCCGCATACCTCCTGGCCAATCAGCAGCCGAGTCACTCCTGGCGCCCACCAATGGCCCTTCAGGGCGTTGAGCGGTAGGGGACGCCCCCGCTCCCGCCATTTTGCTTGTGGGCACTGCTCCCCTTTGCTCTCGACAATTGCTAGAAGGGGAAGTGATGGCGCTAGCTTTCTCAGAAGCGCGGGACAAAAGCGGCAGAGGGCTCTGTTTCCTTCTCCCTGGCACAGTTTCGCTCACTCTTGGGGTCTCCCTGTCTCTTCTCCTCTTCCTCCTCCCCCATGCCAGCCCCTCCTCCATCATGAACCTGGTACCCAAGTTACCCTTCCGGGAGGGCGGGAGGAGCAGCTGCAGCAGGAGAATTACTTCCGGGTGCAGACCCAGGCCACATCCGGCGGTCGCTGTCCGTCGGGGGAGGCTGAGGTAGGAGGCTCCTACTCCTGGAAACTGAGTCAAGTGCCGGCTCCCTGGTGCTGGAAAAGCGAGGGCCAGAGCGAGCAGAGAGGGAGCAGGGAAGCCGGTCCTCGCCATTTCCTTCAGGCCTCCTGTCCATTGGGTGACCCCGGCCCGGCCCAGCCCAGCCCAGCCCAGCCCAGCCCAGGCCAGGCTGGTCCCGAGGTCCAGCTCCCGCCTCCCCCATGGAGCCAGAGGAGGAGGAGGCCGAGACTCGCCAAGGAGCCGCTGCCGCTGCCCGGCCCTGAGCCCCGGGTAGGTGGGAGGGGGAGGAGGGGTCAGCTCCTGGCCTAGAATCGGGGCCTCCCAGCCCCGGGTGAATCAACCCATCTCCCTCAAAGGTTTCGGGCCTGTCCATTTAGAATATCAACTCCGTGAGGGCAGGAGCTGTTTCACTTTTGTCTTTGTTCCCCTAGCGCCGAAACAAGTTCCTGGCACTTGGTAGATGCTTAACTAATGCTTATTGAAAGTTGAATGAGCCCCATTGGGCATCCCAGCCCTTCTTTCGACTCCCAGGCTGGTTTGACAGTGTCTACTCACCGTGTAGACGTAAGGTCCAAGAGGGCATGGTATCCGGCTGGGCAGCGATGGCACAGAAGGGGTTGCCAGTGTTTGTGCCTTCTCCTTACGATCTCCGTCCTCCTTCCTCCACGGCCCTTTCCTGTGCCCAGTGACTTCTGCAGTTTATAAGGAAAATCTTACGACGTTTAGGGATCAGTTCCAGTCTTTAAATGATGAAGGGAGAGGGAGAAAGGTGCCACTCAAACTCTGCAGTTATGTTGGAGAAGGGGGTGGGTTAGGGAAGGACTGGTGGTCCTCCGAAAGCTGAGTGATGGCAGACTTTTGAAGATTGCCTAATTTAACACAAAGTAAACCATCCCGTGCTGCATACATACATGCGTGTAGGACAAATGATGGGGCCCACATTTCAAATAGGAAAGGGAAAATGGAGTCTTTCCTTCTCATTTATAGCTTCTCGCTGGACTTTTCTTGTCTGCCAGGAAGTTTGTCCAAAGTTAATCATGTTAAAATTTGCGAGAAGCATTAACTGACTTTTCCGACTATTCCTTCTGTGATTAAGAAACTAGCTACTAAAGAGTAAATTGGAATACGACCTCCCAGAACAATCTGTTCATTTTTTTCAAGCTATTTGGAAAACAATGTGTGCAAATATAAGCAAAACTATTCATGACAGTCTGTTCTGTAACTTTCCCAAATATCTTTGAGCTGTGCAGTGGGGGGCTGGGGGTGGGGGTGGGGGCGGGGTTGTTGTTCTGAGGCCTTTATTCTTGATTACTAATACCAGTTGAATAGGCTGTTTCAGGCATTCCTTGCCCTTCAAACATATCTTATCGCTGAGTACATAAACGGAGTTCCACGTATGTAGTTGGCAGACTGAACTATGATACATCCCCCATCAACCTAAAGTATTAAGTAAACATTACCCCCTGCTCCTTCAGAACAGCTGCTGCAAGAGTGCTTTTATTTTGGGTGTACTTATAATGCCCCAAATGCCTGAAGTATTCTAAGTTTTTCTGGGTTCTATTGTGTGGAGGCGGGCCTTTTCTCCTCAGGTATTTACCCTTTGAATTCTTCTAATAATTATGCTTTTATGCCTCACTGGCCTGCTTTATGGCTTCTACTATTGGTCAGAAAGTTCTTGCCTGGATCCTATTAACAATTTCTGCCCTTTTGCTCAGTTGAAGATTTTACAAGAAGGTCTTATTAGCTGTTTAAAGTGTAATTAGTCTCTGTGCCTCTTGGTTTTTTTGTGCAAAATGTTGAGCCTCTAACCACCTTTGTCAGCCTGGTGGTGTTAATTACTCCTGTTTTTCTGCTTTGAAGATTGCTCATTTTCACAGTGCCCACATTCGCCTACCTCTCAAGGTATTGTTGATAGTCACCCACCACAGTTGAGTCACCCACCACACTAAGGGAAGGTATTGTTGTTGTTTTTTGATGGGCCTGTGGAGGTAATTCAATTCAACAAGTAATAAGCATTTATTAGGTACCTAGTTTGTGGCAGGTTGTATGCTGGGCTCAGAGGATTCAAGGGAAAAAAATAAACAATCCCTGCTCCTAAGGAATTTATATTCTATTTGGGGGAACAGCATCTGTATAGAAAGTTAAAAGTAATTATCTACAAAGTGATTTATGGTGGTAAGAGCCCTAGAAACTGGATAGGTTTTCTGTAGGAGATGAATGATAAATTACATAGAGACCCCTTACACTCTAGGTTGGTAGTTTTATCGTGATGTTTTCTATGGCTTTCTATTATATCTGGTAGGCCAGATAAGTTATTGATACCGTTTCTGAATTCTCAAGCATCATTCTCTTACATTTTTTTGACCTCGGCATCCCTAGCCAAGATCACATTTGGAAACTCATTGGGAGCAAATCATTGAATGAGAGAGTCTAGCTTCTCAAGATGCCTGGTGCTTAGTGACAATCTGCCTTGGGTTGGCCATAATTTAGTTCTGTAGCACCCTGAATCTTTCTTCACTGGTACTAGCCAGCACAGATAGCAAAGTGATGACAGTCTCCCTGTGTGCTTAGCACATTTGCTAAGCTGAGTGATGTTTGGGTTTGCCAACCTGTGCTGCTTGCCAGGCTGGGTTGACAGCTGCACATTTGGAATAGATTTTGAATGCTTCTTCCGAACTCATTAAAGCCTCATAATATTACTAGGATGTTTTTCTTTTTTTAAAGTAATGAATACAGAGATGTAAGGAAGATGTGTGGGTGGAAGGTGGTTCATGAAAGGAAAAGGACAAAGGTGCTGATTTACTATTAGACAGTGACTAGAAAGTAACTAGGTGTGAAATGCCTACCTATTATAATGGCTCTACTCCATATCTCTTGCTGTGTGGTTATCCTGGTAATTATTAAGATATGTTATAAAGCTCGTCAGGCTATAACGTTTTAAAATTTATTGGCAGAGATGAGGAGGAAAGAAAAACCTGGAATTCCTCTTCTCCATATCTGTCATATCCCTCTTCTAGTTCGATTTTTACTTGGCAGTTCATTTCTTGTCCTTGTACCTTTCCAGAGTCCTGGTTCTCCCTGTCATAAAGACCATGGAGAAGAAGTTGGAAGTCGAAGTAGACATCAATTCCTGGATTTTATCAGGAGGTTGTTGGCAAAGACCTGCAAAGTGGCTGAAAACCCTGCATCTATTTTATGCATGTCTTTGTCTCAGTGTTTTGTGTTCATCAACAGGTATGAAGTTTTCTAATGGTTTCATGGTCATAAAAGGAATAGTTTTCATTTATGAGTTCTTAGATCCATTTTAAATTATCAGATTAAACCTGATTGGAGGCAGTCAGGTTAAGTAACTTACCCAGGGTCATATAGGTAGTAAGTGTCTGAGGCTGGATTTGAACTCAGGTCCTCTTGACTCCAAGGCCTTTGCTCTATCCACTGTACCACCTAACTGCCCCTTAAATATATTTTAAAAGATGACTGGGTTGGAGAATGAGAAGAGAAACTGTTTGCTAGTTAATAGGAAAAGTAGCCTGAGCCCAAGAGGTGAACCTCTTTTAGCTATTTAGCTTTTTGCTTGCCTAAGAAACAAATCTAATTCTTTCTTAGATAAATAGGCTTTATTATTTTAAGATGGTTACTAGACACAGTTCTTTTCTCAGTCAGTTAGCATTTATTGTGTATGAAACACAAAGAAAGGCAAAAAAGCAGATAATCCCTACATTAAAGTCCAGTGGGGGAGACAATGTGCAAAAAACTATGTACCGACAAGATATATGCAGGATAAATTAGAGATGATCTCAGAGTGAAGGCCCTAAGATTAAGGAGGGTTAGGAAAGGCTTCTTGCAGAAGGTGAGACTTTAGCTGACACTTGAAAGAGGCCAGGGAACCTAGGAGGTGGAGAGGCAGAGTTTTCAGGCAGAAGGTGGGGGTGAGAGGGCTGGGAGATAGAGTGACTTGTGGAAGAAAGGACAAGGAGGCCAGTGATGATGAGTGCATGGAAGGGACAGAGGAGTGAGAAGACTGGAAAGGCAGAAAGGGCTGGAGTTAGGAAGGACTTTGAAATCCCTAGAGTAATAATACATCCTTTGGCTTTTCCATAGAAAGGTTTCGTTACTGAAGGTTTCATGAGGTGTATTTACTTCCTGAATATCATTTCACCAGTTGAGAGCTTCCTCTTGGTAAACAATACAGAGACTTTCAGAGGAAAATACTATTCCTTTCTTTCTGCTGTTTAGTTTATCAACAGTGTTGTGCTGGGATGGATGAAATGTAGAAGTTGAGAAAGAAACTTTAGTTTAGGGAAACTCTGCCATGTCTACTGAGCCAAATTTAGCCTTTTGAAGTTGGAGATCAGTGCTGGGGTTTTAATACCAGAATCTACAACAATTGGCTTTTATTTTTAATACTATAATTGTAGAGGTTTCTGTTGCATTTTTTTTTTTTTAGTGAGGCAATTGGGGTTAAGTGACTTGCCCAGGGTCACACAGCTAGTAAGTGTTAAGTGTCTGGGACCAGATTTGAACTCAGGTACTCCTGACTCCAGGGCCAGTGCTCTATCCACTGCGCCATCTAGCTGCCCCTCTGTTGCATTTTTAAAGGAAATTATGGTGGTTATGGTGATATTGAGAAACAATTACCACAGTTAACAATTTTTATAATATCAGCCTTCTTGTTATTGTTTGTTGATGCTTGCATAATTATAGTGGAGGAAATTTCAGTTGACATAAACCTGACCTAAAGAAATGATTCCTCTAGTTGATGCTTGGCTGGAATAATTGACTATTTCCAGGCTACCATCTTAAGTGAGAATATTTAAATTAAATGAATAATGATTCAGCACAAAAGAAAGTCTTATTTCCTCAAACTGTGCTAGACAGTATATTGTCAAGGAAATTTGGAAATAAAGGGAGTACTAGGAAGTAAAAAGCAACTCTTTATATCTCACAACCTAGCACTTGATGACATGGCATTATACTTTGAGGATCAAATAAAATGACAGGTAAAACACTTTGCTAATACTAAGGGGCAAATAAAAATAAAAATAATACTAATGGGTGATAGAAATTTATGAAGTATTGAGGCAGCATAGTGTGTACTGGGCTTGACGTCAGGAAGATGTGAGTTCAAATTCTGCCTCAAATACTAGTTGTGTGACCCTGGGTGAATCATTTAACCTCTGCTGCCTTAGTTTCCTCATCTGCTGTGAGTATCAAATAATATATTATAAAGTGCTTAGCACAATGCCTTTGGGGTATAGATCTAGTAGTGATGCCACTAGGTCACATGGTTGTGCATTTTACAAAATGTTACAATGGACCTCATTTTTTGGACATTACTATTGGTCATCCCTCTCACTGACTTGTCCCCATCCCCTATTAGAAACTGAAAGGGTGAATTCACATAATGGCAATGTCTAAAGATAGATGTCTTTGCAGCAGGTTGGGTAACAGGCTTCATCACAGGTCTTCTAGAGACATGAGTTGGTCTTGCATTGATCAAAGTTCTTAAGTCTTTCAAAGTTGTTTTTTTTTTTTACAGTGTTCTTGTGTTCATATGAATTGTTTTCCTTATTTTGATCACTTCACTCTCCAATAGTTCATACTACTCAGGATTCTCTGAAATAATTTTTTTCATTATTTCCTTCCTAGGTTTTGTTGGACTCCTATATTTATATTTCAGAATTCCTCTTCAGCTCTGGTGTTTTCATATGAAATGCTTGAAAGTCTTCTATTCGGTTAAGGTTCCATTTTTTTCCCATGTAGGGTTTTATTCAACTTTGCAGAATAAGTTATTCTGGGTTGTGACCCTTTTTTCCTTAGATTATATTCTAAGGTATCCCAACTAGAGTAGAAGCTGCCAGCTCTTGTGTACTCCTAAAGGTCATTCCTTGGTACTTGAACTGCTTTTTTCTGGATGTTTGCAATATTTTTTCTTTGATGTGTTAGCTATGGATTTTGGTTATGACATTCCTGGGACTTTTCTTTTATGAGGTGTCCCCACCCCCACCCCCACCCCTGCCCCAGGCGATCAGTGGATTCTTTCTGTATCTACTTTGCTCTTCTAATGAATCTATGCAACTTTTTCTTATAATTTCTTGAAATACAGTGTTGAGGTTTTTTATTTTTTTTAATCAAGATTTTCAGGGAATCCAGACATCTCTCTTTGACCAGTGTCCCAAGTTGGCTGATTTTGTTATCACATATTTAAATTTCTTTTCTTTTTCAATCTTTTGATTTTGTTCCAATATTTCTTGCATTCTTATGGCATAATCATTTACTTCAGTTTGCTCTATTCTGATATTTCTTAGGTAAGATTTGCCACTTTTCTAAAGTTATATAATCTTTCAGTTCTTTCCTTGAGGGTTTTTATTTCTTTTATCTCTTGCTTTATTTCTTCTAGGTATTCATGTAAACCTTGTAGAAAAATCCTTTTCCCCATTTGAGTCTCTGCAGTTATAGAGTTACTTGTTCCTTCTTTTGGGGATATGTAGATTGTTATGGTTTTGATTTATTCCCCTTGCATCATCTTTGTTTCCTAACTCAGAGTTTTGTGCCAGGGCTATGCTATTCCTGCTACTGAGCTTTTAGGTGGGGTGGTTGGCCAAGCTTGGTCTTGCTTTGGATTTCCTAGGTTCTTACATTGACTTTCACATCCCAAGTTTGAACCTCCCCTGAATTTTTGAGGTCTAGAGTGTTGGATCTTCACAGTGCCCTGATGTCTGGGGAAAGAGTGTGAGGAACATCAGAGCCACTGGGCCTGGACTGTCCTGTCAGAAGTGCTGCTGCTGTCTACTACCTTTGCACTCCTTTACTTCTAAGTTCCTCAACCTAAAACTTGTTGAGTACCCTGGGATTTTCTCAAGGGAACCTTCTACTCTTGCTTCCTCTGGACATGGAGACTTGCAGGTTACACGTGACCTGTCTCTGCACTGGGAAGATACCAGCCATGGCTTTGCTTATTAGCTCCCTTTCTTGTTACTGTGGACTTCTGGCCAACTATTTTTTTTCTTCTTGGTTCTGGTATGGAAGAAGTCACTGCATTTTCTTTCTTTGTTTATTTGTTTCTTTTTTGTTTGTTTTTTTTGTGAGGCAGTTGGGGTTAAGTGACTTGCCCAGGGTCACACAGCTAGTAAGTGTCAAGTGTCTAAGGCTGAATTTGAATTCAGGTCCTCCTGACTACAGGGCCTCTGCTCTATCCACTTTGCCACCTAGCTGCCCCAAAATGAATGTTGCATTTTCTTATTTAATTTTATTCTGAAGTGAACTTCAGGGTTTTGGAGGAGTAGATATTTGGGAGCTGGGTGGTCTGCCACCTGTTCAGGCAGCCATCTTGGCTAGATATCCTAGATAATAAGTTGTAGGAAATGGGAAGAAGGAATTCTTCTGGTCTGAGATGGATTAGATAATTTCTTTCAACTCTGAAATTCCAAGGTCCTTCAGGAAGTCAATGTCAGAATGAGAACCCAAGTCTAAAATCCAGTGATTTTTTTTTTTTAAGACTACTATAGGTCTTCATGTAAGTATTGAGAGACCCAGCTGGCATTTACCTCATTATTTTCCCTCAGAGAGCTAATTCCCTCCCCCAGAACACTTGTTCAGGACCATAGCTGATATTATATAGTATTTGAAAGTTTACAAAGTGCTTTCATGACAGTATTTCATGTTAGAGATGCTCAGTTGAAGTCGTTCTGAAGTAAGAGTTATGGAGACTCAGTTCTCTGAGTAGACTTTAGGTCAGCACTTTAAATGCATTTGGTCTACTTGAGGGCTGTACCATGACATTTCCCCCTTGTTAAAAGTTCTATTTTGAATGTGTATAGTGGTGATTCACATTATGTACTGTTTCTGAAAGCTAATGAAGAGATGGCAGCCATTCAGCTATTTTCATTGCTAGTTACCTCTCTGAGCAGTTTCCCTGGTACCTTTTCTTAAGGTAGCAGCCCCTGAGGTAGAGATACTGTATTTCTTTTTGCTAGTGACTCTGAGAATCAGTTCTAAAATTGCCTCTTTAAAGGAATTAATTAGATTTACGGTTGGTCTGAGAAGAGTCTATTTGAATTTGGTTCATAAATTCCCTACTTTTTCCTTTTTTTCCTCCAGCTTTTCATTAAATCAGGGATAGAGACAGTACTTGGGATTTTGTTGGTCTAATGAATTCTCTTTTTTTTTTTAATTAATAAAGTTTTTTTTTCCTGTTACATGTAAAGATAGTTCTGAACTTTTGTTTATACAAGCTTTCCAATTTCAGTTTTTTCTCCCTCCCCCCTCCCCTAGATAGCAGGTAATCTGATATAGGTTTTATATATACATATACACACACACACATAATAACATTAAACATATTTCTGCATTAGTCATGTTATAAGAGAAAAATCAGAGCAATGATGAAAAACCTCAAAATAGAAAAACATCAGCACCAAAAACAAAAGAAATAATATGGTTCATTTAGCATCTATACTCCACACTTCTTTTTCTTTCTTGGATTTGGAGATCCTCTTCTATCATGAGTTCCCTGGAACTCTTCTGTACCATTGCATTGGTGAGAAGAATATAGTCCATCACAGTAGATCAACACTCAATGTTGATGATACTGTGTACAATGTTCTTCTGGTTCTGCTCATCTCACTCATCATCAGCTCACGCAAAACCCTCCAGGTTTCTCTGAATTCCTCCTGCTCATTGTTTCTTACAGCACAATAGTATTCCATTGTATTCATATACCACAACTTGTCCAGCCATTCCCCAATTGATGGGCACCCCCTCAACTTCCAATTCCTTGCCACCACATAAAGAGCAGCTGGTCTAATGAATTCTCAAGTGAAGAAACACCCTTTTCCAATGCAGTTGAGCACCTTCTCTGCAACACATAATCTCAGAGTTGCCTAGAACACTAAAAGGTAGTGACTTGGCTAGGGTGACAAGGCCTATTTGTGTCAGAGGCAGTATTGAACACAGGCTGGCCCAGTATCCACTTGCCACTGACCTAGGTAGTTCAGTGCTTCCAAAATGGTTTCAATTTCATGTTTCTAGAATTTTTTCTTCTTAATTGGAATTGTTTCTGAACCGATCTATTTTCAAAGCCTGTATTCTTTTTCTTTTCTTTTTTTTTGTGAGGCAATTGGAGTTAAGTGACTTGCCCAGGGTCTCACAGCTAGTATGTGTCAAGTGTCTAAAGCCGGATTTGAACTCAGGTCCTTCTGAATCCAAGGCGCCACCTAGCTGCCCCTCAAAGCCTGTATTCTTACTCAGGTTCCCTGTGTACAAATCCAGAGCCCTTAGTCCTTGCCCTCACAAAGTTGACTGCTCATAATGAGCAGTACAAGACAGACTATAATTTAGTATTACATTGTGTGGTACAGATGCTAAGCAGAGGAGGGAGGATAGAGTGGAGTAGTCAAGGAGAGCCTCAGAGAAGAGCAGGACAGAGAGTCCAGTTTACAGATGAAGTGGTGAGAAGTGCTTGGGGAACAACGAGTTTAGTCGAAGGTCCTTGAGAAACACCTCAATATGGTGGAATAATTAATAATAATACTAGCTAGTATTTATAGGGGGTGGCTAAGTGGCACTAAATAGAGCACCAGACACTTAGTAGCTCTGTGACCCTGGACAAATGACTCAACCCTGCTTGCCTCAGTCGCCTCATCTGTAAAATGAGCTGGAGAAGAAAAAGGCAAACTACACCAGTATCTTTGTCAAGAAAACCCCAAACAGGATCATGAAAGGTTGGACGCAACTGAAAAGCGACTGAATAACAACAGTGTTTATATAGTGTCTACTCTAAGATAGGTACTATACTTTATGATAGGCACTAAGTGCTTTACAAATACTATCTCATTTGAACCTCACAACAATCTTAGAAAATAGATGCTATTATTATTCCCATTTTACATTTGAGAAAACTGAGGCAAACAGTGGTTAAGTGACTTGCCCAAAATCACATAGCAAATGGGTGTATGAGGCTGGATTTTAACTGAGGTCTTACTAATGCCAGGCCCAGCACTCTATCCACTAAGACACTTTGCTGCTTCCACATGTATTACTATGTTGCAATGTCTGAGTCTGTCTACAGCATGCCTACCAGCATAGAACCTCTCACTATAAAATTTCTTATTGATAAAAGCTTCCATGTTTCAAGGAAAATTATTTTCCTCTTAGTTGAAGTTGCCATTCTCTTGTTCTTTTACTTTCTGCTTTAGAGAATTAAGATTTTGTTAATAATCGTTGGCAAGAGGGGCAGCTAGGTGTCGCAGTGGATAAAGCACCGGCCCTGGATTCAGGAGGACCTGAGTTGAAATCTGGCCTCAGACACTTGACACTTACTAGCTGTGTGACCCTGGGCAAGTCACTTAACCCTCACTGCCCCACCAAAAAAAAAATTTTATAATAATCATTAGCAAGAAAGAAGCATCGCTGTCTTTCTAAATCCTTTACTACAACAGATAATATGTTCCAAGGTCTGCAACCCATGCTGGCACTCATTTAATAAATATTTATTGAGCTCTTGCTACTTGCATGATTGTGGAGGATACAAAGATTAATAGTACATTATCTCTACATTTGAGGAGCAGATGTTGAGTCTACAAAATTAAATGCAATGCAAGATAAATGCAGTGAGAGGTACAAGCAAAATATTATAGGACTATAAAGAAGAGACCACTTCTGGCTGTCTGGGAGAGGAAGAAGGGGTTGGGAGGAGGCAGGGTGGGGGCTCACAGATGACTTTCTGGAGGAGATGAAGTTTGAGCTGGATCTTGCAGAATAGCAATTGGACAGCCAGATTTGGAGTGGGGAGTAGGGGTTGGAGGAGGTAGTGACATTCCAGGTAGATGGGATAGAGAATATTGAGAGGTCGTTTAGCTGCTGTGTCCATGTGACAAGGATATCATTTCCAGGAGATATACCTGGGGGAAAAATTGAGGCCAACCTAATTTTGGGACTCCAGGATGGTCTTTTTTCCTGCTGAAAAGGTTCTGTTTTAGAAGTGCATATATTTTGTCCAACAAGAAAAAAGAGCATCTCCAGGTGACATTTTCTTTGTATTGTTCCCCCTTTTACATGTCCACTAGGCCCCTGATTAAGAGTGCAGTAGATAGATGACTAATGGGATGTATTATAACTGTGAGCCTTGAGCAGCAGCTTTCTCCTGCCCAAGTGTCCTATTTTCTTGACTCCATTGCAGTAGGAGAAGGTGATAAATGATTAATTCTAAATCTCTCTCTAGATTGTTCGAATAATGATTTGAGTGCATGGTAGCTGAAGGAAAAATACTGGGTAAAGTTCTCTGGCTGTTAACAAAAACCATCACTGTGTTACTGTAACCTTTTGGATTCTGAAATCCAACTAGCTTTAAACAAGGATGTGGGATTATGTTATCCCACAATTTCAATGAACTGTGTAAATTTCAATGTTTGGGGAAGGAGGAGGATGATGGGAGTGGGGGAGGGGGTTGAGGAATATAGAATCCACTTGAAGGGGCAGACTATTGAGATTCCTTAAAGCAAACCAGAAGCCCTGGCAGTCTGCCTTCTAAACTGAATCCAAATCAGAGTCTCTTGTTGAAGCACTCTTCAAAAAGCTGATCCTGTTATCCTGTTAAGTTCTTTACTGTAGTTACCGTGGAAAATTATAATTGGGGTTTGGCTTTATTTTTTGGCCTTATGAGATACTGTTCAGACATATGCCTGTTTGTTTGGGCCATAGTGAAAACTGGTGAGAGAAATAGTATATAATTGGGTAGCAAATCCAATTCGGTTTTGAGACTGCCTCAAATTGATGATCCTTGATAGTTCCGTAGGAGAGGACATAATAAGTTAGCAGTGGAGTTTGTTCAATCAAACTGCAATCTAAGGATGAGATAGAGCTTTTGGCTTACTTTACTTCATCTCCTAAATAGAACCAAGAGGTGTAGTGGATACAGCATTAGGCCTCTAGGCAGGAAGAGTTGAGTTCAAAACCAGCCTTGGACATTTACTGGCTGTATGATCCTGGGCAATTCACTTAACCCTCTTTGCCTCAGTTTCTTCATCTGTAAAATGAAAAAGAGAAGGAAATGGCAAAACACTCCAGTATCTTTACCAAGAAAACCCCCAAAAGGGGTTTTGAAGAGTCAGATAGGACTGAAAAATGACTGAACAACAAATAGAACCACTTTCCAAGCCAGGGCAGTGGGTGAGGCTGGCTGATAACCTTCAGGAGGTGTAGAGTTAATATCTGTAACTGGATTTGAAAACGACTATAATTAGAGAGTTGGGGATGAAGTAGTAAACAGCTTTGAGTTTCAAGGCCTTTGATTTCAATTCTCTTTGGTCCTTCAACTGAGAGTTTTAACTCCTGTTAAGTAAGATATGCTGGTGTTTTTTGTTCCAATTACTACTGGGCATGGGGGCTTGGGGGGAGGGAATTAAGAATTTATGTGGAGCACCTGTTCACTGAGCAACTGAAAACTCCCTGGTTTGGTTAACTTCCTGCTCATTCTCAAGAAGATCCGGGTGTTAGCAGATTTATAGACCCTGCTAATCTCTCATTCTGGTTTGTCTATTGGAATCACAGTCCCCACACTCTAAAGTGTAATCAGGTCAAATGTGCCCTTGAGGCAGGCAGCCTGCTTATTTGCCTGGTTCGAGCAAGTAGGCTTCTACTAATACAGCCTGACAGGGATGAAGCTGGTTAAAGCCCATGACTTGGCCTTACTTCAATGTTTCAGCATTTTCTGTAAATAGAATATGTCAACAGGGAGAATAATTGCTATCTGGTGCCTTTTCTCTCCTTTTCCCAACGGAGCTCTGTCCAGAGTACTTCCTGTGTGACCATCAAACCAGCTCTCAGTTGAGCAGATTAAAATACTTTTCTGAGAGCAGATCTGCTGCTCATTTATGATCCATGGGCATTTTTTCACATGGAAAAGAGTTCATATTTGGAAAAGAGTTCATATCATAATCATAGAATATAAAATGCCAGAGCTGGTAGGGGGGTTATATGTGAAATATATTAAATGTGCTCAAAGAGAAAGACTATGAAGATTCATTCAAATTACAATATATTCAAACAAGATAGGGCAGTAGCTCAAGACCTAGAAGGGGGACCTCAGAGGCCTCTGGCATCCAATTCATTCATTATGGAGGAGAAACTGAGGCCCAGAAAGGTTACATGACTTGCCAAAGGTAATACAACCTGTAGCATTCACTGCATTTTTTTGGAATACTATTTTTTTCAAATTGAATTAACCTTTTGTTATTTCTTTTTGGTTTTAAATTAATAAATGATTGCTTTTATTTTCAGGTAATTAATTACTATTAATCAAGCTGCAGAGTAGCAGGTTTCATTTAACCACTCTTGGCCTGAGGTAATAAGTCCAACTTTGAATATCAGATTCAGCTCCCCAATTTTTAAAAACTTCTGTCTTCACTAGAAATGGTTCTTCTGTGTGATTTCATGAGGTTCAGTGTGTGTGGTGTACCTCTGAGGGTGACCTGAGTCAGTTGGAGGCTTATGGGGGTGGGAGGGAGGTAATGAGTGATTCTTAATCAGAAGAGATGAAATGAAGCGACTGCACACAAAAGGGCTAAGGAATCTGGCTCCTTTTAGAAAGTCTGAATAATCTGCATCCTGCTGGGTCTGTCTGTAGCACTTGGCCCTTGGCAAGATAGCCCCATGTACTGAAGCTCAGTGCCAAGAGTTCCCTTTGCCACTTCTGTGTCCTACTTCATTTGGCTCTAAGTGCTTGGGTTTTTAGAATTGCTCCCAGCCTTGCTCCCCAGAGTGCTTATGAAAACTGCATCCTGGCATTCCTTTCTAGGAAGAGTTCAAATAATGCAGTGGATTTCAGTATCTCTCCCTCCTTTTAACTGTTAAAGGTGAGGATCCCACTTCTGAGGTTTTGATTAGTAAGACCACAAGCAGAATTGTAGCTCTTTTGAGGCAAAATGAACATTCTCCCATCTCTTTTATTTCAGATTCACTTTTCTCTTCAATAAACCTAACTTTTCTCCCCAAGCAGTCCTGATAGAGCTGTTTCGCCCCCACTCTGGATATTTCATGTGGGGGCTGCAACTCTGGCAGCATGGAAACTCACTTTTTCTGGTATACAAAGAAAGCAAGGATAGAGGATCCAGCCCTTTGGAGCATGTGTTTCCAGGGTTTTCTGGTGCTATTGAGTGGCATGGTGTGGTGCGCTGTGGTATGGCGTGGTGTGGCATGGCATGGGTGTGTGTGTGTGTGTGTGTGTGTGAGAAAGAGAGAGAGAGAAAGAGAGAGATTACACTGTCTAAGGGATTAATACTACTTTTGAAGCAATAGATATGAGCCTTATTTTTACTATGTAGGTTGGGGAGGACAGGAATACCAGATTCCCTATGGTTGCAGGGAAAGCCCATCCTTCCTGGTCAGGAGTTTTCTTTATAATTTTTCCTAACTAGTTAGGATATAATTTTCATTGTCTATTTGTGAAGATAGAATGTGAAAATTACAAATAGCCTAAAAGTGCAAGTGTGAAAGAATACCAGTTACTTACTTATGTGTCATCAGCTATTTGTTGATTTAATAGCAATAATAGAGAGACCTTTTGCCTTCCTAGTTAGTGTATCCAAGGCATAATCAATAAACACGAAGTAGCTACTATGTGCCAGGCACCATGATAAGCTGTGGTGATAAAATAAAAAGAAGACAGTCTCTGCCCTCAAGGAGCTCACAATATAATGGGAGACACAAGCAAACATATATGTACAAACAAGCCATATGTAGGATAAATAGGAAATAATTAACAGAGGGAAGACTCTAGAATTAAGAGGGGTTGGGAGAGGCTTCTTGTAAAAGTTGGGATTTCAGTTGAGACTTGAAGGGAACCAGGGGAGAGATATGGGCTGTTTGGGAAGAGGAGGAGGAAGAGGAAGAACATTCCAGGCATGGGAGACAGCCAGAGAAAATTCCCATTGCCAACTTCATGGGACAGCAGCAAGGCCAGTATTTTTGGATTGAAGAGTAGTAAAATGTAAGAAAACTGGAAAGGGGGGCGTCTAGGTGGTGCAGTAGATAAAGCACTGGCCCTGGATTCAGGAGGACTTGAGTTCAAATCCGGCCTTAGACACTTGACACTTACTAGCTGTGTGACTCTGGGCAAGTCACTTAACCCCCATTGCCCTGCAAACCCCCCCCCCCAAAAAAAAAAGAAAACTGGAAAGGTAGAGGAGGGTGTGGATAGGTTATAAAGGATTTTGAATGCCAAACAAATGGTTTTTTTTATTTGATCCTAGAGGTGATAGGAAATCATTGGAGTTTATTAAATGGGGGGTGATATGGTCAGACCTGTACTTTAGGGAAATCACTTTAGCAGCTGAATTTTGTATTGGAATGGAGAAAAACTTGTGGCAGGCAGACCCACCAACAGGTTATTGCAGTAGTCCAAGTGTAAGGTGATGAGGGCCTGCACCAAGGTGGTGCAGGGGAGAATATCAAAGGAGAAAAAGGGGTATAATCTAGAGATCTTGCAAAAGTGAAATCAATAGGTATTGGCAACAGATTGGATGTGGGGGTGGAGGAGGAAATGATTGTAAAGAATCAAGGATAACACCTCAGTTGAGAGCCTGAGGAATGGGGAGGATGATGGTGCCTCCAACACTAATAGGGAAATTTGCAAGAGGAGAGAATTTAGGGGGAAAGATGAGTTAAGTTTTGAACATATTGAGTTAAAAGTGTCTACTGGACATCCATTAGGAGATGTCTGAAAGGCATTTGGAGATGGGAGATTAGACATCAGAGAGGTTGAAGCCTGATAGGTAGATTTGAAAATTATCAGCATAGGGATGGTAATTAAATTCATGGAAGCTGATGAGATCACCAAGTAGTATTAAGTTTTTGAGTTCCAAATTCTGTCCCTTCTTCCCTCCCCAAGGCAGGAAGCAATTGGATTTAGGTTATACATGTGCAGTTATATAAAACATTATCATATTGGTCATTTTGTAGAAGAAAACTTGAATAAAAAAATGAAAGAAAGCAAAAATAATAGCATACTTAAGTTTGTGTTCAATCATTATCAGTATTTTCTTTGGAGGTGGATAGTATGCTTCATCATTAGTCCTTTGAGATTGTCTTGGATCATTGTATTGCTGAGAGTAGTTGTCATTCACAGTTCTTCATCAGACAATATTGCTGTCTCTGTGCACAATGTTCTCCTGGTTCTGCTCACTTCATTATACATCAGTTCATATAAGTCTTTCCAGGCCTTTCTGAAATCATCCTGCTTGTCATTTCTTATAGCACAATAATATTCCATCACAATCATATATCATGGTTTACTTAGCCATTTCCCAATTGATTGGAATTCCTTTGATTTCTAATTCTTAGCCACCACAAAAAGAGCTGCTAGAAATATTTTTGTACAAATAGGTCTTTTTCTTTTTGGGGGGATGTCTCTGGGATATAAACCTAGCAGTGGTATTTCTGGATCAAAGGGTATGCACAGTTTTATAATCCTTTGGGCATAGTTTCAGATTGCTCTCCAGAATGGTTGGATTAGTTCACAACTCCAACAGTGGATTAAGCATCCCAGTTTCCCCACATCCCCTCCAACATGCAATATTTTCCCTTTTTGTATATTTACTACTCTGTTTTTTGTTTTTTTGCAGGGCAGTGAGGGTTAAGTAACTTGCCCAGGGTCACACAGCTAGTGTCAAGTGTCTGAGGCTGGATTTGAACGCAGGTCCTCCTGAATCTGAGGCCAGTGCTTTATCCACTGCACCACCTAGCTGCCCCATATTTGCCACTCTGATAGGTGTGAGATGATACCTCAAAGTTGTTTTAATTTGCATTTCTCTGATCAATAGTGATTTGTAGCATTTTTTCATATTACTATAGATAGCTTTCATTTCTTTGTCTGAAAACTACCTGTTCATATCCTTTGACCATTTATCAGTTGAGGAATAAGTCTACCACCTCTTGAGGCAATCCATTCCATTTTTGGAGAGCTCTAATTGTTAGTAAGTTTTTCCTGACATCAGACCTAAATTTATCCCTTTCCAACTTCGATCTATTGCTCCTGGTTCTGCTTTCCCAGAGACAGATGGAACAATTCTAGTCCCTCTTCCATTGGCTGTCCTTCACATATTTAAAGACTGTTTTCTTGTCTCTCTGAGTTCCTATGGTGAACTTTTGGATAGACATAGAGAAGAGCATCCCTGGAAACTACTGAGTCAAAGGGATCCCAGATTCATTTGAGTACAGGTAGTTTATAGAAAACACTAGACTTGGAATCAATTCAGTTCTTCTGGGCAGAATACAAAGTCTAGATAATGCATAATCCCTGCCCTCTTGTATAGTGTTCAAATCCTGGATTTACTAGCTATGTGGTCTTGACCTCTCTGAGCCACCTTTTCTCATCTAATAATAATAATAAAGATTACTCTGTCCACTGCTTGTGTCATAAAGATGATTTTGAAGCTCAAGTGAAGTGATACTTTGAAAATATTTTGTAATTTTAAAGTGGCATATAAATTTAGTCTGCTATTGATGTTAATTATTATTTGAACTTTGAGCAGAATATTCTCCCTGACACTGGCAAACACCTTTGAATGTAGGCCTCTCTATTTTGTGCTTCACTTAATACTCAAAAGGTTAATATTCTCTTAATATTATCAGTTGGGTGACTTGCCCAGAGTCACACAGCTAGTAAGTGGCTAAGGTCAGATTTGAATGCAGGTCCTGACTACAGGGTTGGTCCACTGCACCACCTAGCTGCCCCTTCTCTTGCATTTACTGTCATTTGGTACAAGAAAACTTGAATAAAAGAAAAAAAAAAGAAAGAAAGTGAAAAATAGTATGTTTCAGTCTGTATGACCTTGTGTGATCTTAATATGTGTAGAGGAGAACCTTTGACTTCATTTTCTCTATGGCATCAAATGATTTTTTTTTGGTGTCATATAAAGTCAAAGTGGAAGGTGGAATATGGATTCCCTATAGATGATGAGGTACCCTAGATTTTCCTGCATCATACTTATTACATTGAGTTCTAGAACACTGACAGTACCTTTCTCAGTGTGATCTAGTCACTCAGAACATTGTCTAGCACTCAAAGCATTGTTCTGCAGGCAGAACCAAAGGGAAATTTAGGAAACTAAGTGCATGCATTTGGAAGGGCAGACCATTGAGTTAATTCATCCACATACATATCTTTGACAGGCACTGGAGATTGACCATGAGTTGGCCCCAAAATTTAATAGGTGGAAGAGATTGAGTGATAACACTTTTGGAAATTAAACAGTGTCTTATCTAAGTTTCTCTTTGCTGCAAAATATCTGTCCTTTAAAATCCTTGGTTTGGCTATGTGATTTATGAATCTTGGAACATCATCATCTTTAAAGGATCAACATTTCTGGGGACCCAAAAGAGAATGGAAGGACCCATGGTAGTGAGCGTATTACCAACTATTTGCATGCAAGAAATGGTGTAAAAGGTCTTATCAAGATTTGAGGTAGATCTTTAATGGAGGAATGGGTGAGTAGTGATCTGCATTGGTGGAGATAGCACCCACATTTATGATTTCATTTCATTATTCATAGTAATAATCCTGTTACCTTGTACATTGATCCCTGGTAATCTATATATTATCTGCAACTGTAAATTTACAGTTTACAGTTGAGTACCCTGTACTCTGGTAGGTGCCTAATAAATGTTCGTTCAGTTGAAAATAGGAGTTTCGCCAGACATGCCTTCATATTCTTCCAAGACCACTAAAAAAACCCTAAAGCTAAAAACTTCTGAAGCTATATAGAATCTTGTATCTATTTTCTGCACGTTTGTAATCTTTGGATTACATTTATTTATACACTTATTCCTGATACTGGCCTATAAAACTCCTTTGTTACAAAGACTAGGATTCATCTTTTTATCCACTGGGGTCTAACATAAAGCCCTACAAAGAAAAGAAGCCCAAAAATATTGAACTGAAAAAACCTTGACATAGGACAATGTTCTGATCCAGTGTTTGGGCAGTCAGTTTCCAAAGCCTTCCATTCCATTGGTGTGACTGATGAATGTGAATGGTCCTCTAATTTATTGCGTTCTGAGGGAGCAATTGGTTTGTCTCTTACCAGTAAACCCAGAAGTTCTGTGCTAGGGCAGTTGCTACATCTAAAGTGTTAGCTGCTGGTGCTTTTCTAGTGCTTTTCTTTTCCAGTAAGAGTGTTTCTTTAAAAACATCCTACAGGCTAAGGCTTCTTTCTTGCCACTTGATAGCTTTGCTTTCTAAAGTACAGAAAAGATATTACATTGAAGGAGTGTAGGCATATTCATTCTCTGTTTTTGGAGGAGTGCCTCTCTCTGCTGACAGCATTCTCTAGAGCCTTTCAGTCATAAGGTAGTGGGAGAGACAACTAAACAAGGAGATTCTAAGCACATTATATGCAGCAATGCAATTCATATTTTTTTTAAAAGTGCATAGTTTAATCATTGCTTCAAATTAGCCTTTAAATGTTTTACAGGCCTACTGGTTTGATTGTTTCTAAGCAGGTAACTTTATGGTAGAAGAGTTATTTTTAGCACTATACTAACATTTGGCTTAATACTCCCATTTATAATTTGGGGGGAAAACTAGTTTGGTGTTAAAACTTGACTGATGGGGTCTTTTGGAACTTGATAACAACAGTAATTAATTAATGTGAAAATTTGATTTAATGATATATCTGAGGAGTAGAATGTAAACATTGAGATATTTGCCATACTTCTACTCAAGGGAGTACAGGTAAATTTTTTTAAACTTACATCCCAAAAGAAGCAGTAAGAGGCCAGAGATTTGAGCGGACGGGAATGATCTCTCAGGTGTTTTCTCCTCTGATATTCTGTGTTTTAAATCATTATTACTCCCTCTACCACTACCACCCATTGTTGTTTGGAAGCCATTTTCCATAACTCCTTTGGCCAGAAAGTGAAATGAGATAACTCCTGGGCAATACAATGGCCTTTCCTGTAAAGTGGAGAGTTTATCTTGGAGAAGTCTGAAAGATATGAGTGAACAGAAGAATCCCGGGAGAGGAACTACTATAGGAAAAGAAAAGTAAATGGGAACAAAGAGACAAAAAAAAATCTGATAAAGATTTAGAGGAAGTAACAGAAAAGCTTTACATTTACTTTGCAAATTATTATGACATTTTATGCATTAAAATTCAATTATTTCAATGTTAATGGTTGACAAGTTAGTTTAATTCATTATCTTGCTGTTGTAATATTAAGTATTTATTCATTTTGTTAAAAGGAGAAAGAAAAATAAGTGAGTGAATAGTCTCATGTTTGACCCAACTGGGAAGGAAGTTGAAGTTTGGAAAGGGGTTTGATTTGGGGATTTAATCAATCACAAGCATTTATTAAGTTCATACTATATGCCAAGAACTGTGTAAAGATGTTTTAGTTGAGAATAAGCCAGTGTTGGGCAATTAGATGGCGAAGTGGATAAAGCACCAGTCCTGGATTCAGGAGGACCTGAGTTCAAATCCAGCCTCAGACACTTGACACTTACTAGCTGTGTGATCCTGGGCAAGTCACTTAACCCTCATTGCCCTGCAAAAAAAAAAAAGAGAATAAGCCATTGTATAAAATATTAGATTAGAAGCCAAGAGACTAGGTTCTAGTCCTACCGCTTGTAATTAATTAGACAATTCTGATTTGTATGACCATGAGTAAATCACTTCATCTTTTCAAGCCTCAGTCTTCTCATGTGCAAAATGGTAGAATAAATACTCTCTTTTAAACCCTCCATGTTCTGGCTTCTAATCTTACCATTCAACTGAAACTGCTATCTCCATAGTTACTAGTGTTCCTTTTTTTTTTTTTTTTTTTTTGGTGGGGCAATGAGGGTTAAGTGACTTGACCAGGGTCACACAGCTAGTAAGTGTCAAATGTCTGAGGCCGGATTTGAACTGGGGTCCTCCTGAATCCAGGGCCAGTGCTTTATCCACTGCACCACCTAGCTGCCTCTATTCTTTTCGTTTATTTATTTGTTTTTTTGTTTATTTATTTATTTATTTTCTGGTGTTCTCTTAACTGCCATACCTAAGAGTCTCTTCTTAGCCCTTATCCTTTGTAACCTCTCTGCAGCATTTGATATCTCTGAATATTCTCAATTTAAAAAAAAAAATGTTAATACTTCTCTCTTGCTTCTTTTCCTACTTGTCTGACAGTTCTTTTTTAACCTCTTGTAGGATCTTTATCCATATTATGCTCAGTAATTGTGGGTGTGCCCCAAAGTTCTGTCCTGCGCTCTCTTTTTCCCCCCACTCCATTCTTTCTTTCCCCCTGTCCACATCAGCTTCCATGAGTTCAGTTATCATCTCTGTACAAGTAATTTCCATATTTCCGTATGTAGGCCTAGACTCTCTACTGACTAAGCTCTAGTCTCATGTTACTAACTACCTATTGGACATTTTAAACTGGATATCCCATGGGCATCACAAATTCAACATTTCCAAAATAGAATTTATACTTTCTGTCAAACCTATCTATCATACAAACATTTGACTTTTGAGTATTAAATCTTTCCAATGACTAAAGTGGTGCAGTGGATAGAGTGCTGAGCCTGAAGTCAGGAAAATTCATCTTCCTGAGTTCAAATTTGGCCTCAGACACTTATTAGCTACATGACCCTGGGCAAGTCACTTAACCCTGTAAAATGAGCTGGAGAAGGAAATGGCAAACCACTTTTTGCCCCACAAACAAACAAACCCAAATGGGGTCACAAAGAAGCAGACATAATGGAAACAGCTGAACAACTACTATCATTCCACTTTCCCAAGTTTACAACTTGAGTGTCATTCTTGACTCTTCATTCTCATCAGTTGTCAAATCTTATTTCTTTCTTGCTTGCTTCTCTCTTCTCCACTCACACAGCCACCACCCTCCGTCAGCCTTTCCCACCTGGACTATTCCGGTAGCCTCCTAATTGGTATTCCTTCCTAAAGTCCCTTCCTTCTCCAATCCATCTGCCACAAGTTTCCGAAAGCAGGGTTCTTAACTTTTTTGGTATCATGACCTGTTTGGCAGTCTGTTGAAGCCTGTGGACTCCCCTCTCAAAATAATGTTTTATTTAATCATTCGTAATGGAACGAAATGCTAAAATTCATTAGAAGTTAGTAAAAGTTAAGGTGGTGTTTTCCCCACACACAAGTTTGTTTGTCCCCTGAATTAAGGAAGGTCCATTAATTTATCCACAGACCCCTTGACAGGGTAGGGGTCAATGGGCCTTAAGTTAAGAACTCCTGTCCTAAAACATAAGTCTGACCATATCGCCTCCAAACCCAGTGAGTCCCTTTTATCATTATGAATATCGTTTTCTTTGTTTGGCATTTAAAGCTCTTCCTAAACTGGTCCTTTCTTTCCAGTCTTCCAACACATAGCTCCCCTCTATGCCTTCTGTGATCGAGCCATCACAGCCCACTTTCTGTGCCTTACGCAGTCCCCCTCTCATCTCTGTGCATTTGTACTGGTTTTCCCTCCATACCTTGTATACTCTCTCCTTACTTCTGCCCCTTAGAGTCCCTGGCATCCTTTGAGACTCAGCTGCACTGCCACTTTTGACAAGAGGCTTTGTCAGACCCTCCAACATCTAATGCCTAGGCCTCTTAGGTTTCTTTCAGTCTTTTCTGTATGTGCCTGGTATGTACCTATGGATGGACCTACTGTCTCCCTCATTAGAATGGAAGCTCCTTGTAGGAAGATTAGAGATACCATTTTTCTTGGTATCTGTAGCACCTAACCTAGTGCCTGGCAAATAGCAAGTGCTTAATAAATGCTTACGGATTGATTGTTAAGTACCTTCTGTATGCCAAGCATTGTGCTAGGGACTGGGAATTCAGAGGAAAAAATGAATCAGGGAGCTGCCTTCAGGGAGCTTTCATTTTATTGAGAAAAATGTGTTATGCTACTTACTTTGTACTTACTTGGATGTAATAATACCAGCTGTGCATGCCTCACAGTGTTTTTGTGAAGGTCAGATAAAATAAACATGTGGCAGCTTGGTGTTGTGGATAGAGGAATAGACTTAAGAGTAGGGAGGAATCCAGGTTTTAATGCTATGACTCTGAGCAAGTCATCTTATTGCTCTAGGCTTCAGATCCTTTATTTGTAAAATGAGGATAATATGTGCAATACCTACTTCATAGCATGGTTGTGAACCACACATGCAATAAACTGTGTTACATATGTTATAAAACTTAAATTGCTCTATAAATGTCAGCTGTTATTATTATTACTACCTTATGTACAATGTGTCCTGGAAGTCTTAGTGTAGTTTTCATCTTAAAACTTTTAAATTACACTAAGACTTTTGGGACACAGTTACTTAGTAAGTGTTGAATAAATAGATTTATTGAATATTGGATTTAGGTGTTTCCATTTCACTCTACTGTGTTCCTCCACTCATTGATGAGCATTTCTTTTGTCTTTTTTTTGGGGGGGACTAAAAAGCAGGAGTGTTTTTCCCCTACCCTTCCTTTTTTCAATCCAAAAAAATGAAATAATACATTTAAGTTTACTTTGAGTCTGACACAAAAGGCTGAAAGCCAAGAAACTTCAAGTTGAATTTTTGCTGTTTTATTTGTAAATCATTATTTCACCATCACTTGAGTTAAGGCCATTTGTTGATACCAGTTTAGAATTTCTTCTAGAATCCTTTGGGGGGGGGATCAGAATTGTTGCTCAAAATTCAAAGAATCCTGAAGATTCCTCTTCCTCAGTGATGGCTGTTTGTCCTTTGTTCCGGGAGAGGACCATGATAGATGTCATGACTTGCAATGAATTCGACCTAAGTGAGGAAGGGCTGTGCACAGTCACCAGCTTCACTCTTTTCTCCAAGAGCCATCTGAGTCCAGTGGCAAGATAGAGCTCAGGACAATCAGAGATGGCCCCGGATACCATGGGAGACCTTGGCCTTTTAAGCAAGTACATCAGTGAACAAAGTAAACTCAAATGTAAATGAGAGTGGAAGAGTCAGGGAGATAGTTGATTTTTTTTCCTGTACCTTACATTACATATATGTATTCATAGATGGATGGATGGAGACATACATTACTGTTTCTTTCTTTTTTAAGCTTTTCTTCTCTTGTATATCTGGGGATATGGTACAGTCACTGCTGTTTTGCAGTTTACCCAAGTTATCAAAATCTCCTAGTGAAGAGACTCACTGTTTTCAGACATTAGAGAAGGTTCTGCCAGACTGACAACTCTTAACTGAACTCTCCATGAGAGCAGTGTATTTCCTGATTCTATTCAATCATGTGTCTAGAAATAAATATTTTATATTAAGATGTGTCTTTTTTCCATTAATTTGACTCCAAAATTCACTGGAATTACATGGACAGATTAAGTGGAGCCGTAACAGTTGCTCACACTTATATAGAAACTTCATAGTTATAACATTCTTTCATTTATATTATCTTATTCGATCCTCCCAAAAGTCAATCAGCCAATAAACATTTATTAAGCCTTTAATATTTTCCAGGCCCCGTGCTAAGCACTGGGGATATAAAGAAAGAGAAAGACAGGTCCTTGCTCTCAGGAAGCTCATTGTCTGATGGAAGAGACAACATACAAGCAACTATGTACAAAGAAGCTATCGGGATAAATTGGAGATAATCAAGAGAGAAGATGGTAGAATTTGGGGGAATTCAGAAGGGCCAGCCTCCTATAAAAGAAGAACCCTGTGAAGTAGATAGTAACAGAGTCTGCATTTTACTAATGAGCAGTTATATATTTTTCTCTCTCTCTCTTCTCTCCTCTCTCTTCTCTCCCTCTCCCCCACCACCCCTAGGCTCTCCCCAAAGCTTTAATTCTACATCAGCAGTTGTCTGTTTAAAATTTTTTTTAAATCATAAAAATATTTTATTAATTTCCAGTTACATGTAAAGATAGTTTTCAACATTTTTCATAAAATTTTTAGTTCCAAAATTTTCTCCCTCCCTTCCTTCCCTCCCCCCCCTCTCTCTCCCAGACAGAAAGCAATCTGATATAGGTTATATATGTACAATCACATTAAACATATTTCTGCATTAGTCATGCTGTGAAAGAAGAATCTGAACACAAGGGAAAAACCTCAAAAAAGAAAAAACAAAAACAAAAGAAGAAACAGTATGGTTCAATCTGCATTCAGAATTCACAGTTCTTTTTTTTGGATGTGGAGAACATTTTCCATCATGAGTTCTTTGGAATTGTCTTGGAATTATTGTACTGCTGAGAAGAGCTAAGTCCATCACAGTTGATCATCACACAATGTTGCTGTTACTATGTACAATGTTCTCCTAGTTCTGCTCACTTCACTCAGCATTAGTCCACTTAAGTCTTCCCAGGTTTTTCTGAAATCTGCCTGCTCATCATTTCTTACAGCACAACAATATTCCATTTCATTCATATACCACAACTTGTTCAGCCATTCTCCAATTGATGGGCACGCCAATTCTTTGCCACCACAAAGAGGGCTGCTGTAAATATTTTTGTACATGTGGGTCCTTTTCCCTTTTTTATGATCTCTTTGGCATGCCTGTTTAAAATTCTTACTCAGATATCCCAAAGACATCTCACTTTTTTTTTTTTCCTGGTGAAGTAATTAGGGTTAAGTGATTTGCCCAGGGTTGCACAGCTAGTAAGTATCAAGTGTCTGAGGCTGGATTTGAACTCAGGACCTCCTGACTCCAGGGCCAGTGATCCATCTACTGCACCACTTAGCTGCCCCTCATATCTCACATTTAACATGTCTAAAACTGAAGTTCTCTTTTCCCCAAAAACCTTTTTTTCCAAACTTTCCTATTTCTGTCAATGGCACCAACTATCCTACACACCTTATTCTCTCTCATGCCACATACCCAATATGTTGCCAAATCTTGCCTTTCTACCTCCATATTTCCTATCTGACCCCTTTTCCACACTCACATAGCTACCACCTTAGTTCAAACCCTCATCACCTCTTGCCTAGATTATTGTAGTTGCCTCCTGTTTGGTGTCCCTGTCTCAAGTGTCCCCACCCCTCCAGTCCATCATACATTCCACTGCCAAACTAATTTTCCTTAAGATCCTGGGCCATCACCAGTCACCCTGACTTTTGTTTTGCTACTGGACTTCCATGACTGGAGGCGAGAGTGAAGCTGACCACTTTGTACGGTTCTGCCTCAATTAAATCCACTTCACTCACAAGTCTAGACATCGCCCTCATGAGGTCATTGGTCCTCTTCAAGAACAAAGGACAAACAACAATTTTCCTTAAGTACAGATATGACCATGTGATTTCCTTATTCAGATAAACTCCATTGACTTCCTACTGACTCCATGATAAACTATAAACTCTTCTATTTAGCTTTTAAAGCCTACACAGCCTGGCTTTCCTCCCTTTCTAGAACTCTAATCAACCCAAGGTACCCTTTTCTCTGCTCCTCATATGGCCTGTCCTCTTTAGTGTCTGGGCCTTTGCCTTTGCGTTTCTACAAGCCTGAAATGGATCCTACCCTTCCTTCTCCCCTTAGAGCTGTTCCTTCCTTTAAGATGAAGTTCACTCACTTTCTTGATCTCCTCCATTAGAAGTGTCTTTTTTTCCATAACTCCCTTGTATCAGACTACTTTGTATTGATTCGTGTTTATGCACTTTATTTTTATGCTTTATATATTTTAATATGTACTTGTTATCCCCTTGTGAGTAGGAACTGTTTTATTCTTTGTATCTCTAGCACTGTGCCTGATACACAGTAGGTGCTTAATAAATGCATGTTGATTGGTTGGTTGAGGACTCTAAGGCTCAGAGAAGTGAGTGACTTGCCCAGGTTCACATAGGAAAGAAGCCACAAAGCATTTGGGATTTATACTCAAGGGATTAAAAAATCACCACAAAGAGTAGAAAAGTTGACACTGTGGACAAAAAGTCATTTGGTTCCTTACTAACTTTTAAACAAACAGGCAAATAACTAAAATACTTAACAAATGATGTACTTAACCCATGAGGTATTGAACAAAGCCAGGCACCCAGAGAGCAAAGGCAATGAATAGGAATTGTTTTTTTTTTTTTTCAAATAACTGCTTTAAGTGATAACTGCCACCTTTATTTCTTACCTGTGCCGGTTGGAGGGCAGGAGGTGGGGGTGAGGGAGGGATGTGTTGTGCCTTTTGAAAAGAAGGAGGGCATTGGTAAACCCTGGCTTTTTCCAAGCTGCATAGTACATAACTCTGCTTCTTATAGACTTTGTCTCCTTCTGCCATGCTTTTTGAAACTCCCCACTGGTAAAGAACAATAGTAGGGAGAAAATGGAGGGAGGAAGGTGGTACCATTTCAGTATTTGTGGCTATATGAGTGACCAATTTATTTACAATGAAAAGGAGGGGGTAACTTTGGCAGTGTTTGTTTTGGGACTTGTACCTATGAGTTTTTGTTTATGGAATTGATGTTATACTACCTCTTAAATTTTAATGTGGAAATGACTCAGTTTCTAACTCACTAGCAGATCACCCACTATATGATTGCTACAGGAAAGAAAGGTAGCTTTAATCAGATACTTAGTAGAATCAATGAGGGATTTTGTTTATTTAGGTTTTACTTTTTGGTACCAAACCAAGAGAACATAACTTATCATGCGTCTAAATGGACATGAGTAAGTTGGAGGACCTAGGACATTTTTGAGAACTACTTAGGATATAGAACTATGGACAAATTGTGTGACTTTAAAGGAAAAGCCAGCTTTGATATGTGAGAAGATTAGATGCAAGTGCTACCTGTAAAGTCTCCTAAAATCACCAAACTGTTTTCTAGCAGAGATTTTGTTTATATAGAGAGGAGCTCTCAGATTCTTTTCTTTCATAGGTGAAATTGATAGGGGTAATCACCGTTCTTTCATTACTATCCCAGGTCTTTCACTGGGCAATATGATGTTTCCTGAACCTTTGCCAATATTGCTCTAAGATAGCAGCCATGCCCCACCCCCGCCCCACCCCTTCCTCCTGCTTCATTTGCCAAACAGCTCTGTTTCCAAGTTTGCCTGAAAAATCAGTCTTGTTATCCAAGATGTAAGAGTGCCAAAGACAACAACACTGTCACTAAACATTTTCCAAGTTAAGCGTGGCTTTCTAAAAGGATTTGATACATTCCCTTCTCACAATTAATCTAGTTTTCTATAAGCTTTTGGATGACTTGGACTCCCCAGTACATAGAAACATGAAACCTAATCTAGATTCTGCTTCATATTTATTAGGATCTGCCTTGTATTTCTTAAGAGAGATACTGAAAACAGATGCCAGGATCTTGTGGCTTCATAGCTGCAATGTCATGAACCTTCATTTAAAAAAAAAAAATAGGTGGCGCAGTGGATAAAGCACCAGCCCTGGATTCAGGATTACCTGAGTTCAAATCCAGCCTTAGACACTTGACACTTACTAGCTGTGTGACCCTGGGCAAGTCACTTAACCCCCATTGCCCCACCAAAACAAAACAAAAAAAATAAATGTGAAGCCCTAAATAAGAGGACTGAATCTACCTTCTCTTTGTTTTCTAACCTCTTCATCCTTTCCCTAGCAACAAAAGGTACCTGATTTTCCAAAAATGTTGCTCAGTTTGAGATTCTGCCAGATTGAAACCCTGCTTTGTAGATAATTGTACTTTTGCTTTTGAGATTTATTGTCGCTTTGCTTTAGACCCTGGGAGTCTGCCAGACTGATGAGGAGCTGGCCTAAAAGAGTTTTAACCGAGGCTATATTTTTCTACATTTATATGCATCCATCCCACCTACCCGCCAAGTTGCTGCTAGAGCCTGGTATTAATGATGCCCCTGCATACATGCTTCTTTCTCTCATCAGTTCTTATTTCAGTTCTAGAATAATTGAAACTCCCCAGATTTGTGTGGTACTGAGTGGTCATAAAACACATTTGATTCTTAAAATAGCTCTGTGGTGTTTGTACTATACTATTGCCCCTCTTTTACAGATGAGAGCAATGGAGTGATTTGCCTAAGGTGACACAGTAGTAAATGGCAGAGCTGGATCTCCAGTTCTCTGACTCCAAAACCAGTTTTCTTTTTACCACACCAGAAAAGAAGACTAAGTGGAATAGGAGAGTTGGTCATAGAGGGCTGTCATGTGGAAGAGAGGAGGGTATTTAATTACAGTTCCAGAGAGCAAAACAAAAATCACTGGGTCAGAGTTGCACAAATGCAGATTTTGGCTGAATGAAAAGAACTTTTTAAGAATTGGAACTGTCTAGCAATGGAACATCCTGCCTGTCCCTGAAAGTATTCAAGCAGAGGCTGGATGACCACTTGTAAGGGTAGAGGGCATTCCTGCATAGGATGGAAGGTTGAGCTTGATCATCACTAAAGATCCTTTTAATTCTAGTATTCGATAAAATAGGTTTATTTTAGAATAGATAAAGAGTATCTTTAAGTGGCATTTTATTGTTAGTGATAGTTTTCTCATTTTGTTTTTATTTTTCTAATCTTAGGCCATATCACCAAGCTGTCTATTTTTCCTTCTTTCCTCTAAGTTATACCATAATAGCTCTGGTAAGCAACTTTCAGCAAAGGTATCTGTAGTATACTTTAACAAATTTGGGTTGCCAGACTGTTGCAGGATCAGAGTGTCCTGTATGAAGCCACTGGATAACCTCTGTTCAGCATCATAACCAGAAAACCTTTTGTGTTTAGGACATTTAAGATAACTGAAGAAGAAATCACAGCATAAAGGCATGTTCTATTCCCAGTTAAACACTGTGGTACCCTGGATAATAAAACATGTGGAGGAGTAACTTGCCACTGGGAATATTCTTTCATTAAGACAGGGTCCAGCCCAGTTGCCTACAATTGTACAGCACCAAGATTTGCTTTTACATTTTTTAAACCCAACAAAACTTTATTTACAACTGCACAACTGTAAAACTAAAGGACCAACTCCTTTATCTCAGAGTTTTCTTTCTTTCTTTCTTTCTTTCTTTTTTTTTTTTTTTTGGTGTAGCAATTGGGGTTAAGCCCAGGGTCACACAGCTAGTAAGTGTCAAATGTCTGAGGCTGGATTTGAACTCATGTCCTCTTGACTCCAGGGCCTGTGCTCTATCCAGTGCGCCACCTAGCTGCCCCTCAGAGTTTTCTAATAGAAACTTCCTGCCAAGATGAGTGCTGGAATGGAGGTAGTCTGCTCAGCCACATAGCTGCTCCAACAAAATCCAAAAATTCATACTATACTGAAAAATAATCAAGGAATCCATGAAAAACTATGATAAGTAACTTATTCTGCCTCATAACTGTATAAAAAGCTAGAAGCCTAAGGGCTCTAGGAAAGGGAGCCCACAAGTAGAGCCAGCAAGGGGAGCAGAGAGCCAGAAACACCAATATCCCAAAAGGCTCTGGCAGTCAAAGTGGGAAAAAGTCCAGGGTGGAGACCTTGGGAATACAGGAAAACAGTGGCAGCTAACTAAGACAGCTCAGGTCCAAGGGCTCTGAGGTCCCTAACACACTGTCCTGAGGTTCCACAGAGGACCCTGAAGATCCCACAACTCTGAACCTCAAAGGGCCCAACTCTGCGATGTGGCATCTAAATTTAAGAACCCAAGGAAACCAGGGCAAGATCAAGCATGGCCAACTCTTCCATCCAAAAGCTCAGAAGGTATTGAAGCCTGGCCCTGGCACAAAGCCCTGATTTAAGAACTAAAGCTGGAGAGATGAGTAAATCTAAGAATATACCAACTAGTATCAAAAATTGCTGCAAATATATAGATTCCCAAAAAAGAAATAGTAACTCCATAAAAACTTTAAACATAGACTCAAAGGAAAAAGTGGATTTTTCACAGGGACTACATAAATACACAGGAGAAATGAAGAGGTGAAAAATAAAAACTCTGGAAGAAAGAATTAGGAAATAAATAGCTTACTCAAGAAAGTGGTGAACTTTACCCAAGAAATGGAATCACTATTGAAACATCAAGATATATTGGAACAAAATCAAAAGATTGGAAAAATTTAAGAAGTATATGATTTAGATATAAAGGGTCATATAAACAAATTAAGGGAGCATGGAAGAAATTACTTGCCAGATCTGTGGATAGGGGAAGAGTTCATGACCAAACAAGAGATAGATTCACAGGAGGTAAAACAGATAATTTTGATTACATAGAATTGAAAAGGTTTTGCACAAACAAAACCAGTGTAGCCAAAATGAGAAGAAAAGCAGGGTGGGGCAGCTAGGTGGCGCAGTGGCTAGAGCACTGGCCCTGGAGTCAGGAGTACCTGAGTTCAAATCCGGCCTCAGACACTTAATACTTACTAGCTGTGTGACCTTGGGCAAGTCACTTAACCCCAATTGCCTCACTAAAAAAGAAGAAGAAGAAGAAGAAAGGGGGGGGGGGATTTTTGTGGCAAGTTTCTTTGATAAAGGTCTCATTTCTCAAGTGTGTAGAAAACTGAGCCAAATTTATAAAAACAGCCATTCCCCAACTGATGGTCAAAACATGAACAAACAGTTTTTAGAGGTAGAAATCAAAGCTCTCAATAGTCATATGAAAGAAATGTTCCAAATCACTAATAATTAGAGAAATGCAGATTAAAACAGTTCTGAGGTGTGACCTCATACCCATCAGACTGGCTTAGATGACAGATAAAGAAAATGATAAATGCTAGAGGGGAAATAGGTCCACTAATACACTATTGGAGTTGTGAAATAGTTGAACTATTTTAGAGAACAATTTGGAGCTATGCCCTAAACCTCTGCATACCCTTTGACTCTGTAATACTTCTAGTAGGTTTTTACTCGAAAGAGATCAAAGGAAAAGGAAGAGGACCCATATGTACAAAAAAATACAGTAGTGTTTGAGGTACTTTTTTGTGGTGGCAAAGAGTTAGAAACTGAGGAATTACCCATCAATTGGGGAGTGGCAGAACAAGTTATATATGAATATGGAGTACTTTTGTGCTATAAGAAATAATAAAGGGGATAGTTTCAGAAAAACTTGGGAAGACTCACATGAACTGATGAAAAGTGAAGTGAGCAGAAACAGGAGAACAGCAATTTTGTAAAGATATTTAACTGTGAAAGACTTGGTAACTGATCAATACAGTGATCCACCATAACTCCAAAGGACTCAAGATGTAAAAAGCTCTCCCACTCCAGATAGAGAACTGATGGTCTCAAAGTACAGATTAAAGCATATTTCGCCCCCTTTTTGTTATTTTCCTTGCTTTTTTCTTTAAGGGGAGGGGAGAACATGGCTAACACAAAAATATGTTTTGCATGATTTTATATGTATAATGGGTATTGTATTTCTTGCCTTCTCAGTGGGTGGGGGAAGGGATGGAGGGAGGAAGAGAATTTGGAAATGAAAATAAAAATTTAAAAATATCTAAGAAAAATGTAAGATTTTTAAAAATTGGCTTGGAAAATAAGTCAAGGATTTAAGTGGTTTCAAAATCAGACTCCCTGAAAACCATGATTTTTTTTTTTAAGCTTGGACACTTTATTTCATTAAGTCGTAAATAAAAACTACTTAGATCTTTTAGAAACAATGAACAATGTAAATATACAAAGAGGCCACTGACCATTGCCTTGAAAAGAATCCCAAAAAGAAAAGTTGCAGCCAAAACCCAAAGTTTTGATATCAGAGAAAAAATATACTGCAAATGTGTATTAAGAAACACTTCAAGTACCAAGAAACCATATTTGAGATCTCGTACAACCTGTACCTTCTATTGTAAATAACGGAATATCTTGAAATATGATATTCCAAAAAAGCAAAAGAGATAAGCTTACAACCAAAAATAATTTACCTTGCAAAATCTATAGGAGAAAAATATGCCTTTATTGGAATAGAGGACTTTCAGACATTTCTGATGAATAAAAACCAAAGCTGAATAGGAATTTTGAAATATAAGCATAAGAAACCAGAAAACCTAGAAAGGTAAATTTATCTGAAAAATTGGAGGGAGTTGTATAATCATGTCGTGCTAACATTTTTCTTTATTTTCCTTTTTTTTTTTTCTTTTTTTTTCCGGGGAGTGGGTGGGTGGGCAGGGCAATGAGGGTTAAGTGACTTGCCCAGGGTCATACAGCTAGTAAGTTTCAAGTGTCTGAGGCCAGATTTGAACTCAGGTCCTCCTGAATCCAGGGCCTGTGCTTTATCCATTGCACCACCTAACTGCCCCATCATGCTAACATTTTAATAAGAACAAGGGTTCTTAGCCTGGCTTTTCTGAACTTTTTTTTAATTGATTTTTTTAAAAATTGATAACTGCATTTCAATATAGTTGGTTTCCTTTTTAATCTCAAGCTTTATTTTTGCATTTAAAGACATTATTCTGAGTAGGGGTCCATAGGTTTCACCATACTGTCCAAGAGGTAAATCTAAATAAGTAAAAATACTTAAAAAATAAAGGTCAACAACTCCTATAATAGAGAGAAGAGAAACCAGTGTACCTTCAGGACCTTCCTATTGTCAAAGGGTATTAAGGAAGTTAAAAAAGAAAAACAGAAGTCCTGGAGGTAGGTTGGTTCTGCTCTGAGGTTTTTAATTGGAGAAAAGGGAGGAGAAAGGAGTATAATAGCTTAGAAAAGAGAAAGAGGGCTATTTCTCATTATTGGGATATATGGGAAGAAGAGTATACAAACAAGAAAAGGTAGAGGGGTAAAAATGAAAAAATGAACCTCACTCCTATCTGAAAAAGACAAAAGAAGGTTGAAAATACATTGACATAAACACACATGTAAACAATTTGGTGTAGAATTATACCAACTCAGCAGGGCGAGGATACCAGGAAGGACAATGCCAGGAAGGGAATGGTTGGTTACAAGCAAAACAAACTTTGTGATCCTGAAGGGAGAAACCAAAGCGGGGTGGGGAGGAGAAAAAGAAAAGAAATAGAATTTAAGAAAGTGCTTTTAGATTGCCTCAGGCAACTGAAGAGTGGCTGAACAAATTATGGTATATAGATATAATAGAATATTATGGTGCCCTAAGAAATTGATAGAGATTGGAACTAAATCAAATTTATAAGAATCCAAGTTATTCCCCAATTGAGAAATGGTCAAAGGATATGAATAGGCAGTTTTGTGATGAAGAAATCAAAGCTCTCTATTGACATATGAAAAAATGCTCTAAATCACTATTGATTAAAGAAATACAAATTAAAACAACTCTGAGAGGGGGCAGCTAGATGTTGCAGTGGATAGAGCACCGGCCCTGGAGTCAGGAGTACCTGAGTTCAAATCTGGCCTCAGACACTTAACACTTACTAGCTGTGTGACCCTGGGCAAGTCACTTAACCCCAATTGCCTCACTTAAAAAAAAACACACAACTCTGAGGTACCACCTGACACCTATCAGATTGGCTAACATGACAAAAAAGGAAAATTATAAATGTTGGAGAAGCTATGGAAAAATTGAAACACTAATGCATTGTTGGTGCAGTTATGAACTGATCCAACCATTATGGAGAGCAATTTGGAACTATGCCCAAAGGGCTATAAAGCTGTGCATACCCTTTGAGCCAGCAATACCACTATTAGGTCTTTTTCCCAAAGAAATAATTTTAAAAAAGGGGAAAGGACCCACATGTACAAAAATATTTCTAGCTGCTCTTTTTGTGGTGGCAAGGAATTAGAAATTGAGGGGATGCCCATCAATTGGGGAATGGCTGAACAAGTTGTGGTATATGAATGTAATGGAATACTATTGCGCTGTAAGAAACAATGAGCAGGCAGATTTCAGAGAAACCTGGAAGGATTTAAAATGAACTGATGCTGAGTGAGAGGAGCAGAACCAGGAGAACATCATACACAGTAACAGCAACATTGTGTGTTGATCAACTGTGATAGACTTGATTTTATTCTTCTCAGCAATGCAATGGTCCAAGATAGTTTCAAAGGACTCATGATGGAAAATGCTCTCCAAATCCAGAAAAAAAGAACTATGGAATCTAGATGCAGATTGAACCATACTATTTCTATTTTTTTTGCTTTTCTTTTTTGTGGTTTTTCATTTTTCCTCTGATTCTTCTTTCATAGCATAACTAATGCAGAAATATGTTTAATGTGATTGTACATATGTAATCTATATCAGATTGCTTGCTGTCTTGGGGAGGGGGTAGGGAGGGAGAAAAATTATAAAGAAAATAACATTGAAAGGCTTGAGAATTCTGCAGTGCAATATCTCCGGAAGAGAGGTGATGGATACAAGATGTAAAGACATACATATTTGAGTATGAGCACTATGTGAATTAGTTTTGTTTGACTGCTTGTTTCTAAGAATTTTTTTTGTTTTTTTCCTTTCAGTTTTTAATTGCAAGAGGTATAGTAAGATTTGGTAGTGATAATGGGAAAAAGAAGGCCATTGTAACATTCAAAAATGCACAAAAGAAAATAGGTTCAGAAGGAAGCACAGAGAAGCAGGACAGTTTTGAAAGTAATGTGAAATTTATTATGTAGTATTAAAATTAATATTTGTTATATACTTTGTTTTGGTGGGGCAATGAGGGTTAAGTGACTTGCCCAGGGTCACACAGCTAGTAAATGTCAAGTGTCTGAAGCTGGATTTGAACTCAGGTCTTCCTGAATCCAGGGCTGGTGCTTTATCCACTGCGCCACCTAGCTGCCCCCTCCCCCATATACTTTTTTTTGGTTTGTTTTTTGGTGAGGCAGTTGGGGTTAAGTGACTTGCCCTGGGTCACAGAACTAGTAAGTGTCAAGTGTCTGAAGCTGGATTTGAACTCAGGTGCTCCTGATTCCGGGGCCCGTACTCTATCCACTGCGCCACCTAGCTGCCCCCTTTATATTCTTTTAAAAGCAAGTGGCATGGAGCACCAGCCCTGGATTCAGGAGGACCTGAGTTCAAATCCAGCTCCAGATACTTGACACTTACTAGTTGTGTGACCCTGGGCAAATCACTTAAACCTCATTGCCCCACCAAAAAAACCAAAAAAGCAAGTGGCATGAAATGGAGATTCACAGTTTCATAGAGAATTCTCTGTGGTTTTGGGTGTGTATGGAAATGTTCTTTTTTGGTGCTTAAGTTCAGAATAAGAAAATTTTTTTTTAAATAACATCAATAGAAATTAGGGTTGGTGGTTTGTGGAGTCTTCACTTTCCTAAGTAAAGCTGGTCCCAGTAGGTAATTTGTCTTCACAAAGGAATGTGAATTGAATATTCATTCTTCAGAGAATGTGGTACTAACTAGACTAGATAGAGCCTAGGGAAGAGGTTAGGATGGTTTGGTGTAGTTTGGTAAAAGGTTAGGTGGTTTGGTTGGTTTGGTTTGGTTTGGTTTGGAATGAGCTCTGTGACTTCATCATTGTAAGAAGCTAGGGAGGAACTTCCTCTTCCTGTGGGACACCTTATTGTTTTAAGCGAGCTACCATGGAACAAAACAGCTGTAGTGACTTGCCTCACTAGGATCGCATTACTGGTATGGAAAGGCAGCTTTCTATCCAATATGCTACATTGACTTACTTCCCTGCCCTAATCTCTGATCAGGCAAGTCATTCAAGCAGAATCCCTCTCCTGACATGGGTCAGAGACATGGTTGGATTCTGTGAAGAGTTTAACCACTGCAATGATTTTCCCCCATCTTAAGAGTTGTTGTTTTGCAATTACATGTAAATATAGTTTTCAACATTCATTTTGTAAGATTTGGATTTCTAAATTTTCCTCCCTCTCCCCTCCCTAAGATAGCAGCAATCTGATAAAGGTTATACAGTACAATCATGTTAAACATATTTCCACATTAGCCATGTTGTGAAAGAAGAATCAAGAAAGGGGAAAACCATGAGAAAGAAAAAACAAACAAACAAAAAAGTGAAAATCCTTTGCTTTAATCTGCATTCTGACTTCACAGTTCTTCTTTTCCTGGATATAGAGAACTTTCTCCATCATGAGTTTTTTGGAATTATTTTGGATCATTGCATTTCTGAGAACTAAGTCCTTCATAGATGCTTATCACTGCGATGATTTTACAAAATAAAACAATATTTTCTTTTACTAAAAGTTATTATTTATTTATTTTTGGCATTTTTGCTTTAAAAATTTTGAGTTCCAAATTCTCTCCTTCCCTCCAGTCCCTCCCACACCCATTGAGAAGGTAAGCAATATGAGCAATAAAATATTTTCAAATGACAGGTTA